>NW_027186418.1:3898260-3913306 GCF_028583685.1 Petaurus breviceps papuanus | reverse complement strand
AATCTCCATTTGAGAAGAGGGGCTTTGTGGTGGACTAAATGAAGGTATAGCCTAGGGGTGGAGAAGTATTTGGAACAGAGACTTTGTAATTGATTGAATGATTGGAAAGTCCTGGGGTGGGGTAGGCCTTGGAGATTATTTAATCACACTTAGTAAATGCTGTATTTTGAATGATTTCATGTTTTGATCTTCTCTGTTCTGGGTTTGTTACTGAATAAAATAGAGAGCACCTATGCTGGTATTTTGAACCTGGGAAGTTGCCTTTCCTTGGCATTATATTACACCCCTCTAACATCTAACATTTTCTTTTTTTTTTGTCATAATAGACACTCTAATAGGTATGAGGTGGTACTGCAGAGTTGTTTTAATTTGCATTTCTCTGATCAATAGTGATTTAGAGCATTTTTTCACATGACTATAGATAGCTTTGATTTCTTTGTCTGCAAATTGTTCATATCCTTTGACCACTTATCAATTGGAGAATGACTTGTAATTTTACAGATTAAAAAATTTTTTTTGGACTTTTTGGAGGGAGGAAGGTAGGGCAATTGGGGTTAAGTGATTTGCCCAAGGTCACACAGCTAGTGTTAAGTGTCTGAAGCTGGATTTGAACTCAGGTTCTCCTGACTCCAGGGCTGGTGCTCTATTCACTGCGCCACCTAGCCACCCCTAGTTTTATAAATTTAACTCAGTTCTCTTTATATTTGAGAAATGAGGCCTTCATCAGAGATACTTGTTGCAAAATGTTGTACCTCCCCCCCCCCCAGTTTTCTGCTTTCCTTATAATTTTGGTTGTATTGGATTATTTTTTGTTCAAAACCTTTTAAATTTTATATAATCAGAATTATCTATTTTACATTTTGCAATGCTGTCTATATCTTCTTTGGTCCTAAATTTTCCCCTTATCCATAAATCTTACAATAATACTATTTTGTGCTCTCTTAATTTGCTTATGGTGTCACCCTTTATGTATAAATCATTACCCACTTTGACCTTATCTTAGTATATACTGTGAGATGTTGGTTTATACATAGTTTTTGCCATATCACTTTTTAGTTTTCCCAGCAATTTTTGTCAAATAATGAGTTTTTGTTTCAAAAGCTTGGCTCTTTGGGTTTATCATATACTGCTAGATTAGTATGTTCATTTACTATAATGTAATTTGCATCTAATCTGTTCCACTGATCCACCACTCTATTTCTTATCCAATACTAGATTGTTTTGAGAATTACCACTTAATAATACAATTTGAGATCTGGTATGGCTAGACTACTGTCTTTCACATTTTAAAAACTGATTTCCTTGATATCCTTGAGCTTTTGTTCTTCCAGATGAATTTTATTATTTTTTCTAGCTCTATAAAATATTTTTTGATAGTTTGATTGGTATAGAACTGAATAAATAGATTAATTTAGGTAGAATTGTCATTTCATTATATTGGCTCAGCTTACCCATGAGTACTTAATTCTATTTGCCTTAGTTTCCTCATCTGCAAAAATGAGCTGGAGAAGGAAATGGCAAACTATTCCAGTATCTCTGCCAAGAAAACCCCAAATGGGGCCACAAAGAGTCAGACACAACTGAAAATGACTGAACAACAACAAAAATTGACTACTTGAGGTACACTTGGCAGGGATGATTGACCTCAGAAAGGGCAAATGACCCAGATGGCAAGAGATGCAGATGGGATTTAAATCTAGGTCTTCTGCCTCTGAGTCCAGAGGTCTTTGCATGATGGTGTATACCTAACTGAGGCAGCTGGGTGGTATAATGGATAGAGCCCTGGGGTTGGTGTCTGGCACATGAGATAAGACAAAGTAAAACAAGATGAGGCCCCCTATTTACTACCTGTGTGATGGAGAAGGAGTCACTTCATTTCTCTGGGCCTCAGTTTACTCTTTTTTTCTTTTTTTTCTATTTGGAGGGGGAAGGACAGGGCAATTGGGGTTAAGTGACTTGCTCAAGGTCATACAGCTAGTTAAGTGTTAAGTGTCTGAGATCATATTTGAATTCAGGTCCTCCTGACTCCAGGACCAGTGCTCTATTCACTGTGCCACCTAGCTACCCTGTCAGTTTACTCTTTACTAAATAAAGGGTTTGGTTCCTTCCAGTTCTAAATCCATTCTAATCTATGCACAGATAAATATAACAGCAGTAATAATAGCTAGCACTTAAGAGTTTACAGAGGGCTTTGTGCATACTATCATTTCATCTGATTCTCAAATGCTATTTTTATCTGATTTTATGGATGAGGAAATTGAGTAGACAGAGATTAAGTGACTAGACAAGGGTCACACTGCTAGTATGTCTGAAGCAGAATTTGAAGTCAGGGCTTCTCCACTCCAACCCTAGCACTCTATCCCTTGTGATACCTAGCTTGTAGAATTTGTAATTCTTAAGTTAGTAAAACTTAAAAGAGCATAAAGACTTTTGGGACACCCTGTTTTGTATAACCTAGTTATATGACAGTTGAGGCATGATGCAAGGCATTAGCAATAGCAATAGCAATAGTTAGCACTTTAAGGTTTGCAAGGCAGCTAGGTGGAACAGTAGATAGAGAGTCAGTCTTGGAATCAGGAAGACCTGAGTTAAAATCTGGCCTCAGATGCTTGCTATCTGTTTGACCCTGGGCAAGTCACTTAACCCTGTTTGCCTCAGTTCCCTCATCTGTAAAATGAGCTGGAGGAGGAAATGGCAAAGTACTCCAGTATCTTTGCCAAGAAAACCCAAATGGAGTCATGAAGAATTGGACACAACTGAAATGACTAAATAGTAACAAGGTTTGCAAAGATCTTTACGTTTATCATCTTGCTTGGCCCCACCATGTATTAGGTAATAATAATAATAATAATAACTGGTAAGCATAGAGAGGAGGTACAAAAGGCTATTGAGTACTAAAGAGTCGAAGGGAGGATCTGAATGGATTAATTAGAGAAGGCTTCATGGAGGAGGCCTTTGAGCTGGGTTGTAAAGGATGCATTGAATTTCAATGTGTAGAGATGTCAGGGTAGGAAGAATGAAGGAGGCTGAAGTGTATTTACCAGGTAGAGGAATTAATGTGAACGGAATGAAGAGGCAGCATATATGAGGAGTGGGGTATAATAGAGAATACCTGATTTCAGAGATTTCTGATTCCCACTCAGGTGGTGAGGGGGTCTGGAGTGATATTTGCAGAACAGTTGAAAGGCCTGTGCATGTCCAACCTGGGCAGGAGAAGACATAAGAGAGGATGTGACATTGTCTTCAAGTGTGTAAAGCAGCGGTCTCCAAAGTGGAACAATGGAATGAGGCCAAAAGGTCTACAACTTGGCCACAAATGGGTATGTGATCAACCAATCAGAGAGTGGAAAGATGGGTCGCATTGCCCCTACTTCTCCCCACCTTTGTCTACTCACTACTTACAGTGTTCTCCTATTGTGCTCCCTCTTATTGGCGGTCTTCCCCATGGTTAGTCCCCTTAGGGAGGTTACAGTCTAACCCAATTTGGACACCTGCAACAACTCATAAGGTGAAATTCCCTGCCTCCCTTTTGTTTCATTCTCCCCTACCTCTCCTTCCCCACTCGCCTTCCCACTTCTACCATCTGCAAACTCTGAGCTGGGGAGGGGGCACAGGCTGGTGAGTAAACCTCCTCAACCTTCCCCCTCCCAGTAATCAACCTTCCCTTCCTCATCCTGATGAGTAGGCCTTTCTCCCCAAAGCTTCCCTTCTTTCAACCTATTTCTGTTGAGGATACTGCCATACTTACAGTTTTACAACTTAGCGGACATCCAGGATGCCCCATTCTTCCTTAGTCGGTATACCTAATCAGTTTCCGAATCTTCACTACATCTCTTGTATGTGCCCTCTTACCATTCACTGTCACCAGCAGGTCCTCATCACCTATGATCTACCCTGTTCAGCTTCCTAATTGTTCTCTCTGCCTCAAATCTCTCTCCTCACTTCAATCCATCCTCCACTCAGCTGCTAGTGATTTTTTTCTTTTTGTGTGTGTCTTTTTTTTTTTTTGGAGGGGGAGGGCAGGGCAATTGGGGTTAAGTGACTTGCCCAATGTCACATGGCTAGTAAGTGTTAAGTGTATTAGGCTGGATTTGAACTCAGGTTCTCCTGACTCCAGGGCTGGTGCTCTATTCACTGCACCACCTAGCCACCCCCTGCCATTGATTTTCTAAAAGCTCAGGTCTGACCATGTCACTTCCTCATTCAGTAAACTCCACTGGCTCCCTATTAACCTTCAAAATCAAATATTAGTTTACCTTTATTTCATCCTTTTAAAACTTTTTTGTGTGAAAATTTTGAAGCAGACTTAATTATTGGTATAGTAGAAGATGTATATAATTAATAAGTAAGTATATATGGGGATATATATTTAGGTTTTAAAAAAATTAATATCACAGAAGTGTGAAGAATTTGATCTCAAAGGCTGTTTGGGAAGAAGAATTAGGGTTGTTTTACCTGGTTTGGGGGGCAAAACCAGGAGTAAGGGGTAAAAAATTACAGAGATAGATTTTTGTTTCATATAGGAAAAAAACACCAACTTTTTAACAACGAGAGTTGCCTGACAGAAGAATGGGAGCAGTTCCTTCATTGGTGAATTCATCGTCACCACCAATGTTTCCCAGTCTTCCTTGATCTTAGTGTCTCCCCTCCCCCCCCAGATTATCCCAGTTTATCCTTGTCTATATCTTGTTTGTCCATAGTTTGTTTTTGTTTTTTGCACATTGTCTCCCTATTAGACTGTAAGCTCCTTGAGGGCAGAGGCTGCTTTTTGCCTTTTTTCTTTTTATCCCTAGCACTGAGTATAATGCCTGGCACATGGTAGGTGTTTATTAAATGCCTGTGGACTTGACTTGAGGTATTAAAGGTGAGTCTGACTGACTACTACCTGATAGTAGATTCTTGCCTGGGTGGCAGATTCAAATGCAAAATGAGAAAACATTTGCAAAGTGTTATCTGTGTGCAGAGTATTGCGGTCAGTGCTGAGGGATATGCAAAATTTGATTCAGACCAGATGCTGCCCTTATACAACTCATAGCCTCATAGGAATTATGTCATATGCACCAAAGTTATAATAATGATAATAGCTAGCATTGTATATATTCTTTAGGGTTCAAAAAGTATTTTGCATAAGTTATCCGTGAGGCTCAAAGGAGTTAACATAGGTGAAGCTCTTTACAAATCTTACCACATAAATGCTGTTGTTCATCCTTCATTCTTAAAGAGGACCAATGACATTATGAGGATGATGTCTTGACTTGTGAGTGAATTTTTTTTTTTGCTTTTTGGAGGGCATTTAGGGTTAAGTGACTTGCCCAAGGTCACACAGCTAGTTTTTGTGTTAAGTGTCTGAGGCCTGATTTGAACTCAGGTCCTCCTGACTCCAGGGCCGGTACTGTATTCACTGCTCCACCTAGCCGCCCTAAGTGAATTGGTTTTAAGTGAGGCAGAGCTGTGCAAAGTCATCAGTCTCACTCTCCATAGTCATTGCATCCTGGTGGCAAGGCAAAAATCAAGATGCATGGTGATGGCCTGCGATGCAATGGATAACCTTACCTTTTTTAAATTAAAGTCTTTCCCAGTTCTCAGATTGCTGAGGCCATGCCCATTCAATGTCTAAGGGTTAGGTAAGAATTGAGACAAAAGATGTCCTAATTTGCCATCTCAAAAATATCAGTCTGGGAAGGGAAGGCCCTCAAAGTTCCCCACACAGCAGCCCTATGAAATAGGTGCTGTTGTTATTCCCATTTTACAGATGAGGAAACTGAGGCTAGGATAGGTTATGTGACTTGTTCGAGTCACATAGCTAGTAAGGGTGTAGTCACAGGGTAAGGATAGTAAGGGTCTAAGGTTGAATTTGAACTCAGGTCTTCTTGACTCCAGGTCCAGTACTGTATGCACCATGTCACCTAGCTGCCTTCTGGCTATCATTGTCATTATTAGCTATTTGACTTGAGTTTAGTGTTTTTCTCATTTTTGTTATTGTAGTCAGTGTTCATTGCTCTTTTGACTCTGACTTTGCCGGTTCACTCAGGTCTTCTATGTTTCTCTAAGTTCCTCATATTCCACAAGCTGTTCAGCTGGTTACTAATCAATGAGCATCTACTTTGTTTCTAGTCAGTTTTTTAACTTAAAAAAGTTACAACTATGAATATTTTTGGAGACACAGAATCATGGGATTTTAGAATTCAAGGGAGACTCAGTGGCCAACCCAGCTCTGAAAAAGACTCCTTCCTCACTATGACATTCCTTCTTAGGGGTCACCCAAGCTATCAGTGATGTGAATCCATGATCGATACTGGCGGCCCTCAGTGTACAGGAGGGGCTTGTTCTTTTTTTCTTCTTCTGTCTCTGACTTCCATGAAGCACATGCCGAGTGGCAGGATTGCAAGGTCGAAAAGAAAAGTATTTAGCAAATTTTCTCACATAATTCTAAACTACTTTCCAGACTTGTTGCACTAATTTACCTCTCTACTAACAGTCTTTTAGAATGCCTGACTTTCTGCAAAATCCCTGCAAATATCTTCCCAATCAGTTCTGACACTTTATGGACTATTTCCATCTTGTTTTCTCATCTTTGCCAATTACTTTGAATTTTTCTAATTATTAGTGATTTGGAACAATATTAGATGGTTGGCAATAGTTTGGATTTCTTTTTTTTGAAATCTGTTTACATTTTTTCCCCTATAAATAAGTAGAAAATGGGGAATGTAAAAACTTCCTATTGTAAAACATGTCCTGCCTCAGTCTCTCCCTTTTGTTAGAAAGTAAACTCCATGAGAGCAGGGATTGTTTCATTCTTTGTTTTTGTATCCCCAGTGCCCAAAATCATACCCGGCACATAGTCGGTACTTAATAAATGCATGCTGATTGATGGATTGGTTGTGTTATGCTTGACTAAGCCTTGGAGGTGGAGTCAGGAAGACCTGGGATCTAACTAAGCCTAGCTCAAACTGCTGTGTGATCCTGGGTAAGTCACAGCCTCTCTGGGTTTCAGTTTTCTCATCTGTAAAATAAGGTTCCTTCCAGTTCTAGATCTATGAACCTGTCAACCATCACTTGGTTGTCTGATTAATTTTCTTTATTTCTTTTAAAGTCTTGATTCTATTCAGTTACAGAAATAAAAGGGTGGGTGAGTTATAAGAAAGAAATGCACATTTAATAGGCACCTACTATGTGAGAGGCACTGTGCTAAGTGTCTTACAAGTGTTATCTCATTTGAGCTTCGCCACTACCCTGGGATATAGACAGCATTGTTATCCCCATTTTGCAGTTGAGGAAACTGAGGCAGACTGATGTTAAGTGACTTACCCATGGTCACACAGCTATTAAATGTGTGAGGACGATTTTGAATGCTTACTAACTCCAGCCCCAGGGCTCTATCCATTGCACCACCCAGCTGCTTCAATTATGTAGATACTACCATGTTTCCCCGATAAGACCTATCCCGAAAATAAGCCCTCCCCTTACTGTGTAAGATTCCTCTAAAATAAGCCCTCCCCCAAAAATAAGCCCTATTGAGATTGCTTCTGTAGTGAAGGTGATTCCCTGCGCTACACGCACCGCCCCCCCCTGTGAAACGCACGCCGCGCTCCGAGCTGCATCCAATCAGAGCTGCAGCAGTGAGCGTGTCATCCTGTTCTTCCCCAGTGATTTGCTTATTGAATAAAGGTATATTTTTTTGTTCACATTTACCTGTTTACTAAAATTGCTGTCAATGTTCATTAAAATAAGCCCTCCCCTGAAAATAAGCCCTCTGGTGTTTTTCTGTCCAAAAAAAATAATAAGACAGTGTCTTATTATCGGGGAAACACGGTATAATGCAAAGACCTCTAGACTTGGAGTCAGAAGACCTAGCTTTGAATCCCATCTGTATCTCTTACCATCTGGGTCATTTGCCCTTTCTGAGGTCAATAATCTCTGCCAAGTGTACCTTATGTGGTCATTTTTTGTTGTTGTTCAGTTACTTTCAGTCATTTCTGACTCCTTGTGGCCCCATTTGGGGTTTTCTTGGCAGAGATACTAGAATGGTTTGCCATTTGCTTCTCCAGTTCATTTTTACAGATGAGGAAACTGAGGCAAACAATTAAGTGACTTGCCCAGGGCCACATAGCTAGTAAGTGTCTGAGGCCAGATTTGAACTCAGGGAGATGAGTCTTTCAGGCTTCAGGCCCAGCACTCTATCCATTGTGCTACCAAACTGCTCACAGGATTGTTGGCAGGAGGGGGTGGAGGTGGGTGGGGGAGAGATATAATTTCTTATATCAAGCCTTCCCTGTTTGTCCTCTGAATTCCCACCTCCAGCTAAAAGTGTTCTCTTCCCTCCCTAGATATCTCTTAGTATCTTTACTGTATTTTTCCTCTGTACTTAATGTCAATTTTCCTTTTATGATAGTTTTTTCAGTAAATGCCTTTAGGCTGTTAATTCCTTAAGAATAAGGGTTGTATTGTATACACCTGTGTATACCCAAACAGACCCTTGCACACAGTAGGAGTTCAATAAATGTTTATTGAATTGAATAAATCTGGTAAGACAATGCCTATGAAAGCAGTTTCCAACCATAAAGTATTATATGTGTGCACTTTATTGCTATCATATAATGTTTCTGTATCCCAATCCAAGTATGACATGAACCTTTAAGGCAGACGCATTAAATTACATTCCTAGAAAGAAGCTGATTTTAAATCAAGTTCTATCCAGGGCTTCTTCCATTTCGAGCTGAACCATCCTCCCTCCTTCCCCGACTTCTTGGATATATCCTTCATTTTATCTGTCTTGTAATGAGACTTGGGCATGCAGCCAAGAAAATTCAATATAAACATATCTTTAATTGCATGAAAGATAATGTTCATGGAGCGGGTTCTGCAAGACTTATTTATAAGAGTTAGACTCCAAGATCATAAATATTTGCATGGTATGGTAGAAAAAGCCCTGAACTGAGAATGAAGAGAACTGGATTCTTGTACAGGGCTCTGCCACTGACTTGCTCTATGCGTGTGACCTGGACAAGCCACTCTCCATCTCTGGCCCTCAGTTACATACTCTGCAAAAAAGAAGGGCTTAGACTAGATCATCTTGGAAGGCTCCTTCCAGCTCTGACATCCTGTGTTCCACGAGTTTAAAGTTCCTTCCAGCCCTGACATTCTATGTTTGATGATTTTAAGAGGTCCTTCCAACTCTGACATCCTACAATTTTTCTTTTATTCATCACCAGATAAGATGTTTACCATATTCTCTGATGTTTTCAAGTCAGTTTTGGATTGCATCGATTCCATGCTTTAAAGAGAGCAGATCATTCCAAACTTTCCATGCCTCCCTTGCCATCGGCCTGCTCGAGTTTCTGACCCATCAAAAATGCGGCCCTGGCTCATAAACCTGGAGCCCAGAGACTCTATACAACTCATTTCAAGCAAATAACACTTCTCTGTTGGGCAGTCAGAGCCCAACAGGCTGGGCCTGGAACATTGACCAGCTGACCTGGGCACAGTGCAAAGTGGAATTCACCTGGTCCAATTCAACAAAGGGTTATTGAACACGTGCCCTTTGTTCAGTCGTGTGGGAGATATAAAACCCTGCCCTCAAGAAGCTGATAGTCCAGTAGAGAAGCAAGAGGATCCTGGAACAACTAGACAAAAATAGAAGGCAATTGATGCAGAAAAAGCAGTGAATTTGGAATCAAAGACCTGGGTTCCAATCCTATTTGTCTGACTTTTGATTCATCAGTCACTTAACCTTTCCTTACTTTGATTTCTCTATCTATAAAATTGGGGGGCTCCAGACTGGATGATTTAGAAGATCCTTTTCAGCTCTAAATCTATGATACTATAGCTTTAAGATTCTTTTCCATTCTATATCCTAGAAGGTCCCATTTCAAAGTAGAATAAGAGCTGAAATGGGACTCAGAGATCACCAAACCTGACCTCTCTTGTTTCTGATGAAATCCTCTTGGTTCTCCAAGTTAACATCTTGGGCATCATCTATGATTATTCCCTCTCCCAGCCGCCCCCAATGACCCATCGTTTTCCAAGTTCTATCATTCCTACCTCCATAATATCTCTACTATCCCTCCCATCCTTCTCCAATCACATAGCCACCACTCTCACCAATGTTATTTGTTCACTCGTTTCAGTCATATCCAATTCTTTGTACCCCATTTGGGTTTTATTTTTTGGAAGAGATACTGGAGTGGTTTGCCATTTCCTCATCCAGCTCATTTTACAGATGAAGAAATTGAGGCAAAACAGGGTTAAGTGACTTGCCCAAGGCCACATAACTAGTGCATGTCTCAGGCCAGATTTGGACCCAGGAAAATGTCCAGGTCTGGTATTCTATCTGCTATATCACCTAGCTGCCCAGCTCTCAACTAGACTATTCCAATAACTTTCTAGCTCATCTCAGCTGATAGTGACTGTATAATCAACTAACTTGGCAGACATCAATTTATTTTCTTACTAGAAAGCTGGATGGTCAATTCCTCTGGAGGTTGCAGAGCACATTTTTGTTCAGATAGGGGTTGGATTGATGCCCAAAGATGTACTAAGAAATATGAAAGTCAATAGGAGTGGGGAGGATTTAGGGGAGAAAGATGACAAGGTCCTTCTATTTCTGTATATCCCATGATCTCCCTGATTCATGTCTATCCCCTCTACAAATTATCTTTCACATTAGGTTCCCCCCCACCCCGAAGTCTTTCTGATGTGCTGCTCTGTTATCTCTCGTGCTGGAGGTGGTGTTGCATACCTTATAATCTCTTCTAATGCTCTCTCTCCTTATCTTGGGGTCCTGATCTTCCTGCTTTCCTTTAAGTGCCAACTAAATCTTACTTTCTATAGGAAGCCTTTCCCAACTCTTAATTTTAGTGCCTTCACTTCTCATCCACTTATTTATCCTGTATAGAGCTTGTTTGTACATATTTATTTGCTTATTGTTAGTTACTAGAGGGTAGAGATTGTCCTTTGACTCTTTTTGTAATTTCAGAGCTTTGTGTAGTACCTGGAAGACAGTAAACACTTAGAAAATGTTTATTGACTGACTGACTGACTACTGGGGAGACTTAAGGATGGTGAGTTGGATTTCTGAGCTACAGTAGACTAAAGTCTGCACTAAATCTGGCACTAACATGGTGAGCTCCCAGGAGTGGGTTCCCAGGCTTCCCAGAGAGGGCCAAATCAGGCCCAGGTCAGAAACAGAGCACATCAAAGCTTCTGTGATGATTAATAGTGGGATCAGGTCTGTGAATGGCCACTGAACATCCAGTTTGGGCAAGATTGAGAGACAGTTTCCAGAAACAAAATCAAACATAAATCATGTCACTTCTCTACTAAAAACATTCAGTGACTTCCTATTGCCTTCTAAGTAAAGCATAAACTTCTCATCCTGGCATTTAAAGCCTCTGTAAATTGGGTCTATTTTACCTAATATACTGATCCCTTTTACATATTCTATGTTCCTACCAAATTGGACACCTCTCCCATCTCTTGCCTGGATCCTGGAATAGACTGGGTCCAATTTCTAGTCTCTGTTGAAATTCTTCCCTTTTTTCAAGGCCCAATGTAGATGATGCCTCCTCTTTGACCTTCCCTTCTTCATATTTCTTATAGTGTTTTGATTGAACCTTGGTCTTGAAACACACTAGGCATTTAGTAAACATTTGCTGAACTGAATTGAATCTCAGTTTCAGCTCCAGCATAGAGTCAAGGGCTCAGAGCACAGTAGGTGCCTGAGAAATGTTCATTGAATTTAATTGGTATATGGAAGCTGAGAGGCAGGGTCTCAAGTGGGACCAAGTGATAATCCTCTTCTGGAAAAGGAGATGGTCTCTAAAGTCTTTTTGGTTTTTAATTCTGTGGTCTGATGACAAGGCAGGATTCTCTGTAGGAAAACGGAGGTCTCTGAAACTAGCACCAGAAGAAGGTTGGCGAGTGGGGTAGAGGGCTGAGTGGGTTCAGAGAGCTTCCTGAGCTGGAGAAAGTGGGGAATTTAAGGCACCAAGATGCTTTCTGACATCCCTCCCAGCTCTGGTGTTCTCTGTGATCTTTGAGTTTATCTGGGTTTGGAGCCAGAAGGATTATAGTAATAGGCTGTCTAAGCTAGAAGGGTTCTTAGAACATAGGACATAAGATGTTAGAGCTGGAAAGTACCTTAGAACATAGAATTTCAAGGCTGGAAGGACTTTAGAGTAACAGAACATAGAATGTTGGGGCTGATTGGCAGCCTACTGTGTTGTTGAGTCATTCCAGTCATGTCCAACTCTTTGCGACCCCATTTGGGATTTTTCTTGGCAAAGATACTGGAGTGGTTTGCCATTTCCTTCTTTGGGCTCATTTTAAAGATGAGGATACTGAGGCAAACAGGGTCAAATGACTTGCCCAGGGTGACATGGCTGGTAAGTATCTGAGGGCAGATTTCTTGACTCCAGGCCAGTTGCTCTATCTATGCACTGTGCTACCTCATTGCTAATTGGCAATGCCGTGTAGCTGAAAACATGCTGGATTTAGAATCAGAAGGGACTTTAGAGTCACAGGTTCAAATCCTAGCTCAGCACTACAAGCAGCATAATCACAGATCAGTCATACGACTACTTCATCCCACTGAGACCTCTCTAGTTTCCTCTTTGGCAAAACAGAAGTAATGGTACTCTCTGTACTTCACAAGGTGACTCTTAGGAGACTTCATGGGAAAGAGTGAGGAGACCTCAGTTTTACCTCTGGCTGGAGCATTTATGAACTGTGTGACCTGGAGAAAGTCATCTCTCCTCTCTGGGCTTTAATTTCCTCTTCTGCAAAATGAAGGAGATGATCTTGAGACTTTGTCTCCCATCTCTGTATATTCTTGTCTCTCACTGAGGCTCACTCCAGTTCTCCCTAGGGAGAGACAGGAGAGGCCATCTTTTCCCAGAGCTACTTCTTCTCCAGAAGTCATAGTATGGTGGGTGACTGTGGGGCTGACTTTGGGAAGGGGTTCATTTCAGTGAGAAGTATCAGAACCCCCCCGAAAAAAACAGTACCTTAGGCCCCTTTGAATGGTCCACTTAGTGAGGTGATACTCAGCTATAAATCTCTCCCTGTCCTCACCAAGACACATGTAGATACACACAACCCCCTTCATACACATCCCATATGCACTCAGATCCAGATCCAGACACCATCCATCCTTCAACAGCACTATCCAGGCATCCTTAAAACACTGCCATAGCCCGCATCCCCTCCCCATGGACATGCTCTTCACTCATACATATATATCCTACAAACACAGGCACATCATGTATTTTCCCTTATATATAAATAGGTATAGCCCATGCCCCACACGATTCCTCAGATGTAGACCCATCACATCACTCACACACACACACAAATATATCCTCAAACACACACCTTCTATGCATACATCTTGTTCACACACTTCTCATACACATATATCCCTGATAAATATACTTCTCACATAGAGATACATGGCTCACCCCCCCAACCCCTTTCTCCCCCTTTTTCATTTCCCGATCTTTCCTCCTCCCTCACTCCGCTTCCCCCCGCCCCATCTCCTCAACACACCAAGCTCAAAGTCATTGTTTATGACTGGATTAAATTTCCTGGCTAAGTTTTCACTTTTTCCTCCTAAACATGTGGTTTCCATTAGAACAGTAGGGGTGTTTACCACTAAGTAGAAGGGTGGGGGTGGGGGGGTACTCATTTCTGCTCCCCGGGCGCCCTCAGATGGCCTCTGACTTCATTAAGTGGTAGTACAGCTCAGTCCAACACACATTTCCAGAACACCCACTCAGCTCCCGGGTGCTGGGGCTCTCAGGGGGAACAGAAGGATGAGCCTGGGCCCTACTGTCAAGGAGCAAGGTCTTGGACTAGTAAGAGGATAAGACATAGTCAGAGACACCCAGACAGCAGCTTGAGATAATGAATATCAAAGTGTTCCACCAATGGCAAAGTCTTATCTAAATCTGAGGGACTGATTGATTGATTAATACCACAATCGAAGAGTATCAGGAAATTTACAATTTTAAGTGCAACGAAGTAGTAAAAGTATATCACTGGAGTGCATGAGACCTGGACTTTACTCCCTGCTCTACCCCTTGCTAATACATGAACTTGACTCAGTTTTCTTCTCTGTGAAATGGAAATGATGTTTCACCTACTTAAAGGCACAGGCCTGCACCTGATGATCCCTCGAAGTCCATTGCCACTCTCAGACCTAAGATTCTATGGTTCTGATAAAGTGCAGATAGATAAAGGGACAAAGGGATCTCAGGGAAAGGACACATTGAGGCCTAGTTAAAGCAAGGGGGATTTAGGTTAAACCAGGGTACCACCAGAGAAGTTCTTCCTTTCTAGATAAAGTTCATTGTAGTAGAAAGAATGTGGGACTTAGGATCTAAAGACCTGGAGACTCAAATTCTACCTGCCATTAACTCCCTGTGTGACTTTGACCAGGTCAAACAACCTCTTTAGCCCTCAGCTTCCTTACCTGTAAAATGGGGAGAATTATACCTGCTTCGCAGGACTGTTGTCAGCAAAATGCTTTAAGGGTCTAGACAAATGTGCACTATTATCATGAACTAGATACACTGGTCAGTATTAAAACTCTTGCCAGTTTCTGGTCACAGACACATCATCACAATCATCATGATAGTTAACATTTACATAGATAGGACTTTAAGATTAACACAGAGCTTAACATATGTTCATGTTTGATCCTCACAACAACCTTGTCTGGTAGGGATTATTATTGCAAATGAGGAAACTGAGGCTGAAAGATATTAAATGGTTGTCCAAAGTTTCACAGGATGTGACTGAGGTTTTATCTGAACTTAGGTCTTCTTGCCTCTAATTCCAGTACTCTATCCATTGCACCAGCTAGCCATCCCCATCTTTCTCTCCTTCCCTCCTTCTCCTCATTCTGCTCCTCTTCTCTCTTTTCTCTCTCCCTACTTCTCTTTCTCTCTCTGCCCCTTCCCCCCTTCTCTATCAGTCTCTCCTTTCCTCCTTGTCCTGCCTCTTTCTTTCTTTCTTTCTTTCTTTCTTTCTTTCTTTCTTTCTTTCT
>NW_027186418.1:3892824-3897995 GCF_028583685.1 Petaurus breviceps papuanus | reverse complement strand
TTCTTCTTCTTCTTCTTCTTCTTCTTCTTCTTCTTCTTCTTCTTCTTTCCCCTTCCCTCCTTCCTTCCCCTTTCTCTCAGTCTCTACTTTCCTCCTTGTCCTTCTCATTCTTCTTCCCTCTCCCCTTCCCTCCCTTCTTCCCTCTCTTTCTGTATCTTCTTTCTTCCTCTTTCTCCTCCTCCTTCTCTCTCCTCCTCTTTCTTCTTCTCTCTCTCTCTTTCATCAGTGTGACCCCTCCTCATTCCTGTTTGGTTTTTGGGGGAGGCTAATGGCAGTTCTCAAGAAATCCCTGTTTCCCTGACCACTGGGAGACAGTCTCAGTTTCAGTCAAAGTTGATCCAGCCATAATAGCCTCCATCTGAGATAGATGAAACTATGTATGTGAGTTTGGGGAAAGCCCTATAAAAGAATGGGATGGATGTCCAGGCTCCTACCAGGGTCTTAATGCCTTCCCAGCAAATGAGGAACAACAGAAAAAGGGGCAAGAACCCCAGTCCCTTCCCCCACTTTCATCTCTGGTTTCCCTCTTCTCCTTTCCCTTCCAGTTTGCTTTTTCTTTGCTTTCCCTCCCTCTTATCCCTTTCCCTCTCTTCTTCTCTCCACTTCTTCCTAATATTTCCTTGACTTTCTTTTTCTTCTCTCTCTCCACACCTTGGATATTTTCTCTTCCTTCTCTTCTCTACCCTCTTGCTTGTTCCCACTCTTCCTTTCTTTCTCTCTCCACCTTGTTTCTACCCCAAAACTCTGTCTTGTTTTAAAAACATTTTATTTTTAATTTATGGAATAAAACAAGCATTTCCATAACATAGTATAATAAAAAATTGGTTTTGTTATGTATCTATTATGTACAACTTTGTTTTTAAATACATAAACAGTTATCATGTAAATTTTACCTTTTTCCCTCCTATCCCTGGCCCTAGAGATGGCTACCTCCCCCTCTCTCTTTACATGTTTTCTTTCTCCCTGTATTTCCTTTTGTTTCTTGCTTTCTCCATGTCTTTCTCACATCCCTCCTTCCCTCTTTTCATTTCCATCTCTTTCCCTCTCTCCCAGTTTCCTACCCCCTCCTCATCTGCTTTCCTCTCTCCATTTCCTTATCTGTATCCATCTCCTTTCTCTTGTCCCTTGCCCTTCCACTCCTTTTAGTCTTTCTATCTGCTCTTCTTGGATGTACCACTTTCTTTCCCAGAACTCCCTTTCTCTTACTTCACACCCCTCCACATCTCTCCACATCAGCACTTTCTCCAGTGTCCTGAATTGTCTTTTCCTGTGACTTCAGGGTAGAGATACTGATGGTTGGTTATGTGGTCTTTGGCAATTTGTAGATGTTCTGTCTGGCTTCTTCCCCCATGGGCCTGAAGACAGTATGGGAAGGGATCCAGGCAAATATGTCTCATGTTCTACTCTACCTCCCATCTTCCCCAACGAGGTCGAGTCATTTCCTTACACATTGGCACAGCCCATGGAGTTATGAAAGAATAGGGGAACTATACCAAATCATTTTTATTAAGGAGAATGTACATTTTCAGAGACAGAAAGAAAAAGAGTGCACAATATTAACTGAGAAAATATCCTGGTCTTGGACTCAGGAGACATGGGTGTGTGTCCTTGGGGTTTCTGCGTGTCTTTGGGTTTCTGTTTGTTTCCTCATCTACAAAATGAGAGAGTCCCATAAGATGTTCTCTGTTGGTCCTTCTAGCTCTTACATACTGAAATGACGTTCATTTGGTGAATTGATAGAATTCTTTGTAACTCAACAAATGCATCAACTTGTGATTTTTCTATTTGAATGACCTGAGAGAGAAGAATGTGATGCAGATAATATCAATCATCAACTAACTCATTTATTTATTTATGCATTCATTCTTTCATTTATCTATCTATTTATTTTTCAGGTTTCTGTTTGGCTTTAGAGTACAGACTGTGATTTCTTTGTGAATTCATGTGACTGATTTAGCTTTCTAATTGTTTGCTTTGTGCTGGTATCCCATTGATTTCTGTTCTGTGAGCACATATCAACTGGCAGCAGGAACAAACAGGTGGCTTAGGTATGTATAGGGTGACACCCAGAAGTCTGGTTAGGATTTAAAACGGATGCCACAAAATAGAGAAGTCAGGTAAAGGCCATTGAGAGTTAACTGTATATTCCAAGACCAATGACATCATGGGGTGATGTCTTGACTTGTGAGTTGCACAAAGTGGTCAGCCTCACTCTTCCAGAGTCATAGAAGTCTAGTGGCAAGATAAGTCAAGCTGACTGGTGATGGCCCAGGATGCACTGGATGACCCCTGGTGTATTCGCTATCTGACCAAGCTCTAAGTGTTTGACAGCACCTGCTTCAGTTGTCTTGATGGCTGTTGGAACCAATTGTTCAGATCCACCCATAAGTCTTAGCATGCTTGGGGTAGACATCCCTCAACTCACCAGTGGGTGTCAGACTTTTTGGTTACCTTCAACCTGATTTGGCCTGTTTGCTGAGATGGCTTCTTGAAGCCCCAAGTGAGAGTTGGGTGAAGGTGGATACCAAAGGTGGATGAGCAGCCCTGACAATGCCTGGAATTCTCCATAAAATGCAGAATTATAAGGGACCCTGGAACATAAGGTGTATAATGTCAGGACTAGAAGAGATCTTAGTGAAAACTAGCATGATATGGTTGAAAGAATACTGTATTCAGAGTTTGAAGACCTGAGTTCAAATTCTGGTTCTGCTCTCTCTTTGTGGCCTTGAGTAAGTCCCATCCCCTCTCAGGGTCTTGGTTTCCTTATCTGTAAAGTTGAGGGGGTTGGGTGAGATGATATCTATGGTCAATTCCAGCTCTAAATCCTATCACCCTATAAACTGACATGTCATAGTTCTACTCCTAGAACTATCCTTTGTGTGACATTGACTAAAGGACGAAAAGGAGCCTTGGCCCAAGGTCAAGCAATGATTTGGCTGTAGAACTTTGGACTTGAACCTAGTCTCCTGGCCCTTCCCTGCAACAGAATGCCTAGTGCTGACCCTCAGTGGGAAAGAGCCATAGAAGTTATAGAGAAGACCTTCCCACTCATCCCATGACTTTCCTTTATAGTCAGTCAGCCAACTATTAACCACCTACTAGGTGCTAGGCATAGGGGAGCCAGGTGGCTCAATGGATAGAGTGTTGGGCCTGGAGTCAGGAAGATCTGAGTTCAAATCCACCCTCGGACACTTCCTAGCTGTGTGATCCTAAGCAAATCACCTAACCCTGTTTGCCTCAGTTTCCTCATATGTCAAATGAGAAGGAAGTGGCAAGCCACTCTAGTATCTCTGCCAGGAAAACCTCAAAGAGGGGTCAGGAAGAGTCAGACATGACTCAAACGGCTAAACAACATAGGCACTATGCTAAGTAATGGTGACAGGAAGGCAAAAAACACAGTCCCTGCTCTCTCAAAAATCTCACAAATTTGTTGTAGACTCAGAGGGAAGGCACTAAAGTTAAGGAGAACTGGGAAAAGCAGATGGTGGGTTAAGCTGAGACTTGAATGAATCTAGGGTAGCCAGGAAGCAGAGATAAGGAGGGAAAGAATTCCAGGTACAGGCGATAACCAGTGAACTTTCAGTTACAGGATGGAGTGTTGTGTGAGTGGTACAGCAAGGAGGCTAGATCACAACATGCTCAGCAAATGACCACCCATGCCAGTGATGACCAGTTAAAATTCCTTCCCTCCCTTTTCTCCTTTTTCTCTCCTCTCTTCTCACATCTCCTATCTCCTCTCCCCTCCCTTCTCTTTCCCTCTTTTCCCCTCCCCTTCACTTTCTTCCCTTCCCCCCTTCCTCTCCAGGTGTTATATTTTATTTGAAATGGATTTTATTAGAGAATCCCTATGGACCACATATTGACTTAGAAACCACAAATTAATATTATTTATGTCACATTGTATTTTTATTTGTTTTCTTAGACATTTCCCAATTGCATTTTATTCTGGTTCAGGGCTCATTTAGGATTTTTGCAGGCAGTGAGTTTATCACTTCTGATCTATGCTGTCTTTGAAGATCTCCAATGATGGGAAATTCTGTACCTACAGAGATAGCCAATCAATCTATCAATATTTATTAAACACCTACTATGTGCCAGGTACTATGCTATATAAACACGGTATTATTAGTTTATTATTGGATAGCCCTGAGAATTAGGATGAGTTCCTTTTATTGATCTGAAATCTGCCTGTCTGTAACATTGATCCTTTGCTCCTGGTAGTACTAATGCTTTGGCACTAAGCAAAACCTCCTTCATCTGACAGCCCTTTTGATGCCTATGGCTAATTCCAGCATTATCTGGATCACCTTCAGCTCATGAATGTTCTTCTTGAAATTTTCCGCCCAGGAGTGGACATAATATTTCAGATTTGGTCTCTTGGTTTATATGTGATGCCTCTGTAAAGGTTCCCTGAGATCTCATTTGTTTTTCTGGCTGCCATGCTATATTGATGATTCATATTGAGCTTGTTAAAACCCTAAATCTCTTTTTGGCTATTGCCTAATCAAAGATCCCTCACTGTATGCATGCAGTCAATTTGTTGAACCCAAGTATAGGACTTTTATATTTATCTCTATTAAACTTCATTTTTATTACATTTGGTCCATCATTCTGGCCTGAGGACTTCAGGTGGATCCTGATTCTGTTATCTGATAGGTTAATGGACCTACACCACTTTGTACCATTAGCAAATCTGATCAGCATTCTAGCTAAGTTTTCTTCTGTGTTAAACAGTTTGGAGCCAAGGGTGGAGCCCTTGGGCATTCTAACAGAGACTTTTCTCCTGTCTGACATTGGTTCACTAATTACATTCCTTGTGTCTGATCAATGAAGCAATTATGCAATCAGCTGAATGAACTAATATTCAGACCATCTCCACTATGTACACTAACATCTAATGATAAACCTTGTCAAATGTCCCACAGAAATTCAGGTATACTAGGTACATGGCTTCCCTCATCTAACCATCAAGTAGCTCTATCTGCAAAGATCTCTGGTGAGTTTCTATTATGAATTACAAAGGTGTTCTCTATTAGATTACCTTAAAATAGGATCTGCCTGTATTGGAAATCAATGCCTAATTCAGTCTGGCATTTATAATCATATTTATTTTCCAGAATGGGTGTCTGAAGTTCTTTCTTGGTGATTCAATACAATTCAATTCACATTTT
>NW_027186418.1:3890664-3892724 GCF_028583685.1 Petaurus breviceps papuanus | reverse complement strand
CTTCCCTCCCCTCCCCTCTCCTCCTCTCTTCTCCCCTTCCCTCCTCTCCTGGATTTGAAGCCTGACAATGAGGGTTTGAGTTCCAGCTCTGCCCCTTATTACCTCTGTAACCTTGGGTAAGCCACTTTATTTCTCTGGTCCAGTTTCCTTATCTGTGAAATGAGGGGATTGGACTAGTTAAATGTAGCAACCACAGTGGCATACCCAGGATGGCTGCTAGCACAGGTTCTTAGATCTGCTTTACTAGGAAAGATATCTGTTTAAGGTATAAACAGTGTTTTTAAATTACATTTTTATGTAATTTTAATGAATTTTTAAAATTAGTTCAGGGGAAAAGTCAGCACCCTGAACTTCAAAGAAAAGACAGAAAAAATACAAGCAGAGAAATAAAGATGAAAGACAGGGCTCTGACTGATTGAATCAACTATACACTTTACATACATCCCTGGATCAAGAGAGCCTTAACATCTGAGCAGTCAGGGAGTTCTGAACATATGGCCACTCAGAATCTCAATCACGAGATCCTTTTCATAAATGAACCCCCAAAGCAAAATACCAACTCAGAGTGTATGTATATACACTTCTCAGAGCCAGAAGGCATCACAACCCTGGTGACTCAGTGCCTAATTAGAAATTAGCAAAAGGTCTGAAAGCCTTTTCGAGCAAGCCTCCCACAAGCAAGCTTCTCTTTATGGGCTCCTATTAATGGGTGGGGAAGATCTTAATCCTATTAATATTAATTTGGACTAAGGTTCTTTCCAGCTCTAAATCTAAAATCCTAAATCCACAGATAACCATCAAACAAGACAAAATGTTGGCATCTAGGAGGGTTGCAACCAAAGGGCTGTGGGAACTCTGTGGAGGGGAAAGATCACTTAAAGCAGGGAGAATTGGGAAACTCTTCACGGAAGAGATCATTGGAGTTAAGACTTGAAAGAAGACATTCCAGGAATAGTGTACAATACGAGCAAGGTTAGTGGGTCAGGAAAGTGAGACAGATTTAGGAAATTATGAATCATCCAGTTTGGCTGGAACAGAAGATATCTACAGGGGAGTAGCAGGAGATAAGTCTAAAAATATAGATGGGGGTAGGGTGAGGTGTATTAAGAGAGAGCCTTGAATGTCAAGATGAAGGAAAGAAAAGGATAGTATTTTAAGCCCTAAAAAGCTCGCATTCCACCAGCTGTTTTTCTGAAAGATGCCATGTATTCAGAGGGAGAGGAGAATCTGTGAAGGGAGTAAAGTAAGGATAAAAGTAGAACAAGTATCCAATGACTTGTGAGAGTTCTACTATTAGTCACCACATCTGGGGCTGGGATGACAGGAGATAAGAAAGCTGTGGCCATCAATGGATTTCCCCAAGAGCAGATATCTGGGAAGCTTCCCTCAAAATCTGAAAAGTCATAGACAGAAGAGATAGAAGGATCTGACCTCTTAATTTTAGAATGTGAACATTCTGAACAGTCTCAATTTAGCCCCAAGAGGTCAGAAAGTTACTGACCATAAGAAGGCAAAAGATTGCCTAGTTTCCACTCCAGAGATATACCCAGAGGCAAAAGGGGTTAGAGGCTGAGAAAGGGCCTATGAATGCCAGCAATTTGGAATGCTTATGGGATCCTTTGATATCAGCTGACAGGCATCTCAGAGGCCATCTAGTTCAGTGTCTTTGTTTTATTTTAAAATATTCTTATATATATACACACACACATATATGTACACACACACACATATAAATATATATATATATTTACATCAGCTTCATTACAAATGCATCTCTTCTCATTCCCTATCTAGTAAGCCTTCCTTTGTAACAAAGAACAAAACAAGGAGGAAAAACACCCAGTTCATCAAAACTAGCCAATGTATTACTATATCAATGACATGTGACAATATGTGCAGTGTTTGACCCTCATAGCTCCTTACTTCTGCAAGGAAGGAAAGGAGATACATTTTCTTAACTTTTCTTTGGGGCCAAACTTGATCATTATAATTATACTACTTTTGGTCTATCTATCTATCTATCTATCTATCTATCTATCTATCTATCTATCTATCTATCT
>NW_027186418.1:3849669-3890654 GCF_028583685.1 Petaurus breviceps papuanus | reverse complement strand
TCTATCTATCTATCTATCTATCTATCTATCTATCTATCTATCTATCTGTCTGTCTGTCTGTCTGTCTGTCTGTCTGTCTGTCTGTCTGTCTATCTGTCTGTCTATCTATTTCTGTTAGTTTTATTTCATTTGTATTTCTGTGATCATTGTATATATTATTTTCTTGGTTCTACTTTATTTTGCATCAGTTCACAGAAACCTTCTCCTCCTTCTCTGAATTCTTCATATTTATTGTTTCTTATAGTATAGTAATATTTCATTACATTCATGTACCACAATTCGCTTAGCAATTCCCTAGTCATTGGCACCTATTTTTGTATCCAGTTCTTAGATGCCACATAAAGTGCTTTTGTGGATATTTTGGCATATAAATGATCTCTTTCTGTCTTGGACCTCCTTTGAGGGGTAGGCCTAACAGCAGAATCTCTAGACTGAAGAGTAGAGACATTTTAATCACTTTTAAAAAAAGCATAGTTCCAAATTACTTTCCAGTAAGGTTGGGCCAAATTCACAGTTCCACTAACAGTATTAGTGCCTAGCCTCCCAAAGCCCCTTCAACCCTGCTTCATTTTATAGATGAAAAAATTGAAGACTAGAAAAAGCAAGTAATTTGCCCAAAGTCACAGAGTAGAGCTGGGGCTAACATCTGGGCTTATTGACTCACTGTTGAACAACAATATAAATACTCCAAATAAGCATGCATTGCATACCTGTTGTGTACAGCACACTATGTTTGGGAAGAGACAAAGTATAGACCAGAGTCAGCCCCAGATATAGCAGACAGCTTGCTGGACTTGGATTCAGGAGAGAATGGTGTTCAAATCCTCACACAGATGTTTACTAGCTGGGTGACCATAGACAAGTTACTCAAACTCTCTGACCCTCAGTTTACTTCTCTATCTATATAGAAAGGAATATATACACACATGTATATGTGTATATACACACATATACCTGCACACACACATTTATGCACACACACAGATGCAACGCATGCACACACATGTGTGTATATACATACGTGTGTACACACGCACACAGACACAACACACATGCATATGTGTATGTATAAGCACATATACACATGTAGGTATATACATGCACATGCCTTCACATGTATACACACATGTAGGTATATACACAAACGTATCTATGTACATTTCATCTATCATATCTGTCTATCTCTGTCTCTCTCTGTATCTCATGTTATTTGGTGCTCTCCAGCCTCTTGTCACTTTTCTTTACTCTATGAACTGTATACTCCCGTCACTCTTGATGTTGATTCCTCTATGTCCCCTGAACACTGCCAGCACTTTCCTGTTGCCACGTTTGTGCTATTCTTTATGTCTAGTATGTCACCTCTCCCATTCTTTATTTATTTAATTCCTACTCATCCTTTAAGGTCCAACTCAAATAATATATCCTCCAAGAAGTCTTCCTTGACTGCCTCTTTTCTTCCTTTGAATTTCTCATGGCACTTTGGCATCAAATTAATTTTTACTATGTAATGTTATGCATTATAGTTATTTAAATATCCCCCCTTTTTTATCCCTTTGCCATATGGTTACAGAATTTCAGAGGTAGAAGCGACTTCAGGCACCACTTCTGAAGGGAAATCCCCACTGTAACATACCCAGATGTGGACGGTCAGACCACATCAGTGATATTGTGTGCAGAACTGGAGGTCACATTTATAGGAAAGACATTGAAATGTCAGAATTCTTCCACAACTTGAATGGTTAGGAGAACCTGAAAACATAAGAAGGAAGTGTCTGTTGAAGGAAATAGATGTTTGGTGTGGCAAGAAGAATTACGGGTTTGTGATTGCTGTCTTCAGGGGTTTGAAATCCTGCGATGTTTCAGAGTGATCAGACTGGTTTTGCTTGGAAGCAGAGGGCAGAACTAAGACAGGGTAGGGGAAGTGTCACAGAGGCACTGCTGGGCTTGAGATGCATAACAATCATGGAGTGGGCTGCTTCCAGAAGGGGATGAGCTTCTCATCACTAATGGTTTTCAGGGAGAGACTGGATAACCACTCTCTAGGATGTCATACAGGATTCTTAATCAGGAACAAGTTAGACTAGATGGTTTCTGAGGTCTATTTCAATATGATTCCAAGACCTTTGAAGTTCTGACATTCTGTATTCATAGATATCTGATTCTGGAGAATAGCATATGTATTTACAGTAGAATTCTACCATATTTGACAAAATACTTTTTTTCCTGTCTGCTAAGAATTGATGTGTCCTTTGGAGGAACATCCTGATTATCATGTTGGTTAATTTTAGGATGAGCTCCTCCTGTTCCCTCCATCCTCACAAGGCTCAGACAGAGGTGCCTAGCCTAGTGAAATCTGTCAGTGATCGCCAGGATCCATCACTAAAGGGGAGGATCTTGTCTATTGCATTCATGTTAAGGTTCTCCTTTGGAAACTCTCTTGAGTGGGGTGTGATTGAAAGAGGCTTGAACCAGGGTTCTAGTCCTGACCCTGTATCTAACTTCCTTTGTATTCCTGGGTTTGTTACTTCATTCAATTTCCTCATCTCAAAAATGAGAATGATAAACCCTCTCTTTGTCCATCACACAGATATGTTGGGAAGATGAAATGTAATAATGTTTGTCACAAGAGATACTTTACTTGCTATGCACATGCCCATATTTTGGGCAAAGGATCTGCAGGACATCCCCTCCAATCTTTTTTTTTTTGAGGGGAAGGTGAGGCAATAGGGGTTAATTGACTTGCCCAAAATCACACAGCTAGTGTCAAGTGTCTGAAGCTGGATTTGAACTCAGGTCCCCCTGACTCTAAGGTCAGTGCTCTATTCACTGCGCCACCTAGCTACCCCTCACTCTCTCCCATCTTAACATAAAGCTAGCTGCCTTGTGTCTGGTATGAGCCTAAAGAAGTTTCCAGGAATTTGAAGGGATACATCTTATTGATGTATCCAGGGCAAAATGAGGGGTGTGGAGGGAGGAAAATGGAAAAGAAAAGAGAAGAAAGGAATCGGTGACTCGATTCCGCTTTGCTGTGCTACCTTGGGCAGCTTGCTTACCCTCTCTGAAGGGTGGAGCAGGGTATAGGCAACATGCCCCAACCCAAAGCTTCCCCACCCCCACCCCATCCTCTCTCCAGGACTGTGGGCTTGTCAGTTCTCCAGCGTCTCCAAAGCTGTCTGACCACTGAAGAATTTGGCTCCTTGAGCCCAAGAGACTCGAAGACAGATGAGGCCTGGCCCAGCATCTAGAGCTTCTCTAAACAGATCTGGAAAAGGGTTACTAATTTCTTCCCAGCCTCTCCCTTGAAGTTTCCTGAGACTGTCTCCCAATGCTGGGTTTCTGGAAAAGAATCACAGCTCCTTCATTGGAGAGAGGAGGGAGGGAGGCCGCATGGTTCCTCTGGCCTGGAGTCAGCCTGTCTGTTGCTCTGTTTCCTTAGGTTGCTCACTTAGAGTCTCTGAGCTCCATTTCCTCTGAATGTAGACCTGCTCCTTTATGGGCCTCAGATGGCCAAGGTTGATTTGGAATGCAAACAGTCCATGAACATTTCCACAAGCTTGTTTGTTTGTTCATTCATTTTTTCATTCAACAAACATTCATTAAGTGCTTTCTCTATGTAGAACCTTATACTTAGAACTGAGAGAGAAACAATCCCAGCCCTCATGGAGTTCATGGTCTAATATGACACCAGAACAGATAGCTATAATACACAATAGTATATGATAAGTGTATTCTTTGATATTTCAGTGAATCTGTGACTTCACTGATGTAGCTATGCCTTCCACCAGTGCTGATTACAACCCTCCCATGACTTTATAACTGGTACAACTCTTATCTTCTAGGGATCTCTTACAAGGGAATCTTCTTGTTGCACAGAAACCAGTGAGGTAGAGAGTGTGCACTACGGATACACACACACACACACACACACACACACACACACACACACATAGCGCTGTATGAGATCCAAGAGGAAAGATCATTACATTTCCTTACACAATTTATGTTTTCTGGTGGTGATACAGCCAACCTGAGTTTGGGAGCCAGCAGCAAGGGACTCTTAGGATGCTATTAATCCCAAAGTCACAGAATACCATATTTGGAGAGGAACTGTGAGATAATTAGTCTAATCTCCCTCTTTTGCAGATAAGGAATTAAATCCCTAGACTGAAAGTGACTTGTCTAAGGTCACACTGTGAGTTAGTGCCAGAGCAAGGATTAACACTTGGCCTCCAAGTCCAAAGATTTTTCACTAAAACTAGTATTGTGTCTATTTGGTTCTTCATATGATTTTTTGGAGCATTAGGTAAAATAAACAGAATCTTAAAGGATTAAAGTCATCAAATCTTTCCCTATTCCTCTGCCCAAATACATATAGATTCCCTAACTAGTTAGGGAAGTTGGGTATTGGTAATGACCCTGACCTAGGAGAACAGTAGCAGGAAGGGTAGGCCCATAGCTTGGATGGGAAGGTTACTCCAGCTCAGCCTAGTCCTTCAAGTCTGTCCTTGAAGCCCCTTATTCCTGTTCTTGGTGACCCCCCGACTCCCAGGGAAAGAGGAAGACCAGATGATCTAAGCAACTTGCTCAGGGTTTCCACAGCCTGGGGGAGGCAGAAGAGGAGCAGACCCAGTCCCTACCTTCTTGTTCATAGTCTGGCTAGCAGATTCAATTCAATATAACAAATATTTACGAAACATCCATAAGGTTTGAGGTACTGTACTGAGACTGTCCCATGTGGAACAGTGAGAGACCGGGACAAGAGAATAAGTGAGAAGATGCAGATTTGGAAGCAACCTTGGGAATCATTTATTCTAATCTCCTTCTTTATGCAGGTGAGAAAACTGAGGTCCAGAGAAGGTCACAGGGAATGACCAAGCCAGAACAGGAAGGCAGGGCTTCTGTCTCCTAGTCTGAGACTGAAAAATCATAAAGAATTAGAGTCAGAAAACTCTGGAGGTAGTTCTGGTTTCCACCATTTACCTGCCATGTAATCTTGAGCTCTTCCTCTCTGGAAGCTATGGTTCTGAATTCTTTAAGTGGGAATAATAGTATTTGCTTTCAGAACTATAATCAGCATGGAACAATAAACAGTCCTGGGTTTTGCCCCAGGACAATGACATGGGAGTGGGAATGGGGATAATTCCCCTTCCCTTCCACCTGTTGTCTTTGTTGGTCCTTTGTTCTTGACCAGTGACATCAGGAGGGTGATGGCATGATGGCGTGTCTTGCACATGAATTGAATTTAAATGAGGCAGAGCTGTGCAAAGCTATCAGCTTCATTCTCTTCTCCAGAGCCATCATAGTTCAATGGCAGGACAAAAATCAAGAAACTAGCGATGGCCTAGGATGCAATGCAGGACCTAGGCCTTTCTAAATCAATACTTAGAGTCCTTAGTCATCGAATGGGCATTGCCTCAGACAAACTGGGATCTGAAAAAGATCTTGCACCTCATATCACCTCAGAGTTCTCTGTTGACCCATAATGCCTTGGGGCACAGCTGTCTCTGGGCCACTCCACAAAGTACTGCTTTCAGAAACGTGCTTATTTAGCCATACTGGGGAGAGAGGAGGAAAATCAAAGAAAATTATGCTTGCTTGGGGGTGAATGGATTGAGGATAACTAAATGCTCAACTCTTGCTTGCTTTCTTTCTCAAGGAGAATGACCTTTGCAGTGGAAATAACAGAACTAAAATGATTAAAACTAATGACTAGAACTAAAAAAACTAAAATAACAGAACTAAAATAAACAGGGAGTCTATACTCAAGATAAGTAAAAGGAATATCTGAGGCCAGATTTGAACTCAGGAAGATGCAACTTCCTGACTCCAGGCCCAGAACTCTGTCCACTGTACCATCTAGATACTCCTGATGAATTCAACTCGCCAGGCCCAGATGACCTACTTTTTTGAGAATTGAAAAAACAGGCCGATGTGGTGAGCCAGTGAGTGATACTTGAGAGATCATAGAAAAAATGAGGAGAGGTACCATGAAGTTGGAGGAGACCAAATGTCCTAGTTTAAAAAAAAAGAGAAGAAAATAGAATCTATAAACTATAAGCAAGTGAATGTGACTTTGATTCCTAGGAGGAATATTCTAGGATAGATTATTAGAGACAGTTGGCAAACATCCAGAAAGGGAATAAAGAGGCTTCCTGGCTTTATCACCAGCTCATCTCATTTCCCTTTTGACAGAATTCCTAATCTAGGAGGTGAAGGGAATGTGGTAGAATGTTTTAGCAACACTTTGGTTAAAGTGTTTCAGGCTATTCTTGTGAAGAAGATGGAGACATGTAGAGTAGGCATAATCCAATCAGATAGATTTAGAACTGATTGGATGACCAGATTCCAAGAGTAATTATGAGTGTGGCAAGAGATCCCTGGTTTGCACCTATGTTCATTAATATTTATATCAGTGCTTTAGATAAAGGCATGGACGGCATGTTCATCAAATTTACAGATGGCACAAAGCTGAGAAGGATAGATAGCCCATTGGATGACATTAGGATCCAAAAGGATCCTGACTGGGACACCTAAACCTAATAATATTAAATTCAATAGAGAGAAATATAAAGTATTGGACTTGGGCAGTGATGGCCTAGAGTCGGGAAGACTCAGCTTTCTGAGTTCAAATTTGGCCTCAGACACTTACCAGCTGTGTGATCCTGGGCAAGTCACTTAATTGTTTGGCTCAGTTTCCTCATCTGTAAAATGGGTCGGAGAAGGAAATGGTAAACCACTCAGGTAAATCCCTGACAAAAAAAACCCTAAGTGGATTCATAAAGAGTTGGACACAACTAAAACAATCCAACCACACACAAAAAATCAGCTTCAAAATGGTAAGATGGGAAGCATCAATAGGCATCAGTTGTCTTGAAAAAGATCTAGAGGTTTTAGTGGACCAAAAGCTCAATATTGGTCATTAGTTTGATGTATTAACCCCCAAGGATAATGCTATTTTGGACTATGTTAAGAAGGATGGGGCTTCTAGGAATAGGGAAGGTAACAGACTTCATTAGACCTCATTTGGAGCATTATGTTCAAGTCTCAGAGCCACAGTTTAAGAAGGACATTAATGGTTAAGGACCTTGAGTCTCTGCCACACGAGGACTAGTTAGAAGATTGTGGAGGTTGGGGGCAAGAGGAGGGAACATGATAGTTGTGATAATATTTAGCATTTATACAGTCCCTACGGTATGCCAGGCACTGTGCTAAATGCTTTACAAATATTATCTTATTTGATTCTCACAACAGCCCTAAGAGGTATGTACTTATTATTAACCTCATGCTACAGTTGAAGAAACTGAAGCAATCATTAGATTTACTCAAGGACATATGGCTAGTAAGTGCCTAAGGCCAGATTTGAACTCAGATCTTCCTTGACTTCAAGCCCAATGTTCTAACCACTGGGCAATCTAATTGCCCTATATGTATTCAAATACTTGTAGAAGAGGGATCAGATTTTTCCTGTTTGGCCCCAGAAGATTGAAGTAGGATTGATATATGGAAGTTGCAAAGAAGTAAATTTAGCCTTAATGTTAGGAAAATATTTCTAACAATTGGAGCCATCCCAAAATGGAATGGGTTTCCCGGAGAGGTTCTGGCATCCCCCTACTTTGAGATCTTCATTGTCTTAATAGGAATTCTCTTTTGTGTATTGTTTAGAGAAGATTCTGTGACTCTGTGACTCCGTGACTCTCTCCTAACCCCGAAGAGGGCAGCCTGAAAACCCTCCTTTCCACTCTTTGTTTTTTGGTCCCAAGTAAAAATATTCTAAGTTATGGATCTGCTTAGATAATATCAGAGGGGTGTTGTGATAATGGATGCAAAGTGTTTTGTAAACCTTAGAGTGTTATATAAATGTGGGCTATTATTATTATTTCAATCTTTTGATGGATCTGTGATTCACTGATCTGGTATTCCTTCCATTGGTGCAGATAGTAACTCATCTATGCCTTTTCACCTTTTCAGACTCTTGTCCATGTCCTCCTAAAAACAAGGGGTACATGTATGGTGCCTTCTTATAGCTTGTTTGACATGTGACGTGGACATGTGAATGATCCATTAATTAGTTATCTCTCATTCTCACTGTATGACAGGTCATCTACTTTTCTGGCTGTATATATCCTTGATTATATCTTTAATAACATTTCTAAGATGTAATTCTTTGTTGGTAACATGCTGCACCCTTTTCCCCTCACTAATTAATTCTTTGGAACTTCTGCTCTGTGGCCCTGACATCTTGAACAGTGACTGAGTTATTTTACAAGTACAAACTTATCTAACCCTTATGTCTAACTGGCCCTAGATTATCATCATCATCATCACTAGTATTTATAAAGTACCTACTATGTGCCAGGCATTGTGTTAAGTGCTTTACAAAAATTATCTCATTTGATCCTCATTGCCATCCTGAGTACTATTATTGCCCCCAAGCAGTTGAGGAAACTGAGGCAGACAAGTTAAGTGACTTGCCCAATGTTACATAGCTAGTAGGCTGTCTGAGGTTGGAATTGAACTCAAGTCTTCCTGACTCCAGGTTCAGTGCACTATCCACTATACCACCTAGCTGCCATGTTTTGCCTTCATAACCCATCCAGTCATCCAACCAAGATCTTGCTATCTATCTGGCTGCCTCCATTTTCCTTCTCTTGCTCTGGTCATAGTAATCAAATCAAGAATACCATTACTTCTGGAAAGGGTATGTCAATCAACTGCCCCATTGTTCCACTCACAATCCCTGTAATTTACCAAATTATAAGTTTCTTCCCTGACCACCATTCCCCTATAAGTATTGTCTTCCCTTGTTAGACTAGAAGCTCCATGAAGGTAGGAATCTTCTCATTTTTTGCATCTACATTCCAATGCTTTGATAAACTCCTTGGATGTTCAAGTATTTAATGCATGCCTTTTCATTCATTCACTCATTCCCATTCCCCATATTAAAAAAATTTTATTGCTATTTTTGGTTTTTTACTTCACCAGAATTGCTACTGTTATCCCTTTCTCTCTCTTCTCAGCCAGTCATCCTATATAATAAAGAATAGTTTAAAGGAAAAAAATTAAAAGAGGAAGAAGAGAAAAAAAGTGGCAAAACTGATTATTCCATTAAAAAAATCAGAAAATATATGCAATGTACAACATCTGTGGACCTCCCACATCTACAAAGGAGTGGGGTAGGTGCATCTTCTAATATCTCTTCTTCAGGGATCTGCTTGGTTATTTTTATGTTGTTATTTTGTTTTTGAAACATTTACTTTTGATGGTTTTGTAGTTTTTTCCCATTTACATTAGTTTAGTCCTTGTGTACATTATTTTCTTGGTTCTGCTCACTTCATTCTTCAACAATTCATGTAAATCTTTTCATGCTTCTCTGTATTCATTGTATATCATTCTTTGTTGACTTTTGAGTGGCTTATTTTAATTCTTCATACACTGTGGTATTCTTTGATTCACAGTCACATAGCATCATCAGAAGAATTGGATCTTTGCTTTAGGGAAAACTTGGGGGTCATTAAAAACGCTATAATTTTTGGCTTTTATCCCAAGCTTGGTGACGGGTTCTGCTGCTTCAGTCACATCCCTGAAACAAGATGGTGAAGGTTGGAATCAATGGATTTGACCATGTTGGGCTTCTGGTGACCAGGGTTGCATTCACATCAGGTGAAGCAGACATTATTATTGATGATCTCTTCATTGACCTCAACTACATAGTTTATATATTTCAATAGGATTCCACCCATGGCAAGTTCAAGGGCACTGCCAAGGCTGAGAGTGGTAAGCTGGTGATCAATGGAAAAGCTATTACCATCTTCCAAGAGTGGAATATTAAATGGGGAGATGCTGGAGTCAAGTATGTTGTAGAGTCCACTGGAGTCTTTCCCACCATGGAAAAGGGTGGGCATCATTTGAAGGGTGGAGCCAAGTGAGTTGTCATCTCTACCCCTTCTGCTGATGTCCCAATGTTCATGATGGAAGTGAACCATGAGAAATATGTTAATTCTCTTAATATTGTCAGTAATGTCTCTTGCACTACCAACTACTTGGTCCTCGGGAAGCTCACAGACATGGCCTTCCATGTTTCTACTCCCAATGTATCTGTTGTGGATCTGATCTGCCACATGGAGAAACCTGTCAAATATGATAATATCAAGAAAGTAGTGAAGCAAGCATCAGAGGGACCCTTGAAGATACATCTTGTCCTACACAGAGGACCAGGTTGTATCCTCTGACTTTAACAGCAATACCCACTCTTCTACCTTTAACACTGGTGCTGGTATTGCTCTCAACAACCATTTTGTCAAACTCATTTCTTGGTGTGACAATGAGTATGGTCATAGCAGCTATGTAGTAGACCTCATGGTCTACATGGCCTCCAAGGTGTAAAGTGGAAATCCCTGGATCTTCATCCCCAGACGATAAAAGGAGATCCACCACTGGGGAGCCTACATTCCTGACCTACATTCCTATATTGGGGATCCTGTGTCCCATTCACATCCTTGTACCAAAGCACCCCTATAATATGGGAGATAGCCTAGAGCACTGTCTTGTGTACCATCAATAAAGTCACCACATTCAGCACAAAATAACAACAAAACACTATAGAATTTTCTAAATGTAATCTAACCAGCTCTTTTCCTCTGATTCAGTTCTTAGCCACTGAACTTCACTGTAATTTTTGTCTAAGATATATTTCTTTATTAGTCATCTTGATGGACTGACCATCACTACATATTATAATCTAGACAAAAAGTTTTTTTTAAAAAAATCACGTACTTTTCCCCCCTCCTGTGTAGCTATTTAGGCCAACCACTTTTGAAAAAGAATGGCTCCTTGTTTTAATTTTCAAGTCAAATTTCTTTTTTTGGCTTTCAAATTTTCTTTTCTTTTATTTTTGGAATTTCTATTTTTTGTTAAGTTTTTATTTGTTGTTTCCATCTTTTTTTTAGTTGCATAATTAATTCATTAATCTGTTCTTTCTCTCTTTTGTTGATGAAAACTTTTAGAGATATAAATTCTCTGCAAAGCCTGATTTGGCTGCATCCCAAAAGTGTTTGAATGTTGCCTTGTTTTTTTTTTTAAGTGCAATTATCTATTATTTCTGCGATTTGCTCTTCGACCCACCGATTCTTTAGGATTAATTACTCAATCTCCATTTAAGTTGGAATCCTTTCTTCAAATTTCTTTTATTGATTATAATGCTTAATGTATTGTAGTCAGTAATGGATGTTTAATATTTCTGTTTTTATGTATTTGCTTATGAATTTTTAATACTCTAGTATATGTTCAGTTTTTATAAAGGTGCCATTCATAGCTGAGAAAAATTTTATGTTTATTTCAATTCTAATTCATTAACTGTCAGAGATGTCATATCTAACTTTTCTAGGATTCTATTCATGTCTATTAACTTTATCTTTTTCTTAGGTTTCTATATGTCTGAAACAGGTATACTGAGGTTCTCAGTGATTATAGTTTTAACTCGATTATCTTTTAAAAATTATGCTATAATATTCAGTGCACATATATTAACTATTCTCTCCCTCCCCGTAAACCTCTTCTCTTACAAATTTCTTTGTTACTATAGAGGCTACCACCATTTTCCCAGTCACCTAGGTCTATAACCTCAGCATCATTTTTGACTCCTCTCTTGCACCCACTCCACGTATCCAACCTTTGACCAAATCTTGTCATTTTTATATCTTCATAACATCCCATATATGTGTCCCCTTCTCTCCGCTCACACTCTCCACCACCCTTCTCCAGGCTCTCATTTTTTCACACCTGAATTTTAGCAATAACCTCTGATTGGTCTCCCTGCCCCAAGTGTTTCCCCCTTCAATCCCCCTCCACTGAGATGCAAAAGTCATTTTCATAAAGTGCATGTCACCCCTCCCCTTCCCCTGATATGCTTTAATGACTTCTGATTACCTCCAGGATAAAATAGAAAATGCCCATTTAAAGACCATCACAGCCTGAATCCTTACTCCTTTTTTTTTTTTTTTAAAGCAATCGGGGTTAAGTAACTTGCTCAAGGTTACACGGCCAGTTATTTCTGGGTGTGGTGCTGAGTATCTGAGCCCAGATTTGATCCAGGTCATCCCGACACTGGAGCTGGTGCTCTTACTCACTGTGCTACCTGGCCACCCCCAGAATCCTTACTACTTTTCCAGACTTTATATACTTTATTCTTCTCCATACACTTCATAACGTAGCAACATCTGCCTGCTTATTGTCCCTCCTACGTGATGCTCCATCACCTGAATGTGTCTTCTTAGAGGCTCTCCTCTGTGCCTGGGAGACTGGTCTTTACTTCTCTTTCTTACATTTCCAGGCGTCCTTCAAGATTCGTCTCAAATCCCAATTTCTGTAAGTGACCTTTCCCTGTTCTCACCCTCCCTGCCCCAACCCTGCCCCAACCCTGCTCGTGCTTTCCCCCTGAGATTACCTTCTATTTGCTAGATAGATTGCTTACATGGACATGTTGCCTCTGTCATGAGAATGCAAACTCCCTGAGGACAGGGATGTATTTTTAAAAGAAAAACTTTCTTTTATTTCCAGCACTTAGCATAGTACCTGGCACATAGTAAGTGCTTAATCAACTGTTAGTAGCATTGCTTATCAATTATTGATATTATTTAATTATTGATGATGCCTTTAATCATAATGTAGTTTCCCTACTTATCTATTTTTTTCCTGGTTGTTTTATCTGAGATCATGATTGTTACTCTGAGTTTCCAATTTTACCTAAAGGATAACAATTTTTCCCCCAGTCTCATTTTAGCTCTGAGTCTTTGCATTTCAAATATATTTTTGTAAAAAACATTTTTCTTTATCTTAATTTCTTTCTTTTGCTTTTTGAAGGGGGGAAGGCAGGGCAATTGGGGCTAAGTGACTTGCCCAAGGTCACATGGCTAGTAAGTGTTAACTGTCTGAGGTCAGATTTGAACTCAGGTCCTCCTGACTCCAGGGCTGGTGCTCTATTCACTGTGCCACCTAGCTGCCGCTTGCTTTACCTTAATTTCTCATCCATTTTCCTATCCACTATTTTATGGGTGAGCCCATCATATTCACTTTTATTGTTATAATTATTAACTATATATTTCCTTCCAATATGATCTTCTATAGTCTTTTCTCTTTCTCTCTCTGCATCCTCTTTACAAAGAAGAGGTGGAAAAAGATAAGGAATCCGATAAGTACTATTAACCTATAATCAAAGTGGTTTATTCCTACTCCTCTCCCTCAAGACCAATTTCTGGTTCCTATACTTTTTTACCCTCTTTGAAATCACCCTTCATGATTAAATCTCTCAAGTAAAAATTTGTCTTACTTGAGACTATTCTTTCTCTGACTCTACTCTTTCTCTTTTATCCCATTTCACCTTTCCTTGTCTCCCCCCATATCCTTGTTGAGTTTAATGTATTTCTACAACCTCTCTCTTCCTTCTCTCCCTCCCTTTCTTCCTCTTCCTCTCCCTCTCTGTCTCTCCCTTTTTCTTCCTTTCTGTCCCTCCTTTTTTATCTCCCTCTTTCTCTCCCATTCTTTTTTCTCCCCTCTCTCTTCTTCTCTCTCTTCCTTTTTCCTCCCCTCTCCCTCTCTTTCTCCTTCCCTCCACCTCTCTCTCTCTTCCTTGCTCTGTCTCTCTCCTTCTCCCTCCCTCCTTCTTTCCCTCCATCTCTCTCCCCCATCGGTCCTCCTCCCTCCCTCCTTCTTTCCCTTCCTTCCTCTTCCTCCCTTCCATTAAATACTCTTTTATACAGTTAAGAGGTCATGAGATGCACATTATCCTTATTCTTTGCTCGAAGTTTGTAAAACCTTTTCATGTATCTCATTTATACAAAATGGTAATTTCTTCCTGGCTTTCACCTTTTCATCTCTTTTTTCTTTCTTTTCTTAAAACCAACCATCCAGAAGCCTACTCCCCAAATCTATTCCCATTAGCCATTTATTTGTCTTACTTTAACTCCCTTTTTGTGGCCCTTGAAAACTTTAGGATTCTGAAGAGACACTTGTCTCTTTCATCCCATTAGAAGGTAAGAACTTCATGATTTTTTTTAACTCCTTCAAATCGTTCAAATGTATTTACTCTTTTAAGATTTCTCTTGGAAATAATGCTTTAGATTTCTCTGTATTTTAAAGTTTCTGTTCAGTTCTGGTCATTTCATGAGGAATGATTGAAAGGCCTCTAAGCTTTTAAAGACTAGGCTATGCTTGGCTGTAAATCCTTTTCTTTTGCCTTTTGTAGTAAGATGGTTCTCATTTTATGTAAGTAGACTGTTCCATAGACCTCTTTCCAAAGTAATTTTTATGTAATGTGAATTTAGGCATGGATGTGGGGAAGAGAGGGAGGGAAGCAGAAAGGGGACCATGTGCCTGAGAAGGAAAGGAGTGCACAGTTCAAGGACCTATTGGGGCTGGGGATAAAGAAACAAGAACAGGAGGAGGAACACACTGGGGCCAGGGCCAGACACATGTGTACCTGAGTGTGGACACGTAGAAGACAGACATGCAGGGGCTAGAAACAAGGGCAGGTGGCTGGAGTGGGGCAAAGGCATCCTCTTTCAGCACCAGAAGTCTCAAGTCAATCTCTTCTACTCTTCTGTTCTGCTTTCATTTAGAGGGTTTTTTTTTTTTAGGTTTTCTTGGAGGGCATGGGTGGGAGGCCATGGGTGGGAGGCCATGGAGCATAAGTCAAGGGGTAGGAGTGTAGAGAAAGAGAGAGCACTGTATTGTACTATAAAGTTAGCATAGGTTTTTTTTTAGAATGTGGATTTCTTTATGTAAAATAGAATTTGCATAATGAAAATTCATGTAAAGTGAGAATTATCTGTCTTTCTTCTCTTTGTGGTAGCTCCAGCATAGTCTTGAGTAATCTTATTATTCCTTAGCTCTTGAACTCTTTCTTTCTGGCTGTCTTCAGTGTTTTTACTTTGACTGAGAAATTCTGTATTTGGGCAATAATATTCTTAGGTGGTTTTAATTTGGGGTTTCTTTTAGAAGGACACTGGTGATTTTTTTTTCTATTTTCACTTTGACCTCAGTTCTTATATCTGTGCACTTTTATCTTAAGGTTTCTTGAAATATGGTACCTAGGGTTTTTTTTTTCAGTTTAGCTGCAGTTTTCATGGAGCCTCAATGATCTCTCCTTGGCATGTTTCCTGTCAGTTGTTCTTAATAGTAGATACCTTATATTTTCTTTTATTTTTCAATTTTTCATCCTTGTTCAAATATTTCTAGTTGTCTTACAGAGTTACTGGATTCTGTTTGCTCCATTCTATTTTAAGAGAGTCCATTATTTCTTGGATTAGGTTTCTGCCTTCTGTTCTATGTTATTTGTGATACTTAAAATTTTTTCCTCCTGAAGTCTCATTTTATTTCTTATTTTATTTTTTATCTCTTACTTCATTTTTTCCTTCTACTCTTGTAGTCCTTGTGGCCAAGCCATTACCCCCCCTCCCCCTGTGGCTCTGCTTGCAGTTATTATGGGGTTACTTTTTTCTTCTGCTCTAACCTCTTGGGCTTCTCTTAAACCATCACATTTCTTCATTGTGTTTGGCATGTTCTTCTGTTTACTCATATTTTCAGCCTCAGTTCTTGGCTTGGGATCTTGTGCTTGATGCCTCTAGCAATCTTAAATGGATTTGATAGGTCCTGTTTGATCCTGTCCTTTCTTATTCTGGATGCTGCAGCCACAGCTGACATGGAAGGGGTGGTTGGTAATAGGCTCTCCTTTTGCCTTAATACCTTGTGTCCTTGTGGTCCACTACCTCAGGCAGTCTCTGTATTTTCTTTGCATGATCCTCAGTAAGAAGTTGGTTCTAAAATCTGTTGAGGCTCTAATAAGCTCTCCACACCCCATCCCTTTACCTTTACATACTTTTAATTTGACTCTATCATTCCCTTGAACTATTTTCCTATATCCCTCCTCTTTTATAACCAAACTCCTAGAAAACATTTGTTGCATTAATTTCCTCTCTTCCTTTCCAAAATCCCTTGTAATCTGTCTTCCTGTCTCAGTATCTAAGGGAAATTGATTTCTCCATTGTTACTGATGATTTCTTAATGACTAAATCCAATGGTTTTTTTCAATTCTCATTCTTCTCAATCTCTCTGAAGTATCTGATACTGTCACCTGCTCCCTCCTATATACTCTCTCTTTTCTAGGTTTTTGTGATACATACTCACTATTGATTCTCTTCTTACCTCTCTGATTGCTTCTTCTCATTCTCCTTTGCTGGATCTTCATCTACATCTGTCTTGAACTTTAATTGTAGGTATATCTCTAGGTCCTCTCCTGGGCCTCTTCTCTTTACTTTCTCCATTATCTCTGTAAACTTGTGTCCTTTTAAGACTTTGCCTATGAAAAGGTCAGGAATCACAATATTTTCTCCCTCTACTTATTCATATATATGAATGAGAGATGCAAAGTTTTTTTTTCTTTTAATTCTGTAAAGCCAAGCATGAGCAGCTTTCCAGAGGACTGCTGCTATGAACAGCTTTTCAAGGTTCTGATTATACAGCATAGTGAACTCTCCATTTATTCAGTAACAAATTAAGGCAAAACATCCACAGAAAATCAAAATACAGCATTCACAATGTTTTAACTTCACAACTTAACACTAAAATGGCCACACAGTTTTCACCAAAGTGGTCCCATAGTTTTAAACAAAAGATAACATTCATTTTGTAAATTCTTAATTCAATCACCCTCCTTAATTGATGCAAAGTACAAAGGTCAAAGTCCTCCAGCCATGGAGTGCAATTAAGTTACAATATCATCAGTCACTACTAAGTACCCTCTTAAGGGGTAGTGTAAAGTACAAAGATAATCCACCCCTAGGTCACAATTATGTTACAATATCATCAATAATTACTAGGTACCCTCTTAAGGGTTAGTGGAAAGTACAAAGGCCACCCACCCCTAGGAAACAAATAAGTTACGATCTCATCAGTCAACATTAAATACCCAAGGAGAGGTCTTTTCATCTTGACTTGAGGCAGACTCTCAGCTTCCATGGTTTCTCTTCCATGGTCCCAGCTCCTACCTGAATCCAACCAATTGCTACCTGAGTTCAAAGGCAGACAACTCCCAGTTCCTGGTCTAGTTCCCATTCCATATTGAAGCTCACAATGTCCAGTCCACCTCAAGTCCTTCACAGTTTCTGTTCCTGGGAAGACAAGTCTTAACAAAGCCACAATAACATTCATTCATGATGCCGGCACCCTCATCAAAATCACTTTCTGCCTGTGAAATCAACATAGACCCAAAACAGACAGACAAAGTACTGATACTATGGTCATGCTTTCTCTGGCAGCTCAGGCTGGCCCTTGGAAGTCTTTGGCAGCTTGGCTGGTTCTCAGAAGCTCTCAGCAGAAGTTTTGGCTGGCTCTCAGAAGAAGCTCCACTACCATAAGCTCCATTCTCAAAATCACTTTCTCCAGTCTGAGCCTCTCCTCCTCAGTCTCCCCACAGCTTGTTCCAAGAAGTTCTGACTCTCCAGCTTGTACTAATATCTTATATATGACATTGGCTTCTTCCTGTCCCACCCCTTCCTATTACATCAGCAACAGGGGTTCATACCTTCTGTTTCTTAATAGAGGCTTGATATAATTAACTTGAAACTCAGTGCTAAGTACCTGTTTACTTTCTAATACAAGGGCATGGAAGATCTTCAAAACCCATTAACATTATAAATACAGAAATTCCAATATAAAAGCTGATAGATAATTATGATACCCCCTCTGGGATACTTTCCCCACTTGCACTTGAACACCTGGCTTGGGTCTTAGGTTCTCCTCTTCTTCAGAAATAACCCTGTGGATGACTAATCCTACTTCTTTAGCTCCTGGGCCACAATTGGTGGGCTCACCAGTTAGTAAATAATTTGCTTTTAGCAGAGGCATTCACTAATGTGGCCCAGAAAGAATATTTGGTATTGGGGCAGCTAGGTGGTGCAGTGAATAGAGCACTGGCCATGGAGTCAGGTGGACCTGAATTCAAATATGGCCTCAGACACTTGACACTTACTAGCTGTGTGAACTTGAGCAAGTCCCTTAACCTCAATTGCCTTGCCTTTCCCCCTCCAAAAAACAAAAAAACAAAAAGAATAGTTGTTATAAAACATTGTTTCTTTAAAACCTAGTGTGTACTCTCACAAATGCATATATTGTGTATGGAAAGATTGAGCTCAAACTTAGAGTATAAGAGCAATGAGAAACACATGTAGGATATACATCTAACAAAGAATAACTCACATCTGATACTACATGGACTGGAATTCCTTTATCTCCTAAGGTCTTGTGCATTTTCCCTTAGGAGCAACGTCTTTGATTGGTGATCCCTTAGCTGGTCTCCCAGGGTCTTGATTTTATATCTGGCACTTTTTTTCTGCTTCAAAGGTTCGCATTCCTCAAAGCTGCTTCCTCATACAGGTCACTATCTCTACATCTGTGCCTGTTCTTGTGTATGTGTTTCTGCTTCTAACCGGTTACATTGTCTTCTATTGGTTCAATAGCCCTGATGACATGAATGATGGAAAAATAAAAGAGATAAAGTCCCTTTTTGTTGGTCCAAGGGGATCTCCCCCATAAATCATTCCTGAGCCTGATTCTTCAACTGCTGATTGGTTTGCTGTTTTTATACATAGGCCCAAGGAACACGAATAATTCAGCCAAACACAAGATGTTTCCATTACGTTGTCAGCTGTGTCATCCAGTGGCCAAGGTCAACTCTCTCAAGTTGACTAAGGCATTCCTTAACATTTCCATTGTTGTTGTTCATTCTTCATTTGTGATTATATGCTGAGCCCTCCATGATGACATTAAGGAAATTCCTTCCTTACATTGTATTCTAGTCCTTGTATGACTACATTAACTAAAATGGAGAAGAATTCTCTCCCTTCTATAATTATTAGGCAAATAACCATTATGTAGTTTATAGCCTAGCTTGCAGAAATGAACATTTGGGGAGTGTATCGGACAGTTCCCATAATTGTCATTGAAAGAAAAGGTCAAGTTTAAGGGCATTATTTACTAAGCAAACCCTGCTCTTTGTTTCAGAGAGCTTGGCTATTGGGTCTGAGAATCACTTGTTTGGGAGCTGGCAGGCCTCAAAGCTAAGACTGAAGGAATAGAACAGGGAAGGTCAGGGTTTCTGTTCTTTCTGGAAGATCATAGCAGTACTCTGGCCAAGGATATCAACTAAGCTAGAAGTTGAAGGCAGTGGAGACTAGAGCTAAACAAGGTCTGAATGTGCCCCTCCAAGAAGTAGGCTGTTGAGTCTACTGAGTATTGATCCCAGTAGAAACAATGCTCAGTGAGGAGTGAAAGAAGACAAATTCAGAACATCTCTCCACATGTATTTTCCATGTGTAGACCTCTAATGTGTCATATTTATGTCTGCTCAATTTCTCTATTAACAATGTATATATTTGTGGGAGACTATGCTCAAGGTTTATGGGGGGAATGTTCTATTGAAAATTATCTTACTACACCATTTCATTAAATGCCTTTGTTTTGAACTAATTGTGTCCTCTGGCTGACTAAAGAAAAAGTAGGCACATCAGTTGGGGCTCATGAACTATCATTTTGACAGGATACAGAACCACAGCATTCTCTTAACCTGGATTAGCCATTCTGGATTCAAGATCATTTTGATCAAATGACTTTTAGATGTATATAGCTAGCCCTAGTCTCTCTCCTGATCCTTAACTCTATTTGAACAGCTGCCTATTGAACATTTCTAACAGGATATCTTGTAGTCATCTCAAACTTACCAGGGTCTTATCCTCACATGAAATCCACACGTCTCCTAACTTCTGATTTCTATTCAGGACACCACCATCCATCCAAGTCACCTAGATCTGCACACTTGGAGTCAGTCTTGAATTCTCACTCTCCTTCAGCTCAATCAATTGCCAAGTTTTGTCAATGTCATTTTCACAATATCTGTTGCATGTGTCCCCTTCTCTCTATCCACATAACCAACACTTCAGGCTTCAGGCTCCCCTCACCTTTTGCCTCTACTATTTCAGAAGCCTCTTAATTGATCTTATGTTTCCAGTCTCTCTCATCTTCAATCCTTTCTACATTCAGATGCCAAAAAATCTTCTTAAGCACAAATCTGACCGTATTACAAACCTGCCCAAAAACCTTCAAGGACTCCCTATTGCCCCTAAGACAAAATTCAAATGTTTTGGCTTAATATTTAAAGTCCTCTACTATCTACCTCTAGCATCTGTTCTAGATTTATTGAATGTTATTTTCCTTTATATACTCTGTGTTCCACTCAACTTGGCCTCCTCCTACATTCCAAATTCAGCCCTGGATCTCCCACCTCCTACTTCTGCATGGCTTGTACCTTGTACCTGGATTAACACTCCCTTCTCACACCCAACTCTTTGAATTCCAGGCTTCTGCCAAGGTTCAGCTCACATGTCACCTTGTAATCCCCTTGGGTGTTTAAGATCTTTTCCCACCTCAAATTATCATGGATATATTTATCTGTTGTTATATTGAGTTTAAAAGAAGTCTCACTTTTTTCAAGTGCCGGGCATCTCGCAAATACTAATTTAGGGAAGTGTCCAGGAAGGGGCCTTGAGAGCAGAGGTTCTTAACTTTTTTCATGGATACCCTTTCAGTAGCTTGGTGAAGCCTAGGTCCCCTTCTCAGAATAATGTTTTTAAATTCAAAAAATAAAATACATAGCAAAGAAAACCAACTATATAGAAAAAAGTTATTAAAAAGAATTTTTTTTAACGTTCAGGGACTCCAGGTTATTCTCTCCTGCCTTCCAACAAGGAAAGATGGAGAAGAAGGGATTTATACCCTTTCTTGTTGCCTGCAGCTTTCTGTGCCCTGATGGGTCTATGGATTAGACCCTCAATTGGGCATAAGTGGGAACCAAAAGTAAGAAATAGCAGTGTCCTCTAAGTCTTTCCAATACACCACTTTGTCCCAATAAGACTTTCCTTTTGTAGGCTAAGCATCCCTAACTCTGCACACAGTGGGTGACTAATACAATTTACTGAGTACAGATTTGAGCTCCTTTCACAATGGTACATAGTAGAGGATAGCAAAGTCAGGACCAGCAAGAAGGTCCAGAGTTCTCTCCACTGCACCTTAGTCTTATGCCCGAGACTAGATTATTAGCAGGGGTGTTCTTGTCTCCTTTGCCTATCTCCTCCATAGCTAAGAAAGGAATAGAGAGCTTGGATCTGATCACCGCAATTTCAATCTACCCCAAACTGATCAAACTTACTATCTCTCATCCTTGTTCAATCTCTCATCCTTCAACCAGTCAGTTAACTACCAAGTATTTATTTGGTGGCTATTATGTGCCAGGCATAATGATAAAAAGGAAACATTTTCTGCTCCCAAGTTCTATCAGAATCTTCTGACTTGTCTGTTTTTATCTATGGTGCCACCACTTACCCTGTCTTCCAAGTCTGAAGTGTTGGGATCATTTTGGACTTTTCTGTCTTCTTCACATCTTATAGTTAATCATTTACTATCTCCTGCTGATTCTGTCTCTTCAATATCCTTTGTATCTGTTCCTTCCTCTATATTCCCATGGCTGCCATGCTAGTACTGAAGCTCATCACCACCAGTCTGGCTGTTTGCCATTCTTTCTTACAGATCTTCCTGTCTCCACTCTCTTCCCTCCTGTGCACCCGCCAATCTGCTGCCAGAGTGTTCCTAGGTCTGGTCATATCACTGCTTAAAATCCTTCAGGGGCTCACTATTGTTTCCTAGCATCCTCTGCTAGGTAGTCAATAATCAGGTACCATCCTACCCTTCCAGCTTTATTTCATATTATTCACTTCCATGGATAGTTCCAACCAAGCTGACTTATTTTCTGCCTCCCCTCTCCTGCCCCATAAAAAAAAGTTCATAAAAAACCATGCCTCTGACTATTTGCTCAACTTCCTATGCCTAGAATGACTCTTTACCTGTTGGCTTCTAACCCATCCTTAAAAATCCCCCTTCTCCAAGAAGCCTTCCTTGATGCCTCATGCCCATTAACGCCTTTGACCTCATTTAACACTTTATTTTTAGCTACAATTAATTTTCCATATTTCTGTGTCTATCATAGCTATTTATGTTTGGGTCTTATCTTCATACCAGACTATAAACTCTATGAGGGCAGGGACTGAGTCTTATCTAAACTTCATGTCTCTTCCAGCATCTGTCACAGTCCATTGAATGTAGTAAGTGCTTTTCAAATGGTCGTTATTGTCAAGAGTCAGAGCCTAATGTGAGCAACAGTGAAAGATGAGTGTTGTTTTTCCTAAGATAGATGAGTTTAGGGCAGGACATTTCCTCTTGGGGTCTCAGTTTCCTCTAAGACCACTTCTTGTCTTAATGTTCTAAGTTCTATGATTCCAAGGCTTTTCCAACTCTGGCATGCTGCCTTCTGCCCTCTACAATAATCCTCAATTCATGATTGAGAGTTAGAAGGAAGCTTAGAACTCATCTGGTCCAAACCTATCAGTTTACAGATGAGGAAACTGAGGCCCAGTGAAGAAAGATGACTCATTTAAGGTCACACAGTAAGTTAGTAACAGAGGCAGGATTTGAACCCAGTCATCTGAGATCCTATATGTCTGAGATCTAGTGGCTTTTATACCAGCCCCGAAATACCATGTTCTATGATTCTAAGGTATTACATTTCTAGGAAAAAAAAAACCCGTAAGTGCAGAAAAGGGCCTCCATTTGTTCCTGTGCCCAGCAAAGCACCATACAGCCACAGAGCCCTGGCTCTGAGACAAGAAGGCTTGGTGGGTGGGTGGGCAAGAGGGGCCAGGTTGCCGCCTCCCTCTGGTTTCCACGCATAGGGAATGCACGCCAGGGCCCTGCCAGCCATGGGCGGCTCCCTGAGCAAACTGTCTCTTTAGCATCCCTCCTAGCCGGCCCTGTGGTTTCCTTCCCTGTAGTAGGGGCCAGGCTGCAATGGAACTCAGCATTTTTCCCTTCAGTCTTGGCTAGTGGTAGTCTGCCCTCAGAGGCTCCTGTGGGGGTGAGAGATGAGTTGGGAAAGCTCTCTTTGGCCAGGTCTGAGCTATAGTCCTAGATGAGCTCAGGAGAGAATAAATTCAACTGAAGGATGTAGCTTCTAGCCTTCCATTCCCTAAGTTCCTTAAGCCTATATGTGTATTTTTCTTACTCTTCCTGTCTTTTGTCTTTTCCTAGTTGCCTCAGAAGCCTGTGTCTGGGGGAATGGGCAGAACTATGTGCCTGGCCTCCTGGCATGGGGGTGGGGAGGACATCAGAAATCCACAAGTCAGGCTCTATCATAGAATCTTAGAAGTGAGAGCTGGAAAGGATCTTAGAGGTCATCTGGTCCAATCCCCTCCATTTACAGATAAAGAAACTGGGTCTCAGAAAGATGAAGTAAATCACTCAGAGTTATAGAGGTGATACAGGCAGATTTTCAAGGTGCTTCCTTTGACTTTGGTCCTTTGACCAATCCAGTGCCCTTTCCTCTAATTCACTCTGCTTTCCTTCCAACATAGTTTTTCTCTTCCTTTTTTTTTTAAACTTTCTATTCTCCAGCATAGGGGTCCAGACATTAAAACACTCAGGACACTGGAAGAAGCAATCCTAGAAGAAGTTATCATAGAATGTTTGAGCTGAGAAAGATATTAGAAATCTTTTATCCAACCTCCTCATTTTATGGATGAAAAGAATAAGGTACAGTCTGGGAACTTAAAAAAAAAAGATCTTCCCATAGAAAGATAGCATGATCCACATCCAGAGAAAGAATTATGGAGTCTGAATGCAGATTGAAGTCAGCTATCTGATCTCTCTCTTTTTTGTTTTGTTTTGTTTCTTCTTTCTTTTGGTTCATTTCATTGATTATAATTCTTCTTTACAATTTGCCTATTGTGAAAATATGTTTAATGGAAAGATATATGTAGAACCTATATTGGATTACATGCCGTCTTGGGAGCGGGGGGAGGAGAAGGGGGTGAAAATATCGAATTCAAAAGTTTGTGGAACTGAATGTTGTAAACTAAAAATAAATGAATTTAAAAGGAAAAAAAAAGAAAGATAACATGGGAAACAAACTCACTGAAGATCATAGGATCACAAGATTTCAGAGCTTGAAGGGCCCTCGGAGACCATTGAATCCATCCCATACCCAAATAAGAACCCTCTCCACAACAGTTTCAGCAAGCGTAAGTGCTTTTATTTACATATGTATAGTAGAGGAGAACTCATCACCTCCCAAGGCAGCTGATTCCATTTTTGGACAATTACATTTGTCAGGAATATTTTTATTAAATCTGCCTTGTCTTCTATTTCTACCCATTGTTTCTATGGTTCTAACCCCTGGGGCCAAGCAGAGAAAAGAGGAAACTATAGTGGCTCATCTCACCAGTCCAAGTTCACCAATTTAGCCTATAGGCAAGTGACCAGAGCAGGGACTATGGTACAGTGATGGGCAGGGAGCACAGACTCAGTGCTCAGGATTCTAAGGTAGGCTAGCAGAGTGAGGATGTCCAGAGATGATCATAGTCCCAGAATTGGGCCCAAACAGGTAGCACAATGTCCCCTAGAGGGGAGTGACTTAGCTCCCTAAACTCTTAGCTGGTCCAGCAATGCCAGGATGGCTAGAGCAGTTTGCTGGAAGAATGAGTAATGAAAAAAAAGATAAAGAGCCATTATGATGCCAAAGACACATAGAGAAGGGGGAAAGCTAGCTGTTTGCATGAAGCACGGAGCACAATGCTGTTCCACACCCCTCTTCTATGTAAAGAGAGGGCAGGAAGCAAAGAGAGAAAAACGTATAAGAGAACAGAATAAATACACTATACTGTCATCTAAAATTAAAATACACAAAATTAAATACAAGAATAGATGTACATATAAAGGAACTTATATGTATATATATATAAATATAAAGGATATATTTATTTAAATATAAAAGTATATGTAAATATAAAGGACATTTTTTTTGCACAAATCCAATGTAACTAAGAGAATGGAAAACAGTTAACAGGAAAAAAAAATCTTTGCAGCCAGTTTCTGTGATAAAAGTCTCATTTCCAGGATATCTGATTTAAATTAAAAAAAATAAAAGAGCCATTCCCCAATGGTAGCTCAGGTCCATTTCCGTTACTGATTGGCACGAGAATCCTGACCTGTTCTGTTTCTAACCTGGATTGGTTTGCCCCTTGCAAAGCAGCCTGGTGCCTCTTCTCCCCACTCCCATTCCCAGTGCCTCATGATATCTGATCAGTTAGCCCACTGAGGTCAAGCAATGCACCAGCCTCAGGCTAAGCCTTCCTGGTTGTAGGGATTATAGACATGCACAATCATGCCTGGTAAATAATGAAAATCAAAGCAGTTCTGAGGTTCAGTCTCATACTCCTTAGATTGGGAAAGTTAACGTAAAAGGGAAAATAAAAATGTTGGAGGGGCTGCAGGAAAACAGATACATTGCTGTTGGTGAGCTATGAATTGGTTGATTCATTCTGCAAGTTATTTGGAACTATGTCCCCAGAGTTATTAAATTGTGCGTACCTTTTGACTACTATTAGGTCCATACTCCAAAGAGATCAAAGAAAGAAGAAAAGATCCCTAAAAATATTTGTAGCAGTTCTATTTGTAGTAGCAAGGATTTGGAAACTAATTGGGGGTATTTATAAATTGGCAAATGGCTGCAAAATTATGATATATGAATGTAAAGGATTATTATTGAGCTATAAGAAATGAAGAAAGGTTTTAGATGAAATCTGGGAAGACATGTATGGACTGAGTCAGAGTAAAGTGAACAGAACCAGGAGAATAATTTAAACTATAATATCAACACTGCAAAAGCTAACAATTTTTTTTTTTAACATTTAAGGACCTTTAGTTTTATTTTTCTTGTTTTTTTTTTCAGAGACAATTGTGGTTAAATGACTTGCCCAGGGTCACATAGCTAGTGAGTGTCTGAGGCTGGATTTGAACTCAGTCTCTACTGTGCCACCTAGCTGCCCCAACTCTTAGTTTTGAAAAGAATTGAAGTGAGATGGAGGAAAAACACAAATGCTTGATAATTTACAAAAAAAAAGATAATGAAAAATCATTGTGCTTATTGTGGTTTTGTTAATTTGTTGAGTCTCTATTTTTTAAAAAATAATATGCTCATTTCATTAACCTTCCTTTTCTATTCTGTTAATGTATGCTTTCAGAGATAGAATTTTTTTCTGTGAGGACCATTTTAATTTAATCCCCCAAATTTTGGTGTGTTATCTGATGGTTATTATTCTCTTTCATATATTTGCTCATTATTTTTGTGATTTGTTCTTTAACCCACTCATTATTAAAATTTCCATTTAGGTACATATCTTTTGCAATTTGCTATATTATTAATTTTATTGTGTTTTATAAAACATGTGTTTGCTATTTTGGCTTTTAAACTTTTATTTATGTTTTATAGCACATGTTCCACATTTGTGAAGTTATCATGTGATGCTGAGACAAATATTTACTCCTTAATATTCTGATTCAGAAGATATCATATCTTTTAAATCTAACTTCAATAATCTATTTGGTTCTTTATTTTCCTTTTTATTTATCTCCCTGTTAAATTTATCTAGCTCTGGGATCGATAGAAAGAGACAGAAAGATAGCAAGATAGAGAAAGCAAGATAGATAAATAGCAAAATAGATAGAGCATTAATTATTTGATCTCTTACTATATTCCAGACAGGGCAGCTAGGCGGCACAGTGGAGATAGTGCTGGTCCTGGAGTCAGGAACACCTGAGTTCAAATTTATCCTTAGACACTTACTAGTTGTGTGACCCTGGACAAGTCACTTTACCCTGTTTGCCTCAGTTTCCTCTTCTGTAAAATGAGCTGGAGAAGGAAATGGTAAACCACTGCAGACAAGGAAACCTCAAAAGGGTCACAAAGAATAGAACTGAAGACAACTGAAAAACAACAACAGTAAGCCAGACACCATGTTGAGTGCTGGAGCATTAAAGTCCCCTACAATTATTATGATACTATCTACATCCCTTTGCATTTCAAATTTTTTCTTTTGAGCATAATATAGTTTTCCTATTTGTCTCTCTTGGCATTGTGAATTTTTATCTTTGCTTTGTCTGATAGCATGATTGCAATCACCTGAAACATAGAAAATTTTGTTCCCAGTTTCTCATTTTCATTCTTCATGTCTTTATTTTTTCAGATGCATTTCTGGTATGTTGGTTTGGGTTTTATTCATTTGCTTTTATTTTCATATCCTTCTGCCATTGTCTTTTGCCTTATTAGATTAATATATTTACATTTCGGGTTGTGATTTTTAGGTTTGTGCTATGCTCTATTTATTTCTTTTGAATTGATTTCTGTCCCATTTTTTTTTTGGAGGGGGAGGAGGTAGGGCAGTTGGGGTTAAGTGACTTGCCCAAGGCCATGCAGCTAATTTTGTGTTAAATGTCTGAGGCTGGATTTGAACTCAGGTCCTCCTCAGTTGACTTCAGGTCCTACAGGGCCGCTGCTCTATTCACTGTGCCACCAATTTCTATCCCATTCTTCCTTTAAGTCAACACTTTGTCCCTTTGATTCACTTTCTTACACTAATTTGATGCTAGTCCCTCCCCAAGGATTCTTTCCCTACTTGGTTCCTCCCATCCTGCCATGATTTATCTACCTTATACAAAGTTCATTTACTTAAATGGTTAATATAGCTTTAATTATTTTTAATTTACCTGGTCACCCCTCCTTTTGACCCTTCCTTTCCTCTATCCAGATAAGTGTGTGGTTCAAAAATTCCTCTTCTCCCCATAACCTTAAAAAGCATACTTTATGTGGTACCCTTGCTGCATTTTATTTACTTTGTAATCATTATTTCTCCCCCAATCTATTATGAATTTTATTCTCCCATTTCAGTGTTATTGTTCTTTATTTTCTCTATGGTGCTTCTTTCAGGCCAAATTTGAACTTTTTCCTTTTTCATATTTCTACATTATTGCATTGTATTTCTTGATCTCATTTTATCCCCCCACACCCTTGTGTACATATGGATGTAACCCAAGTCCCAAAGGCCATTGGTATGGGACTCTCTTCATCAATGCCTCGAGCCTCCATAAGGGGGCCTATGTGATGGGTGAGGAGGAGTTTGTAAGAGCAGGAGAGTGGGGAGCTCCTCAATTTTTTTCTTGGAGTCTTCAGGTTTTGTGGTCCCTTTGGGTGCTTTTGGCTACCATCTAAAACCAGTTGGCAATAAATACACATAGTAGGAAGCGAAGAAACCTAAGCCAATAACAAAACCCAGAAATCAAAGAAAGTATACATAGGAGAATGTATTTTAGACAATATAGAGTGAAGGAATTCTTCCTTCTTCTATAAAGGGAGCTCAACCAAGAGAGAGTCCACGATATCACCTAAAGGAGAAGTGCCTTGAAATCTAGTATAGCAATCTGGGGACAGGAACATGACGGAGCGGAGACTGCAAGCTCCTCCTGTCAGCTTCTTCCCAGAGTCTTTTCCTTTAGCAACGTGAAGATTGGCATGGTCTGTTGAAGTCAGAAGTTTCTGCTTGCATGCCTTCAGTGACAGGGAACTTACCATTTGATGAAGCAACCCCCATTCCATTTTTAGACAACCCCTGATTTTTAGGAAACTCTTCCTTCTTTTGAGCAGAAATCAGTCTCCCTCTAACTTCTTCTCCTTGTTACTAGTACTCTGGGATTAAGAAGAACAAGTCTAACTCTTCTTTTACATACAAATAATTTAATTCTGTCTAGGCTCACTGAGAGTAACAGTATTTCTTTGCATGTGTATAGTCATGTTTGTGTGGTGGCACAGTTTCATAAAGGGGCATGGGAACAGGAGTCAGGAGACACTGGTTTCATGTTTAGCCCTGACTCACAATGGGAATCTGGCCATATTATCCAATAACTAGGTACTTTGGTGCCCTTATTTATATATTGGGGATAGCACCGGTCTTCTCCTCTATCTCGGCCATGGTATGGAAACAAAATGGAGGAAGACTGGGGGTAAACCTGAAACTCTATGGGTGTGGAGTAGCTTCCTCTGAAAAACAAACAATACCAGCCCTTGATGGCCCATGCCAATCTGGAAGAACAGGCTCTGCCTTCCTTGGAAGGTCTCAGATTTACCTGTGAAGTTGATGAGTTTCTCCAATCTCCCTGATCCTTTGGACGATGGCTATCAGTCATCATGGGATGGGATCATAGGCTATGGTGCTTGAAGGGATTGTGGAGATCATTTAGTCTAAACATTCTTTCTCTGTCCTTTTAATCTGTCTCTAGCTGTTGCTCTGTCTCTCTGTCTCTTGTTGTAATGGGAATGCAAATTTGGAAGATCTTCCCTGCCCCTAGGCTAAAGTGCACCAGAAGCCTGGGGAGGGAGGCTTGTTTTTCAGTAGATACTTCTTGATTGGCCAGTGGATCAATAAGGTTGTTACATTCTCTGAGCCAGGAGAAGGCTATATAAGCCCTGATGTGTAGCTTTGTTTTGGGACTCACTTTGAGAAGTGTTCTGTGATTTGATCTGAATTCTGGGAAGCCGTTGTTGAGAGTCCCCGGCTTTGAAAAACCCAGATGTGGAAACCCAGATGTTGACTGGGTATGGATGTAATGGCTGGACAGTTTGGAAAGCTGTCTACTTGATCTGTTTCTGTCTTGATAATTCTGCCTGTATACTTTGAAGTTCGGGGTGCTGACCATTTCCCCTGAACAAGGTAAACGATATATGTCTGACTGATTAAAGTAAGCTTGTTAACCCATTTTGAGTTGCTTTCCTTTAACAAAGCAGATCCAAGAACCTGTGGTAGCTGCAAACCCTGAGGACTCTTGGGGTGCTTGCTGCTACACTTGTCTGTCCCTCTGTCTGTGTCTGTCTCTCTGGGTCTCTATATATGTCTCTCTGACCCTCTCTGTCTCTATCTGCATCTATCTGTCGCTCTCTCTCTTTCTTGGTCTCTGTCTCTAGAGTCATTTGATAATAGCCTGTGTCAAGGTTAATTTTATTTAAATCACAGCACATTTAGATTTTTCTCTAGTGAACTTTGAGTGACATATAGTCAGCTGGGGGTAAATGCTTTAAAACAAAACCTGAATACAGCATTCTGATTAAACCTCTGAAATTAAACTGATTTTTTTTAAAGTGAAGATCTCTTCTGAAAATTAAAACAAAAATAAGAAGTAAATTGGTGAATTTAAGGATTTAACAGAATACTTTAATTTAGCATGTGAACTAGATTGAGATAATTTATATGCAAAATAAACTGTTTTTCTTCTGTAGAAAGGAAAGGGATGCTAATTGGGAGTATGAACCTTATATTATAAGAGAGATTGAAATGCTACACATTTGTGATGAATCTGCTTAGCTCCATGAATGTAGAATGTAGAAATTTAATTCAAAAATTTAAAAAATTAAGATTTATGCATACAGAAAACAGTTGCTAAGAGTATATTTTGACTGTATTTTGGCTCAATGGTTTATTTACTTAAAAAACCTTTAAAAATAAATCTTTTGTTTTGACACTGCATTTATTTCTAAATATATCCCTTTCCACTCTGCTCCTCATCTTATCTTTCCATATATATGTGTATATATATACACACACATATAATATATATACACACATATGTATCTATATGCACACATATATATGTATATACACACGTATACATATTTGTGTGTGTTTGGCCTGAACCTATGATTTCATTGGCATAGGGAACATATACTGAAGAAACTTCCACTACCAAAGCTGATTCACACCTGCTGTACAATTTTATAGGACAGCTAGGTGCCGAAATGAATAGGGTGCTGGTCCTGGAGTTACGAAGACCTGTGTTCAAATCTGGCCTCAGATACTTATTAGCTGTGTGAACCTGGGCAAGTCATTTAATCCTGTTTGCCTCAGTTTCCTCATCTGTAAAATGAGTTGGAGAAGGAAACAGCAAACCACTCCAGTATCTTTGCCAAGAAAATCCCAAATGGGGTCAGTAAGAGTTGAAAAACATAAACAAAATTGTAAATTATAGTCTTAAAGAATTGACTGGAGGCACTGGGAAGTTAAGCAATTAGACCAGGGTCTCACAGTTGTATGTCAGAGATAAGACTTGAGTCTAGGTTTTCTGACTCATAGCTAAGCTCTGTATCTACTTCATCACACCGTCTCTCCTAACAAAGATTTAAAAAAAATACTATTTGGCCCTGGTATCAAGAGGACCTGAGTTCAAATCTGGCCTCAGACACTTAACACTTACTAGCTGTGTGAACTTGGGCAAGTCACTTAATCCCAATTGCCCTACCTTCCCCCCTCCAAAAAGCAAAAAAAAAAAAAATACTGTTTAATAAAACCAAACAACATATTTATGATGTCTGGCAGTGTATGTAATATTCCACACCTGTAATCCCTCACCTCTGTAATGAAGGGAGTTGCCTTTTTTCAGCTCCTCTCCAGGCTTGTTCATTAAAATTATGCTACACTCAGTTTTCTTTCCATTTCCATCCCTATACTGGTTGTGTAAATTGTTTACAACGTTGTGTGTACTTGATTCTGTATCAATTTATCTGTTTCCCAAATTTTGTTGAATTGTTCATATTTCTGAAGGTCTCTGTTTGACAATGAGCAAATTAAGCCTGAGAGGGTGAAGTGATTTGCCTAAGGGTAGAAACACATATGGTCCTGCTGGCATCTCCAGTGCCTGTCCCTATAGCCAGTGTCCAGGACAAGCCGGTGGCACAATGGCCTGGGTTCAGGAAGAGCTGAGTTCAGAGCTCCTCATCACCTGCCTCCCGGGGGAAGGGGGGGGGGGTTGTGAGGATCAGATGAGCTGATGATTGTAAAGGGCTTGGTACAGTGCGTGGCACCTCATAAACACTATATTAACATTAGCTGTTATTATTATTAGTCAAATCGTCTCTTTCCTCTTCCCAGAATCAGGGGAGGGGAACCTGTGGCCCTGAGGCCTTCTAAGTCCTCAGGTGTGGTTTTTTGATGGAGTCCAAGTTTTACAGAACAAATCCTTTTATTAAAGGGGATCTGTTCTGTGCAGTTTGGGTTTTTGTCAAAGGGCTGCACTTGAGGACCTAGAGGGCCACATGTGGCCTTGAGGCTGTGGGTTTCTCACCCCTGGTAGACCATCCTTCTCCCTCTGAACTCCTTCCTTTATTCTTTTCTTTCCAAATTCCTTTCCTCTTCTTTTACTTCCTCCCTGTCCCTCTTGCCCTCTCATTCTTCTGGACTCTCCCTCCATCCTTGTTTGACCTTCATTTTCTGTATCTTATAAATGAGGCCATAAAAAAAAAAATTCTTGTGTCCTTCACTGGACTCCTGTGAGGCATGAGAGACATCAAAGTGCTTTGGAAAGATTTTACAAAGGTAAGAAAGTAGCTCTATGGATCTCTAGTTACTAGTTTCTTGGTTTTCCCCCTTCTACCCCTCACCCCTTTGGCAATAGTAACGATGTGTAATTTTTTTCTACATGGGCAGATAGGTGGCGCCATAGTGCATAGACTGCTGGGCCTGGAGTCAGGAAGACTCATCTTACTGACTTAAAGTCTGTCCTCAGACATTTACTAGCTGTGTGATCCTGGGCAAGTCACTTTACCCTGCTTCCCTCAGATTCTTGCTCTGTAAAGTGAGCTGGAGAAGGAAATGGCAGATCACTTCAGTATCTTTGCCAAGAAAACCCCAAATGAAGGGTCAGATACAACTCATAAACAACTGAACAATCTTTTCCATTCTTTTAAAACCTTTCTTTCTTTCTTTCTTTCTTCCTTTCTTTCTTTCTTTCTTTCTTTCTTTCTTTCTTTCTTTCTTTCTTTCTTTCTTTCTTTCTTTCTTCCTTCCTTCCTTCCTTCCTTCCTTCCTTTCTTTCTTTCTTTCTTTCTTTCTTTCTCTCTTTCTTTCTCTCTTTCTCTCTCTCTTTCTCTCTCTCTTTCTCTCTCTCTTTCTTTCTTTCTTTTTCTTTCTTTCTTTCTTTCTTTCTTTCTTTCTTTCTTTCTTTCTTTCTTTCTTTCTTTCTTTCTTTCTTTCTTTCTTTCTTTCTTTCTTTCTTTCTTTCTTTCTTTCTTTCTCCCTTCCTCTCTCTCTTTCTCTCTCCCTCCCTCTCTCTCTCTCTCCCTCTCTTTCTCTCTCCCTTCCCTTCCCTTCCCTGGCACCTAGATGGAGCCATAGTGCATGGAGTGATGGTCTGGGAGTCAGGAAAAGACTTAATCTTCCTGAGTTCAAATCTGACCTCAGACGCTTTATAGCTGTGTGACCTGAGCAAGTCCCTGTTTGCCTCAGTTTCCTCATCTGTAAAATGAGCTGCAGAAAGAAATGGCAAACCATTCCAGTATCTTTGCCAAGAAAACCCCACATAGGGTTACAAAGGGTCAGACACAACTGAAGCAATTGAAGAACCTTTCCTTTCTCTCTTTACTGCTTTAATGGATGATCATGCTATGCCCTCTTACAGGATAAGAAGATCATAGATTTGGAGCTGGTAGGAATATTAGAAGTTGAGGTTAAATGATTTTCCTAGGGTTTCCTAGTTGATAAGTGTCCGAGGCAGAACTCAGATTTTTGTTTAAGTCCAATCTCAGCACTCTATCTACTTTACCAGCTACCTGCCGTATTTGCCACACACATTTTTTCTTTTTGTCCCTGGGCCTGGGATGGTGGCAATTTTGAGAAAGAAAGAGGAATAATATAATGTTTCTGAGGATTGCCATCCTCCTCCTCTCACCACTTACCTGGAAAACGTCAGAGCTGCATAGAATGCACATTCATTGTAGGATGGAGTGGTGAGAGCTAAGAGAAGTATGTGGTGAGATTTAGTACATGGGGCACACAGAATGGCCTTTGGCCTTTTGCCTTTTTCTGTTTGCCCATGCATCTGAGAACTTTTGGGGCACGGGGAGCCTTGTCAGTGGTGGTCGATGACAGTGGGGGCTTCTTTGGTTTGAACTGGGACCAGTGGTGGGGAAGCTAAGAACAGGCTGGAAACAGCAGCAAGGATTGGTGTGAAGGGGCAGTTGGAAGCCTGGAGAGCAGCTAATCAGAGACCAGCCTGCAGAAGTGAGTCCAGACCTGTGGCTAAGACGGGAAACTTTTCAAAAACCTCTTCTACCAGTGAGAAGGCTAAGAGATCAATGTCCTGGTACTCTCCAAATGGGAGAATTTCTCCCACAGTCTACAGTGTGGACACATTTCTGGACTTACTTCAGCCTTTTAGGAAGGGTCATATGGCTTGACTCCACTTCTGAAGGTCCAGACCCAGATACCTCTTCTCCAACTGCCTTCTCACCCTGGAGGTGCCTTTATCCCTCTGGCCCTTTCCTTCAACTGCTGTGTTCTTGCCTGAAACTTCCATTTGAGTAAAGGGTCCAGCCCAGGCATTCTTGCTTCTCTCACAGCCTGATTCCTGACTCTCTGGATATTTAAATTTTCTCCCTCCTGTTACAGCTCCCCTTTATGTGTTATCTTTACCCATTATAAACCCCAAGATATTTTGCTAGGTTTCAGTGATCAGAATTTATATTCCTTTGGGCAGAGCACCCCAAGGTAAGGGTATGATTCCCTATGTGGAAAGAGGGAGAGGAGGGAGGGAGAGAGGGAATGAAGGGAAGAAAGAAGGAAGGAAGGAAGGAAGGAAGGAAAGAAGGAAGGCAGGGAGGGAGGGAGGAAAGAAGAAAGGAAGGAAGGAAAGAAAGAAGGGAGGAAGGAAGGAGCTGTGCTGCCCAACTAGAACTGGCCAGTTGAGTCCCCAGTGGGGCAGCTATTACTATACACAGATTGTTGTTTGTCCTTTGTTCTTGAAGAGGAACGTGATCATTTTATCAACTACACCAGACTAGATCTCATATGTGGTCACATAGCTGACTAAAAGGCATAAACACAGTGCCTGACATATTGAGATTGCTTAATGGGAAACCTGGTGGTTCAGTGGCTCAGCTGGGTCTGGAGTCAGGAAGACCTGAGTTCAAATCAAGCCTCAGGTGCTTATTAGCTATATAACCTTTAGCTTAACTTCAGTTTGCCTCAGTTTCCCCAACTGTAAAATGGGGATAATAACAGTACCTACCCCTAGAGTTGTTTTGAGGATCAAATGAGATAAAATCTGTAAAAAGTGCCTGGTACATAGTAAGAGCTATGCGAATATTAGCTATTATTATTAATAATAAATGCTTTATCTAATTGTCGCTGTTTGTCTTTCATTCTCAAAGAGGACCATGACTTCAGAAAGGAGATGTTATGACTTGCTAATTAATTGGATTTAAGTGAGGGAAGTATGCAAAGTCACCAACCTCACTCTCTCCTCTGGAGACCTCTGGGTCCAGTGCCAAGCTATAGATCAGGATGACTGGAGGTAGCCCCGGATGCAGTGGGAGGCCTTGGTCGCTTTAAGCTAAGGTCTTGCCCAGGTCTCAGTTTGTCTGAGGCAACACCCATTCAGTGATTAAGGCCAGGTAAAAATGAGGCAAAGAATGGCCTTTCACCCAGTCAAAAAATAAAATAAAATCAATCTTGGAGAGGAAAGCCTGGCCAAAACAGAAAGAGATTGCTATTTACACTCACTAAGAGCCCTCAGAATCCAAACAATGACCAAGTGAGGCTTGGACTGGGACCCATTGTTAGCCAATCAATGAGAACCAGAGTGATATGGGTTTAAGGCATGATCCATAAAAAAGAAACCTAGCCCATAACCCCCAAGATATCTTGCTAGGTTTTAGAGACCAAAATTTATATTCCTTTGGGCAGAGCAACCCTAGGTAATACGGGTAGGATTCCCTATGTGGACAGAGGGAGAGGAGGGAGAAGAGGGAGAGAAGGAATAAAAGAAGGAAGGAAGGAAAAAGAAAGAAAGAAGGAAAGAAAGGAAGAAAAAAGAAGGGAAGGAAGGAAGGAAGAAAAAAAGAAAGAAAGGAAGGAAGGAAGAAAGAAGTGAGCCATGTTGCCAAACTGGAACTGGTCAACTGAGTCCCCATGTGGGGTAGCTACTACCACTCACAAGCTGTTATTGCCCTTTGTTCTTGAAGAGGAACTTTATGCTCACTTTATCATCCATACCAGGCTAGGTCTTGTATGTGGTCACACAGATGACTAAAACACATAAGGAAGAAAGTGTTCCAAATAAAATATTACTTAAGGTTTTTTTTGGATTAATAATATTAATGTATTGTCAAAGGGATAACATAACTATATATTATTAAAGGGAAGCTTTACTAGCTTAAAATGGCACTAAGACTTTTGGGGCACTTTGTATGTAGTTCTTCATTACATATTATTTGTTGATTAAAAAAAAAAAACAAAACCAAACAGCAAAAGCATGACTTGGTAACACAAAATGAAGTAAAGATTCTCCTGATACAAGGTGCTATATGTCTGCATTTGTCCCTCTGAAACTTTCACTCACTACTCCCAACTCTGTCCTAATCCCTATTCTGTAAGAGAACCCTTTAAATAATTAGAGTTGCAATGTTCTTTCTTATGCCTTCTGTTCTCTAGGCTAACATCACCAGTTCTTTCAACCCATTCCCAAGTGGAATGGTCTCCAGTTTTTTTGTTATTCTAGATACATATACATGCTCAAAGCATCATAGATTTAAAGTTAAAAGAAACTCCTGAGGTCATGTAGTCCACTGATGTCAAACGGTGGCATTTTGACTTAGAAAACTACAACTAACATTATTTATGTTGTATCATATTTTTATTTATTTTGTCAAACATTTCTCAGTTACATTTTAATCTACTTTCTTTTGTAGTCTTATCAGCTGCAAGTTTGACACCTCTGTAGTAGTTCAACCAACCCCTCTTAATTACTGATGAGGAAACTGAGACCCAGAGAGGTTAATTAATTTGCCAGAGGTCACCATAGGAAGTGACAGAATTAGGATTTAAATCCAGATGTTCTAATTCCAAAACCCTTTCTATTATATCATGTTGCCTATGGGAGAAGTCACAAAGATTGCAAGCATATAATAATGATGATGATAATGATATTAATAACATTTATATAGCATTTCAAGGTCTGCAAAGTGCTTTACACACACAAGCTTAGTAGGACAGCATTCTGTATGTAGCAAGGTTATCTGAGGCTACCACACGCACTTAGAGGCCTCCTATAAGTAGCCCTTCAGTCTGCTACTTGACTTGTTTACAAATTTAATTTTATAGTCCAAGCTTTAGGGTAACCTAGAGGTATGTTTGTAATATTTCCTAATGAAAAAATAAAATTTCAACATATCTCTCAATTAATCATCTAAGCCCAGAGCCTGCCTTTAAAGTTCATCAAAGTTTATTTATTTAATAAACTAGAGAAATCTCCTTTCCCAAGAGGAGTGACTCATCTCTTTATATATTAAATCTCTTAATCTTCTAATATTAAAAGTCTTTTCACTATATAATTTATTAACAATTTAATCAATAATAGCACAAAGACATAAATAACTAATAATATTTTATCGACAAGAAAGATCTCAGAAGCACCTTTAATCATCATTGTAACCGCAGATGATTTTTCCTTCCTTCTGGAAATACAGTTCCATCCTTCAGTTACCAAGCAAAATCTCTTCTCAAGAATTCTTTCCATCTTCTTTATAAGGTAAAGGTTAAAACGGTTTCAAAGACCTCTCCACCTTCTTTATTTCTGTCTTATTTCGCTTATCTCCATCCACAACAGGAAAACAGTCTCAGCAGCTTTTCCCAAGCTCTCACCCTTTCCAGTCAATCAGACAAGCATTCATTAAGTAGTCACTATGTGTCAGGCATTGTGGTTAGCACTGGGGATACAAGAAGAGGCAAAAGACTGACTCCAGATTCATTCATAAAATTATTATCATTACTATTATTATTAATTATTATTATACTCCTCACCAGGGCAGCTAGGTGGTGCCCTAGTGCACAGAGCACTGGACCTGGAGTCAGGAAAACCTGAGTTCAAATCCTCCCTCAGACACTAGCTGTGTGACCCTGGGCAAGTCATTTAACCCTGTTTGCCTCAGTTTCCTCATATGTAAAATGAGCTGGAGAAGGAAATGGCAAACCACTCCAGTATCTTTGCCAAGAAAACCCCAAATGAGGGTCAGGAAGAGTTGGACATGAATGAAAAATGACTTAACCATAAAATTATCTTTATAATGTTTCTTCACAAGAATTAATACTATTCTAATAAGAAAGAAGTTTCTCCTGACCTTTTTTTTTCCTATATCTTCACAAACTCCTCATAGATACATCCTCATAGATCATAGTTAAAACATGCATTCTTCTTGACTATAGAGACAAGCCCCTGATAGAATTAACAGTTACAATAGTAATTCCTAGCTTCTCTGCTTCTTAAAGAGATTCTCTGTAGGAGAGGCTTTTCAAATAGGCATTGCACATAGATTATCTCTTTTGGGGAGAAGTGGGTATTTATGTTGAGCCTTGAAAGACTGGGAGGATTACTTCCATTTCCCAACTTCCTTTTCTTTTTCATTCCCTCCAAATTCTGTATCAAAGATTCCCTCTGGACACTCCCTCCCTTCCTCCCTTCCTCCCTCTCTTCCTCCCTTCCTCCCTCCCTCCCTTCCTTCTTTCCTTCCTTCCTTCCTTCCTTCCTTCCTTCCTTCCTTCCTTCCTTCTTTCCTTCCTTCCTTCCTTCCTTTTCTCTCTTCCACAACACCAGATTTCTATATCCATTGGTTTTATGACTCTACACTATGCTCTCTGGACTCTCACTCTGGCTTCTCAGGTGAACTCTTTATGTCTTTAATTTTCTAAGTACAGATTTCATGCTACAGCTGTTGTCTGAAATGAACAATAAACTATAGCTGGTATTGGTCTGCCTGAAACCAGCCCTTTCTCATTTTACTTTGCTTCTCTCTAATCTGATATGCACTTTCTGATAGCTGATATACCAAACATTTATTCACTTATTCATTCAATGTACATTTATTTATGGCTTGCCTATTGGGTACTTAGGTGGAGAGAGAGATGAGTAAAGCACAATTCTAGCCCTCATTGGACCCACAGTCTAGTGAGAGATAACACCTGGGCAGAGAAGCCTATAATTTAGGATGGTACATGGGAGTGGCATAAAAGATTTATAGAAACGGTGTTAGGAAAAGTCAGAGGAAGAAGAAATTGCTTCCAACTTGTGGGAGGAGATGTACCAGAAAGATAGTGTGGTATAGTGCCAAGATTGCTGGATTGAGAATCAGAGAATCTGAGTTTGTGTCATGGTTCTGTTACTTAGGGTGACCTCTAGCCAGTTCCTTTCCCCTTTTATGGCTTCTCCCTCAGTGCACTGAAGGCTTGTGTTAATAAAGTCTCTTCAGATTTAGATTGCAGGAATAATAATGGAGATTTAAGATGATCTCCTGGAGGAGGCTGGCATTTGACCTTGCCAGGGAAGGATGGGGAATATTTTGCTAGGTGGGGCCAGTTGGGAAACCTTAACCTCACTCATATTATTCTGGAAATGTCTTTCTTTACTCATCTATTGATGCTGGGAATGCTGGTCATTTTGGCTAATGATGTCATCGCATATTTCATTAGTTTACTGGCACATCACAAAAATTTGTAATATTTTAAAAAGAACTACTGAATTAGAATTTGAAATTTGGAGGAGAACACTCTTCACCAAGTCTAGCCTCATAGGGCAGGCATCTTCTCTATAACTCTTCTGATAAGAGATCACCTAGTATCTGCCTGGGCTTTTAGTTTCCTTATCCACAAAATGCAGAGGTTGGACTAAGTGCTAGATGGCTTCTGATATCCCTTCCTATTCTTATCTATGATTTTATGATCCTATTAACTATTTGTCTTGGGGAGGAGCTCACTACCTATCAAAGGGATCCCATTCCATAGCGGTAGAGCTCCTTTAGGGCATTTTCCTTTACACTGAATCAAGTCTTAGTCCCATTTATTCTGGGCTGAGCCTGACTCAGGACAGTCCCTGGGTAGTTTAGGTTTAATATTGGATCAAAATGAGATGGTCATAAGTCATTCAACAATTTTCAAAAGGAGATTTATTTAGAAATAGCAGGAGAACACCCTGAAGTGATTCAGTTGAGGCATGTTCCCTTACCTGTATTAATCATTGTGATTCCTTAAGCCAAACTTCTGAGAGCACCCTCTACCCCCACCCTAGGTCCTTGTGGCTGTTTTGGATTTAGGCCAGGAGGATATGATGTCAACATTCTGAACTTTTCCTTATGCCCCTGAATTAACTAAGGTTTGGAGAATGACTCAATACCTTTTAAGGAAAAACTAGCCTAACCTGCATGGAAGGGGTGAGGTGGGGAAGGGTTAAGATACTGTTCCTCTCACACCATTTATCTAATTCCATCCTCTGGAGCCCTGTGGAGTACGTCTAAATCTCTTTTCCAAACAACAGGCTTCCAAATGCTTGAACAGCTATGTCTATCCCCAGAAAATCTCTTCTCCAGGCTAAACATTACCAGTTCTTTCAAGTAATCCTTGAATGATGTAGCATACATCCCTTTTATAGCTAAGTGGTGCAGTGCGTAGAGTGCTGGACTTGAAGTCAGGAAGTTTTGAGTTCAGATCTGGCCTCACATACTTACTAGCTGTGTGATGCTGGGTAAGTCACTTAACATCTGTTTGCCTCAGTTTCCTTATCTGTAAGGTATAATAATAGCACTCGCTCTCAGGATTGTTATAAGGATTAAATGAGATAATATTTGTAAAGCATTTAACATAGTGTCTGGCATATAGTAGGTGCTTAATAAATGCTTGTTTCCTTCCTACCTTCTTCTTTTCCTTCCTTCCTTCTTCCCTTCCTTCCTCCCCCTCTCCCTTCCTCTCCTTTCCTCTCCTCTTCCTTCCTTTTTTCCTTCCTTTTCTTTCCCTTCTTTTCCCTCCCTCCCTCTGCCCTCTCTTCTATCACACCCCCACCTTCTCTTACTCCATTCCCCTCCTACTTTCCTATAGGGTAAGATAGATTTCTATGCACCATTGTATGCATATCTTATTCCTTCTTTGAGTCAGTTCTGATGAAAATAAGGTTTACTCATTCCCTCAGTTCCCCCC
>NW_027186418.1:3807138-3849569 GCF_028583685.1 Petaurus breviceps papuanus | reverse complement strand
TTTCCCTCCCTCCCTCCCTTCCTTCCTTCCTTCCTTCCTTCCTTCCTTCCTTCCTTCCTTCCTTCCTTCCTTCCTTCCTTCCTTCCTTCCTTCCTTCCTTCCTTCCTTCCTTCCTCTCTCCCTCCATCCTTCCCTCCCTCTCTCCTGTCCTTTTCTTCTTTCCTTTTTCTGGTTGTACTTCAGTTTGCCAGTGTCATTGCTAATATGTGGTGCTGGACACATCATTCCTGAGGTAGCTTGATGAGAGTACAGTGGAATGACTATCTCCCTTATTCTAGATGTGATACCACTGGGAACGCAGCTGAGATCAGGTTATCTTTCTTGGCTGTCATGTCACATTACTGACTCATGTTCAGCTTGTAGTACATTGGAACCCCCAGGCCTTTTCATATGAACCAAAGCTTTCTTCCTTCCCTCTCACATCTTAAAAGAGAAGAAAACATGGTATAAGAATCAGAGGTTTGGAGTCCAGAGACCCTGAGTTAAAATTATGTCCCTTCCACATGTTGCATATGTAACCTTGGTCAATTAATAACCTCTCCAGGCTTCTCTTTCCTTATCTTTAAAATAAAAAGATTATACTTGATAATCAGAAAGGTCTATTTTAATTCTATAGTAAGCACTGAATAAATGCTTTTTTCTGTCTCTGTTTCTGTCTGTCTCTGTCTGTCTTTCCCTTATGATCTTAGTTGAACAGTTTGTTTTTGTTTTGCTTTGGAAGATACTATTTTTATTTTTTTTTGCACTTAAAGCTATTTTATTTTTTTCCCCAATTACATGTAAAGGTAGTTTTCAATATTGAGTTTGGTAAGATTTTGGGTTCCAAATTTTTCTCCTTCCCTCCCCCCTCCCCAAGATAGCAAGCAATCTGATATAGGTTGTACATGTACAATCATGTTAAACATATTTTCACATTACTCATGTTGTGAAAAAAGAATCAGAAGAAAAGGGAAAAACCAAGAGAAAAAGTAAAAACAGTATGTTTTGATCTGCATTTAGACTCTATAGTTCTTTCTCTGGTTGTAGATAACATTTTCCATCATTTGTTTTTTGGAATTGTCTTGAGTCATTGTATTTCTGAGAAGAGCTAGGTCTATCAAAATTGATTATTGCAAAATGCTGCTGTTACTGTGTACGATGTTCTCTTGGTTCCACTCACTTCACCCAGCATGAGTTCATGTAAATCTTTCCAGGTTTCTCTGAAATCCACCTTCTCGTCATTTCTTATAGTACAATAGTATTCTGTTACATTCACATACTACAACTTATTCAACTATTTCCCAATTGATGGGCATCACCACAACTTCCAATTCTTTGCCACCACAAAAAGAGCTGCTACAAATATATTTGTACATGTGGGTCCTCTTCCCCTCCACCCCCTGCCTTTTTTAATGATCTTTGTGGGATACAGACCTAGTAGTGGTATTGCTGAATCAAAGGGTAGGGCAACAGTTTGACCTTTGGGAATAGTTCCAAATTGTTCTTTAGAATGGTTGGGTCAGTTCACAACTCCACCAACAATTTATTAGGGTTCCAATTTCAACCCACATCTCCAACATTTATCATTTTCTTTTTCTGTCATATTTGCCAATCTGATAGGCATGAGGTGGTGCCTCAGAGTTGTTTTAATTTACACTTCTCTAATTAGTAGTGACTTAGAGCATTTTATCATGTGAGTATGGATAGATTTAATTTCTTCACATGAAAACTGCCTGTTCATATTCTCTGACCATTTATCAGTTGAAGAATGACTTGTATTATTACAAATTTATTCAGTTCTCTATATATTTTAGAGATGGGGCCTTTATCAGAAACAGTGACTGTAAAAATTGTTTCCCAGCTTTCTGCTTTTCTTCTAATTTTGGTTGCATTGGTTTTGTTTGTACAAACACTTTTTAATTTAAAGTGATCAAAATTATCCATTTTGCATTTCATCATGTTTTCTACCTCTTGTTTGGTCACATTTTTTTCCCTTATCCATAGATCTGATTGGTAAACTATTCCTTGCTCTCCCAATTTGCTTGTGGCATCACCCTTTATTTCTAAATCATGTACCCATTTCAACTTTATCTTGGTATAGGGTGTGAGATGTTGGTCTATGCTTGGTTTCTGCCATACCATTTTCTAGTTTTCCCAGAAGTTTTTGTCAAGTATTGAGTTCTTATCCCAGAAGTTGGAGTCTCTGAGTTTATTAAACAGATAATGATAGTCATTTACTAGTGTGTTTCGTATACCTAACCTATTCCACTGATCCACCACTCTATTTCTTAGTTCCTACCAAATAATTCTGATGATTTCCATTTTATAATATGGTTTTAGATCTGGTATGGCCAGGTCATCTTCCTTTGCATTTTTTTCACTAATTTCCTTGATATTCTTGAACTTTTATTTTTCCAGAGGAATTTTATTATTTTTTTTCTAGCTCCATAAAATAGTTTTTAGTAGTTTGATTAGCATGGCACTGAACAAGCAAATTAATTTAGGTAGAATTGTCATTTTTATTATATTAGCTCAATCTACCCATGAGCAATTAATATTTTTCCAACTCTTTAGATCTGACTTTAATTGTATAAAAAGTGTTTTGTAATTGTGTTCATATAATTCCTAGGTTTGTCTTGGCAGGTAGACTCCCAAGTATTTTATGATGTCTATAGTTATTTTAAATGGATTTTCTCTACATCTTGCTGCTGGCTTTGTTAGTTATATATACAAATACTGATGATTTTTGTGGGTTTATTTTATATCCTGAAACTTTGCTAAAGTTGTTTCAAGTAGTTTTTTAATTGATTCTCTAGGATTCTCTATATATACTAGCACGTCATCTGCAAAGAGTGATAGTTTTGTTTCTTCATTGTCTATTCTAATTCCTTCAATTTCTTTTTCTTCTTTTATTGCTAAAGGTACCATTTCTAGTACATTACTGAATAATAGTGGTGATAATGGACATCCTTGTTCCACCCTTAATCTTACTTGGAATGCTTCTAACTTTTCCTCATTATGTCTAATGCTTGTCAATGGTTTAAAATAGAAACTGCTTATAATTTTAAGGAAAACTCCATTTATTTCTATGCTCACTAGTGTTTTTAATAGGAATAGGTCCTGTATCTTGCCAAGAGCTTTTTTTTTTGTCTTTTTTTGGGAGGGTGATTGGGGTTAAGTGACTTGCCTAAGGTCACAGGGCTAGTTTTTGTGTTAAGTGTCTGAGGATGGATTTGAACTCAGGTCTTCCTGACTCCAGGGCCGGTACTCTACTCACTGTGCCACCTACCTACCCCTACCAAGAGCTTTTTTTGCATCTATTAAGATAATCATATGATGTTTTTAGTTTTTTTAAAATTGATATAGTCAATTATGCTAATAGTTTTCCTAATATTGAACCAGTCCTGCATTCCTGGAATAAATCCCACCTGGTTACAATGTATTATCCTCATGATAAATAGCCATAATTTCTTTGCTAATATATGTTTAAAAATTTATTTTCATCAATATTCATTAGGAAAATCAGTCTATAATTTTCTTTCTCTATTTTAATTCTTCCTGGTTTAGGTATCAGCACCATATTTGTGTAATAAAAGGAATTTGGTAGGAGTCCTTCACCTATTTTCCCAAGTAGTTTATGTAGTATTGGAATTAATTGTCCTTTAAATGTTTGGTAGAATTCACTTTTAAATCCATTTAGCCCTGGAGATTTTTTCTTAGGGAGCTCATTGATGGTTTGTTCAATTTCTTTTTCTAAAATGGGATTGTGGGGCAGCTAGGTGGCACAGTGAATAGAGCACCGGCCCTCAAGTCAGGAGGACCTGAGTTCAAATCTGGCCTCTGACACTTAACACAAAAAACTAGCCATGTGACCTTGGGCAAATCACTTAACCCCAATTGCCCTGTCTTCCCCCCTCCAAAAAGCAAATAAAATAAAATGGGGTTGAGTATTTTATTTCCTCTTCTGTTATTCTGGGCAATTTATGTTTTTGTAAATATTCATCCATTTCACTTGGATTATAAGATTTATTGGCATACAGTTGGGCAACAGTTATTCTTGGTTTTTGAATAGTTTTGAATAGTCACTTATGACTTTGCCTTGTCATATAGCTATTTCCAGCAGCCTCAGTGGCAATGAGAAGATAATGTCTAATTAAGTTGGGTTATCTCTCCCCCCCAACATTTCTAACAGCCTCTCCCTTTCCTTTTATAGAATACCATTGTTAACAATGCTATTCTCTTCACTCTCCACCATGATGTGAAGGTGCCTCTGGGTTTTTAAAGGCTGTGCTAGTGGGACACAGATTCTATCTAGCAAGGAAGGCTTGGGATGGAATTACTTTATCTCATCTGAGAACCAGCCAGCTAAGTGCCACAGTTCATAACCCAAGGACTAGCCAGAGTGAGGAATTTCTTTGGTCACAGCAATTCCTGAACCCTGTCCATTAAATCATGGAAGAATTGCAATCTGCATTCAACTCAATTTAACAGATATTGATTAAACATCTGCTAGTGCAAGGAAAAAGTCAGGGAAGGATTGTGGATTGTGAATAGGCCTAGGAGTCAGGAATACTGGGGCTCAAATTCTATGTTAGACACATCCTGGCTCTGTGAAGCTCTCAGTGCCCCCAGGCAACTCTCTTCAGAAGAAGGAAAAAGTAATTGGGAATTTGAAGTTTTTGTCTGCTTTGGTGAAGCAAATTTCCTTACCAGTGGTTCCCCACACCAATAACACCACAGGTCTGAAAAACAAACAAACAAAGCTTGTAAGGCACTGTTCTAGGTGCTGGTGATACTAAATCAAGGAAAGAGTCTCTGCCCTTAAGGGGCTTCCATTCCACCAATGGTGTTGAGGAGAGGGATGAACTATGTGGACAGGAAAGTAAATTCACAGCATATATCCAGTAATACAAGATTATTTCAAGAGGAAGAAAGGACAACTGGATAGGATGTGAAAACCCCTCAGATAGGAGTCTATGCCTTAGCTGGGCTTTAAAGAAAGCCAGTGATTCTAAGAGTCAGAGGTAAGAATGGAGCTTAGTCAGATAGAGGGTATGGCCTGTGAAAGGACAGAGACTTGGAGATGGAATGTTGTATATAAGGAATGACCTAGCAAACCAATCTGACTAGAGCATGAAGTGTAATACAAAATGACTGGAAAGGTTGGTGAGTGCCAGATTTGTGATGAACAGCACATTTTAAAGTTTAATCTGCATTTTAAAACATTTTCTCCATCACTACCTTAAATGTTTAAATGTCAAACTGAGGAGTTTGTATTTTATTCTGGAGACAATAGAGAGCTATTAAAGATTTTTGAGTAGGTCAGCTCTGTGTTTTATAAACATTGATTTGGCATCTCTATAAAGGATAGATTAGACCATGGGTATACTGGTAAATGTTTAACAACTGGCTATCTGAAAAAATGCATAATACACTTTTTTTTGGCCTTTTTTGGGGGGGAGGGCAATTGGGGTTAAGTGACTTGCCCAAGGTCACATGGCCAGTTTTTGTGTTAAGTATCTGAGGCTGGATCTGAACTCAGGTCCTCCTGACTCCAGGGCCAGTGCTCTATTCACTGAGCCACCTAGCTGCCCCCAATACACTTTTAAATTTAGTTTGTATTATTGACATTTTTTATCCCTTTCTTAAAACTAGACAACCAACAAAACAATAAATCAAATCCTGGTTTGTAGCATTTACTATTTTCTGAGGCGCAAAAGCTCACAGTGAAAATTTAATAATCAGCTCTCTTTAATCTGGCTCTAGTTTTAGCACACCCTTGGATTGGACCCACTGAAGATTTTTGAGTAGGGTAATGTCATGGTCAGATATGTGTTTTATAAACATTATTTTGGCAGCTGTTTGAAGCATAGATTGGGAAAGGAAAAGACTGAAAGCAAGGACAGATCACTAAGGAGTCTATTGAAGAAAGCCTGAATTAGGATGACTGCTACATGAGCAGAGAGGAGGAAATAGATATAAGAGATGTAGAGGTAGATTGACAGGATTACAGGATTAGGATGAGTGATTGGATATAGGATTTGGGGTGAAGAGAAGAGGAAAGGATGACTAAGAGGTAGTGAACTTGGATGACTAGAGGTTAATGGTGGCCTCACCAGAAATAAGGAAGTTTAGAGGAAGGATTGATTTTGGAGGAAACAGAATGAGAGCTCCATTTTGTTCATGTTGCATTTGAGATGCCCATTGGATGTCTGTGTGGAACTGTCCAACACTCAGGTGGTAATAGGGGACTAGAATTCAGAAGGGAAATTAGGAAAGAGCAAGAGTGATGCAACTACAAGTCCTTAAGGTAAATACAGAAACAACCTCGGACATTTATTGGGTGCCTTTAATTTAATTCAATTTAACTGCCATTTATTAACACACTGGTGCTCACCAAGATGAAGGGTGATCTAATTCTTTTTTTTTTTTTAAAGCAATTGGGGTTAAGTAACTTGCTCAAGGTTACACAGCCAGTTATTTCTGGGTGTGGTGCTGAGTATCTGAGCCCAGATTTGATCCAGGTCATCCCGACACTGGGGCCGGTGCTCTTACTCGCTGAGCCACCTGGCTGCCCCTAAGCAATTGGGGTTAAGTAACTTGCTCAAGGTTACATGGCCAGGTATTTCTGGGTGGGTGCTAATTGTCTGAGCCCAAGATTCGATCTCCAGGTCTTCTCAACACTGGAGCCGGTGCTCTTACTCGCTGTGCTACCTGGCCACCCCAGGGTGATCTAATTCTTACCCTTGAGAAGGTTAATTTGCTTAGGAGATAGGGTACATATAGAAATGAGCATGACACAAGGTACAATGTGATGGGAGTAGAAGAGAAGTCCAGGAAAACTACTCTGGGCCAGTATTGTACAAATAGGGGCCACTAATCCATATGTGAAGATCTCTGTGGGTTGCATATTGATAGTTTTAAAATGTGATTTTATTTATGTTTTGTGTTTTATTCATTTTGTTTAATATTTCCCAGTTACATTTTAATTTGGTTATGCAGCATTTAGGAGCATCTGAGGCCACATGTGTTTGACACCTCTTCTCTAGGAAACTTTGAGAAGGGGAAGAATGCTTCCAGTTGGGGGAGTGAGGGAAGGCTTCACAAAGAATCAGATCTGAGCCCCTTGTTCTACTCATGTCCTACTCAGATGACTCACTGTAGCATAGAAGGGACCTTGTATTCTCAAAGGTTGTGCCAGCAGAGATCAAGTCCTACCAAGTTGGAGAAAATTGTGTATTTGTCCTATGAACTTTGTCACTAAGTCCTGAGAGGTTCATTGCCAGAATGTGGACCAGCAGGTGATGATGATGATGATGATGATGATGATGATGATTTAGTCAGAGAAATTCAGGAGTACCAACTATCAAGGCAAGGAAAAGTTATTAGTGATGTTAGTGGAGGAAGCATTCACACTCATATAATCCTTGAAGTACTGGACAAATGATAATTTCCATTTGTAGAGTGCCCTCCTCCAGTCAAGTCTTAACTTGAAGCCACATCATGATAACCACAGGGTCATTAATATTTTGGGGCATAGAATCCCATGAAAAACTTGTTTCATAAGTCATGGAAGGGTTATAATTTGCATCAGCCAATCCCACTAGGTTAGGTTCAAAATATTGCTTGAGGCTGAGAGGGGTTAAATAACTTTCAGAGGGGTCCAACAGTAAGTAGATTTCAAAGAGGATTTGAACCCAGGACTTTTGGACTTCAAATCTTGCCCTCTAACTCTATGCCTTTTCTCATTTCTTCCAAACACCATCTGAAACAGCAGTCCATGGTTGACTGGGTCCACCTTTGACTGTTTTGTATACCTTGGAGTTGTGAAGCCCTCTGATCAGTTATTACTTTCTCTTACACAGCTATATCTGGGGTGGTGTTTGTCTAAGTGAGACAGAAGCTGGCATCTACTCTCACCATTGACCCTCTCTCTTACCAAAAAACTCTTCTGTTATGCAGTTTCTCTTTCAGCATCACTTTAATTTGTCTGTTTCACCAATTTTCTAGGGATAATGTGAATGAACCTGTGGAAAGAGACTCAGGACGTTTTGGTTTGAGAGTTGGCTTCCCCACTAACCTGCTGTATGATCTTGGGAAAGTCACTTTGCTACCTCTCTAAGTTTCAATATCCACATCTGTAAAATGGGATTAATAATGTATACACTATATGATTATTACTGTTGTGGTATAAGAAATGATAAGCAGGTGGATTTCAGAAAAACCTGGGAAGGCCTACATGAACTGATGCAAAGTGAAGTGAGCAGAAACAGGAGAACATTGTACACCATAACAGCCATATATTGTACAATGATCATCTGTGAATGTCTTAGTTATTCTTAGCAATATGATGCCTTAGACAATTCCAAAAATCTTATAATGAAAAATGCTATCCACCTTTAGAGAAAGAAATGATGGAGTTTGAGTATAGATTGAATCAAACTTTAAAAATCTTTATTTGTTTGGTTTGTGTTTTCTTTTACAACATGACTAATATGGAAATAAGTTTTGTGTGATTGCATGTTTGTAATATGTAATATCTATATGTAATATAGATCACATGTATTATCTATATTAAATTGCTTGCCTTCTCATTGAGGAGGGAGGTAAAGGAGAGAGGGAGAGAATTTGGACCTCGAAATTAAAAAAAAACAAATGTTAAAAAACTTTACATGTCAGAAAAAAAAATAAATACTTAAAATAATTTGTATACTACTGACCTTACATGGTTCTTGTGAGAATCAAAGGAAATAGTGTAAATAAAATATGCTAAGATAAACTGTAAAGTGCCACATAAAAACAAGCATCATCTTCCCTTAAGGCACCTACTACTCCCTTCTATAACAAACTGTTCCTCTTTTTTAGCCAATCAGTTTACAGATTGAGAACTTTGTTAGTCACTGCACTGGGCACTGAAAATCCAAAGACAAAAGTTAAACAGTCCCTTTCCTCAAGGAGCTTATACTGGAACTTGACCTCTTATAAAAAGAAACAAGAAAATATGGAGGGAGGCACTAGCATCTGTGGGGATCAGGAAAGGCTTCTTATGGAAGGCAACACTTCAGCTGAACTTTGAAGGACACCAAGGATTCCACGAGGCTGATGTCAGAAGAGAGAGTGTGGTGTGGTTATTGTCTTTTGTTCTCAAAGAGGACCCAAATAACATCACTATGTTAGAGTCAAGTCACAGTGTGTCTTGCCTGTGGCTGATCAGACCAATATGAGCTTGGAATGCTCTACCACAGGTTGGGCACAAATAGTCCACCCATTTGAGGTGGATTCTCTAAATTTTCACATCGTGTGTTTCTTTTGAGCTGTTTCAATTCTGCTTTGTTTGTAGAGCACAGCACCTTCTCTGATGTGGGCACGCCATGCTGAGTGGGCCTGTGCCAGTGTCTCCCATGTCACAAATCAATTCCAAAATTCTTAAGAGAAACTTTAAAAGTGTCCTTCTATTGCTTTTTCTGACCACCATTTGAGTGCCTGCCCTATATTAATTCTCCATAAAATAGTCTTTTGGGCAAGCATATGTTTGGTCTTCGACTAACATGGCCAGCCCATTGGAGTTGAGCTCTCTGCAGTAGAATCTGAATGCCTGGCAATTTAGTTTGAGAAAGGACCTCAGTGTCTGGTAGATTATCCTGCCAGGTGATCTTCAGGATCTTCCTAAGACAATTCATATGGAAGCAATTAAGTTTCCTGGCATGGCACTGGTAGACTGTCCAGGTTTCAAAGGTATACAGCAATGAGGTCAGCACAATGGCTCTGTAGACCTTCAGTTTGTCAGTCAGTCTAATACCTCTTCTCTCCCACACTTTCTTTCAGAGTCTCCTAGACACTGTGCTAGCTCCTGCAATGCGTGTATCAACCTCATTATCAATGTGTACATCCCTGGAAAGTGTGCTGCCAAGATAAATGAACTTATCCACAGCATTCAGAACTTCTCCATTGGCTGTAACCAATTGTTCACATATGAATGGTGTGGTGGTGGCTGATGGAGCACCTGGGTTTTCTTGGTGTTAATTGTTAGGCCAAAATTAGAACAACCAGTGGAGAACTGATCCATACTTTGTTGCATTTCAGCTTCAGAGGCTGCATTGAGTGCACAGTCATCTGAAAACAGGAAATCATGTACCAACACTTTGGTGAAGAGAGGGAGAGATTGTACAAAGGAATAGGGAAACAGAATACTTGATGGGAGGAACATCAAGAAAGCCAATTTGGCCAGATTGTAAAAATCATGAAGGGGACTTCTATGTGCTAGAAAGGGAGAAAGAAACTAGAAAGGTAGGTTAGAAGCAGCTTGTGAGAAATCTTTAAATGCCAAACAGAGTGGTTTGTATTTGCCACCCAGAGGTAAAAGGGAACCACTGTAGTTTAAGTGGTTGAATGATATTGTCACACTGGAAGGGAGACTAATTAGGAAGCCATTGCTATAGCCCAGGGGAGAAGTAATGAACGCCTCTGAAAGTGTATGCTTCCTGTGTATATACTTCTTGCATAACTCAACGTGTTTGTAGGCAATGCCTTTATTCTGACTTGACATCCCTTTCTTATGAGTTTCCTCATTTGTAAAGTGGGATTAATATTATTTGTACTTTGTAAATATTAAAACCTTATACAAAGGTGAGCTATCACTATTTCTACTACTGGTACTCTTCCTTTTCCCCCTCCTCCTCCTCCTTTTCTTTCCCCTCCTCCACCTCCTCCACCACCACCACCACCACTATTACCACTACTACCACCACCTACCAATTTAACAATTACAGCTGTCTCAAAATGAAACGGACAGCCCAGAGTGAGTTCCTTGTCACTGGAAGTCCTTGAGAAGAGAATGGATGCCTGCTTGTGGGAGATGATATGTGAGTGGGGGTGGGATTCTTGGTTCACATTCAGGTTGAATTAGATGATCTCTGAGGTCCCTTTTGATTTTGAGATTCTAGGATTCTGTTAGAAAGCATTCTTCAAGTCTATATTCTCATGGGTCCCTACTCAAGATTAGACCTCAGAGGTTACCTTCTGGTTCCTTCCAACCCTGTTACCTTTTCCCAAGATGAAGTTGAAATCCCTTCCTAATTCTTTCCTCCTTCCAGTATACAGGAAAGAGGTCATTTCCTGAAATGCCTTTCAGAGGAGCAGTTGTTTGAAAAAGTGTTAGACCGGGAGTAGAAACTTGGCTTTAATCTTAGCTGACTCTAGTTGCTATATCCTTTTAGGGAAATGGCCTCTCTTCAATGGGTCTCAGCTATGAAATGCGGTTAATAATGCTTTACCAACCTGAAGGGAAGGGATGGCACTATGTGATCTCTAGAAATCCTTGCAGGGTCTAGGACCCTAGGTGGTAGCTGCTGTGACCTCAGTCTTCCCCTTACCTCAGTCACTTTCCCTCTCTTTCAAGTGATTTTGGATCAATAAATGAACCTTTGGTGTTCAGTGATTGAGAAGAGCTCACAGATAAAACAAAGAATTTGCAAAGAATAGATCCTTTTGTAATAGAGCTTATTTGTCTAGCTTGTAAGTTAGGTCACTAGGGACAGCTCCCTTAAGTGGACTACAGTAGGTGGTCTCTAGCCACTTAATAAATCTAGTTACCTCTCTCCTCACCTCCCCGGGGAATGTTGGAAGGGGAAGCTCCATTGATTTTTCCTACCCACTCAAAACCAATAATTGGCACAACTTTAGGAAAGTCTATTTCATAGGATTAAAACATTCTATAGTTGAAAAGGAAGCCATACCTTCTGAGCCAGTCCAATGGCTCAGAAGGCATGAAGTCAGAACTATATAGGAATGAGACTCTCTACAACATTCCATCCCATTCCATTCCATCATATAGCCATGAATTATACAGTACTGTGGGAAGGTTCTGTTCTTGGTGCTAAAGATCCAAATATGAAAAAGATGCAGCCCACAAAGCAGGGAGTTTGAATATCAACTAGCTGCCAATTTCCCAATAGTCTACCTTTCCAACTAGCATAACTCAATACCAGTCTTCAGTTTCAGACTTCCCAATCCCTTCCCATATTGCATGGTGCTGCTCAGCCCAAATGAGAGCCCTATAAAAATTCATCAGATTTTCTTGGTTGCGAGGAGTGCCCCAGTCCTTCTGGAGCCACAACAGGCTGTTCCCAATTCCAACCAGTCCCAAGATCTGACCTGTTTCCATCATTCTTTCTACCTGCCCTTCATATTGTACATCCTCCTCAATAAGGCTTTACAGTCTTGTTAAGTTCCCTATTTCTGTGTATTGGACTATTTGTATTTTGAACTTCCTAAAGCTACACTAAGACAATGACCTTGACCTTGAGGCCATCTGTCCTGATCTCCCTTATCTCCCCTTATTCTACCTCTTAGACCTTCTTTACATTCACTTTTTCTTTCTTCCTTTATTCCATCTCAGAGGTTGAGATGGCTCTTCTCCTTACCAAGGCTAATTCCTCTACTTGTGACCTCGAGCTCATCATCTCTCATCTCTGGGAGCTTGTCCCAAACATAATTCCTTTTCTCTTTCTTATCTTTAATCTCTTTTTATCTAAACATTTCCCCTAGCTTCTAAAGACCTTCACTTGACTCTGACATCCCCTCAAGCCATAGTCATATATCTGTACTTTTCTCTCCTTGAAAACCTTGCCTGTTGCCTTTACTTCTTCACCTCTTGCCCATCTATTCACTTTTCTACCCCTTATAATCTGGTTTCTACCACCCTACTGAAAAAGTTGCCAGTGATCTCCTAACTGCTAAATCCAATGGGTTTATGAGTTTTCCTTATCCTTGACCTTGCTGCAGCTTTCAACATTGGTTTACCATCTCTTCTTCCTGTTATACTCTGCTCCTTTGGTTTCCATGACACTATTCTCTCCTAATTCTCTTTTCTGTCTAATCACTCCTTTCTTCTTAGTCTTCTTTGTTGGATCCTCAATTATTTACTACTTCTTAAGCATGGGTATCCCCCAAGGAGCTGTTCTGGATCTCTTATATATTCTATATTTGGTTATCTTATTGGCTCCCAATGGGTTTGGTCGTTATGTCTATGCAGATGACTATTAAATCTGTCTATACTCTGTTTCCTGTACACCATTCTCACATTTCCAACTGCCCAGAAGATATCCCTACTTGGATGTTTCATTGGTTCATCAAAATGAATATGCCTCCAAATGAATTCATCATCTTTCCTCCCAAATCTACTCCTCTTCCAGATTTCCCTATTACTATTGAGGGTAGAGCCATTTTCCTGGTGCCCAGATTTACAACCTTCCTCTGATCCCTCCATATCCCATCAGTTCTCATTAATTCCACCTCTATAAAATCTCCTTCATGTGTCTTCTTTCTACTTTCCTCATCCTGACCCCATTCTTTACCAGTCAGGACCTTCTTATCTGGACTTTTATAATAACTTCTTAATCGTTCAGCTTCCTTTTTCAACCAATATTTTCTCAACATTATTAGAAAGGAAGTTTGGTCTAGTGCAAGGCTGTTAACCTGAGGTCTATGAACTAGGTTTTTTTTTTTTAAATTGATACCAGTGTTCAGTGTAATTGGTTTCCTTTGTAAGTCTATGGGTTTCATCTTATGCATTTAAAGGAGGGGTCCACAAGTTTCACCAGACTAATAAAGGGGGCCCATGACACACAAAAAGGATAAGAATCTTTGGTCTAGTGGGAAAAGCTCTGTATTTGGCACAGTGGATGGAGGGCTGGGCCAAATATAACCTCAAATGCTTATTAGCTGTGTGACCTTGGGCAAATAATTTAACCTCCATTTGCCTCAGTTTCCTCATCTGTAAAAAGGCATAATAATAGCACCTACCTTAAGGAGCTGTTATGAGGATCAGATGTTATGAAGATCAGATCATATTTGTAAAAAGCACTTAGCACATGATGCCTGGTCTGTAATATGCACTATACAAATGCTTATTCCCTTGCCCTTCCCTATCCCCTCTTTTTATGAGAAAACATGTGTTTCAGTCCTGGTTTTGTTTTGGGGTCCATTGTTGAGACCAATGCCCTTGTTCTAGCTCCCCAGAAGACTTGTGATGATAACCATAGCAGATTGACATAAGTGCATCTTTTCCCAAGCAGCCTTCTGATAACCATTACTATCTACCTTTCTATCTCTTGAACTACTAATGAGGACACTTAAAAGGTGGGTGTCTCCAAGCAATGCTGAGAGCAATGGGAGCTTTGATTTGCCACATTTAAGGGATAGCCTACAAGTAGCATAATTGGCAACAAGAGAAGGAAACTAGACTGCCACCCACATGAAAATTGTAAGCACCACCTCCAAAGTAGTTTGGAGAAGGGGCATTGACGGTAATGTCATTAGAAAGACTTGGGAACCATGATTACTGAATGTCATCATCATCATCATCATAGCTAGCATTTACATAGTACCTACCATGTGCTAAGTGCTTTACAAATATTACCTCATTTAATTTTCTTAGCAACCTTGGAAGGTATGTGCTATTATTATTCCAATCATGAAGCTGATGAAATTGAGGCAAACAGAGGTTGTGAACTTGCCCAACAACACATGCTGGGGGACTCTGCTATGTTGGCTATAGATCTGACTAACAAAGGAGTTCAAACAATTTCTAAGCATGCTCAGTCTCACAAAAGAATTACAAATTTTTCGCTTTGACCAAGAATAAGCCCAGGTAGCCGAAGACATCTCCAGCAACAGAAGACAGCCACATTCTGTGAAGATATAGCAAGTGTCAGCTTTGGCAGTGTAGGAAAGCAATATTGAGGGATGCTGGGCTGTTGGGAGACTAAGAAAAAAACCCCGAGAAGTGTGCCAGCTGAGACACAACTCTTGGACTGTGCATTGTCCAGGGAGAGTTCACTACCCCATTGGAATCATGGGAAATTGTGGATGATTGTGCTTTTTTTCATAAGGAGGATTTGCCTTTATTTTTACCTCACCATTCCATTTAATTATTTGCATTAATTAAATGTAGGGAGCAAAGGAGATGTCCAGCGAAGGTACCCCAGGAAAATTCAAGGAGGAAGAGAACATTTTTAGTGAGAGGTCAGGGAAGGCTTGCTGGCCCATGAACTAGATAGGCTTTGAAGGAAGGAAAAGCTTCAAAAGGTAGAGATAAATGAATTCCCAAAATTGAGGTCTGCCTGCTGAGTCAATAAATCAATATAAAACATAAAACAAATTTTTAAAAAGTGATTTGCATATGCCAGACACTATGCTAAGCATAGGAGATGCAAAAAGAAAAATAAAATAATCCTTGCCCTCAAAGAGTTTAGGTAACAGAAGTCTTACTGCAGTTTTTTTTTTTTTTTTGCTTTTTGGAGCAAGGAAGGCAGGGCTATTGGGGTTAAGTGACTTGCCCAAGGTCACATGGCTAGTGAGTGTTAAGTGTCTGAAGCCAGATTTGAACTCAGGATCTCCTGACTACAGGGCCAGTGCTCTCTTCACTGCACCACCTAGCCGCCCCCAGTTTTAATCTTATATAAACTTATACTGTTGTTGTTGAGTTGTTTTTTTTTTTGTTGCTGTTGTTGTGTCCAACTCTTCATGACCCCATTTAGGGTTTTCTTGGCAAAGATACTGTAGTGGTTTGCCATTTCCTTCTCCAGCTCATTTTACAGATGAGGAAACCAAGGCAGACAGGGTTAAGTGACTTGCCCAGGGTCACATAGCTAGTAAGTAAGTGTTTGAGGTCAGATTTGAATTCATAAAGAGAAGTCTTCCTGACTCCAGGTCTGGTGCTCTATTCATTGTGCCACCTAGCTGCCCCTAATAATGTATATATAGTATAAATGCTATAAATGTACAAAAAATCCTCCAACATCTGAAAGGTTAATTGTTTAAAATTTTTTAATGTTGATATATTTCTAATTAAATTTGACACCACCTATTCTATGCATCTTTGTCAAATTCTTCATCAACTGCCTTGCAGTGACTAAAACTATTACAGTTGTCAAACTAGCTTTAAGATTAACATAGAGATCCAGATCTTGGTGCCTATATGACAGTTTTGACTTGGCCCACATGAAAAAGTCTAATGTAGATGGAACAGGTAACTGAAGTGGTCAAGCAAGATGACCTCTTCTACTCATCCAGAAGTCAGATAAAGTATCATTCAGAATCCCAAAATACATAATGACAGTGTCCTGGTTTGTTAAAGCTACAATGAAAAATGTATTATTCAAAATTCACAAAACAAATTTGAAAATTTAAGTAATCTTTCAAATTATTTTTTAAGTTTAAGTAGCACTTATTTCTAAAGTTATTAAAACTTAAAAATGCACTAAGACTTTTGTGACTTTTGCACATGGCACTGGGACAGAACATGATTAAATGGGGAAATAGCCTAGTACTATATTTTTGCTCTATACGTAGTGGGGCAATTCACAAATGTTGACCAATTCACCAACTGGGATATGGTTTGGACTGTATTTGGAGAATGACTCAAACTAGAATAGCCTAGAAAAGATGGTCATATGTGGGTGTGTGAGACAGGAAAGAGAGGATTAAAAAACAGCCACCTACACCCACTCCTCCCACCCTCCAATCCTCAGTCTGGGAAGAAATCTACCTATCTTCAAGTATATGAAGAGCTGTCATATGGAGGAAGGACTAACCCTGTTCTGTTTGGCCCCAGAAGTTGTAAAGAGTCCTCAATGTCAGGAAAAACTTCCTAACAATTTGAACTATCATAAATTGGAATGGGTAGGTTGAGAGGTGGTAGGTTGTTCCTCCAAGGTCTTCAAGAAGAGACTGGATGATGGCTTTCCTGGTATTTTATAGTGGGGATACCCTTTTATGTATGGATTGGAGTAGATGATCATTGGAGGTTTCTTTCAACTTTCTAAAATTTCTGTGTTCTTTTCATTGACCCTTCAACCTTATTCTGCCTCATATTTCTAGCAGGAAATGTTTGCTTTCAGTTTGGCTAGGACAATGTGTCAAGGGAAGATCACAGGACCTTTTGGTGGGAGTCTTGGTAGACAGAGATCCCTACTAATTTTGTTTCTTCCTTCTGGAGCCAGAACTTGCAAGGAGAACTTTTGAGAACATAAATCTTATCAATGCAAAGGATTTCTACTCTTTGAGTCTATTCTTGACCTTTTGTAATGGGAATAGGAATTTGAAGGTGTTCCCTGCCCCTTAATAAGCCTAAGGGACTTTGAAGATCTTCCCTGCTTTGAAAATATTCCCTGTCCCCTAATAGGTTGAATGTAATCACATGGAGCCTGTGGTGGGAGAAGTTCGTAGAAGGGTGGAGCAGAGCCCACAGGAAGCTGGAAGTCAGAGCAGTTAGAGCTGGAGAGAGGAGAGGATGCACCTAAAGAGAAAGCTAGGTTTGTGAGTGTTGATTTGTGGGAAAGCTAAAGGATGGTGTGGCTCTCTGCTGTGTTATGGTGTATTAACTTCTATGTTGCCATGATGGATTTGGTTTCCTGGTGTCTGAATAAATGTTTTTGTTTCTGTCTTCTATATGGAGAGTCTGTTATATTTTGTGATTGAGAACTATGCTGGCTTATTTACAGTTGCCGTCACTGTGAATATTGCGTTGGCACTATACCTTTCCAGTTACAAGTTGTGGGATGTTTCCCTTTTTGGGATTTAGTCTTCTTATCCATAGAATGGGAATCAGAAGCTTATACAGTTCTATCTCCTCACCAGTGCTGGTAGGTCTCATGGTTAGGTCTGATGTGGCTTTGAAAGATTAAAATAAACACAGAAGATATGGACTATCCTATTTATAGCAGTTTTTTTTTTTTATGGTGGCAAAGAATTGGTAATTGAAGGGATATCCATCAATTGGGGAATGACTGAATAAGTTGTGGTATATGAATATGATTAAATATTATTGTGCCATAAGAAATTACAAGCAGGTAGATTTCAGACAAACCTGGAAAGACCTACATGAATTGATACAGAGTGAAGTGAGCAGAACCAGGACAACACAACATTGTACACAGTAACGCAACATTGCTTGATGATGAACTATGAATGACTTAGCTATTCTCAGCAACACGATGATCCAAAACAATTCCAAATGACTCATGAGGAAAAATGCTATTCACATTCAGATAAAGAACTGATGAACTCTGAATGTAGACAGAAGTAGATTATTTTCACTTTATTTGTGTGTGTGCTTTTTTTCTTTTGGTCTGTTTCTTCTTTTGTGACATGATTAATATGGAAATACATTTTACATAAGTGCACATATATAACCAATATCAAATTGCATACCATCTTAGGGAAGGGGGGAGATATGGGAAGGAGAGAGGGAGGGAGAAAATTTAGAATTCAAAATTTGAAAAAATGTTAAAATTTATCTTTTTGAGTTATTAGAAAAGATAAAACACTATTTAGAGGAAAAATTTAAAAAAGGACATTTCTCAGTGAAGGGCTGCCAAGGATGGTTCATTTCCTAGCCCTGGCCACAAAAAGAAGGGGGGAAAATAGCACTGCTGGTACAGAATGCAGCCTGACTGGGGAAGAGTAGAATTGCTGTGGACAAAGGTTGGCCATCCTCACACCCTCTAGAAGGAGATAAATAAGGTAAACAAGGAGAACCTTGATTAGCCAACCCAGCCACTATTTGATCATGGGCCTCTTGTAGGTTGTTTAGTAGTGCTGGTGAGTTCCTCCTATATCAGCACAGTAAGAAACCCAACATTTGCAAGACAATTTCCAGAGCCTTGCTTATTCACTCTGTTTAGATTCTCAAGCCAGCCCTGAGAAGGTAGACCAAGAATATTCCTCCTCACTGGAAAGAAGTAAAGGAATTATTATTTTTTTTGGAGGGCAATTGGGGTTAAGTGACTTGCCCAAAGTCACACGGCTAGTGTGTCAAGTGTCTGAGGCAGGATTTGAACTCAGGTCCTCCTGACTCCAGGGCTGGTGCTGTATTCGCTGTGCCACCTAACCACCCCTAAAGGAATTATCTAAGATTTCATAGCTAGGATGTGGCAAGACCAGAGGAGGAGGAGGAAGGATACACTGGGGAATGTAGGTGATGTAAAAAGAAAAGATACCAACAAAAAATTGTTTCAAAGGCTATGGTAGTTTGGTATGAGGGTGCTGAACTTTCCCCCAAGATCAGCTCTGTGAGTTTTCTATTTGCTACCGAGTTTGGCAATTTATAGGGTATAAGGGGATCCTTGCCCTGGTATTTTTATGTTCCCAAAGACTAGGAAGACATGTGAGACAGGAAACCTGGGTCTGGTCCTTGTTCTGTCACTGGCTTCCTATGCGACCTTGAACAAATCACACTTGCTGGGATTCTATTTCTTCTTCTGGAAAATGGAAGTAATGTTTCTCTATTTCTTTCATGAAAAGACTAGGCTGCTCCCACCACAACCTGATGACTTATCTACCCTTCCTTTATTGACGCCTCATCTTGTCTCCCTCTTCAAAGTCCCAGATACCTTCCCCCCACATTTACAGTAGATGACTTCATAGCCTATTTCAAAGAGAAGATTGAGACCATCTGAGTTAAATCCCCTCATTCTTCCTCCTTGATGCATAAACACTGAGAAGATACTCAGTATCCCAAAGAGGATCAGGTACAAGACAGCTTCCCTCTACCTCAAAGAGATGTTTAAAATGCAAGATCCATGAAGAGGCGCTGACAAAAACTTAAAACTATAATCAGTCAGTCATTGCTCTTGTTATATCTTCCCTGGAGGTTGATACTTGAAATGCTAAAACATGAAGCACTTAGTGGGACTAGTAAAGAGATATTTCTTTCACTTCTGACCTATGTTGTCTGTGCAACTCACAAGTTATCTCTAGACTTGGGCTTTCAATCTGTTGTATCCTCCTATCAGTGATCATTCTCTTCTCTGAAGAGTTGCGGAGATCACTTGTTGTTGGGTAACTAGTTCAAATGGATCCAGGAGCTCCTGACCTCTTGAACTCAGGAAGTTGCTGTCAAAGCTAGGTATGTATGGATATGGATATGGATATATAGAAATAGATATGGATGTGGATATAGATATAAATAGATAGATAGATATAGATAGATAGATAGATAGATAGATAGATAGATAGATAGATAGATAGATAGATAGATAGATAGATAATCTCTGTCTCAGGATTGCTGTATGTTCACTTGTGCTCTGGGAAGAAAGCACAAAGCTGAAGAGGCAGCCAGACCCTTTGAGATTCAATCTCAGACTCACCCTAGACAAACTCCTGCCCTTTGGGGTGGAGAGGAAGCATATCTTCCACTCTCTCCTACCCAATCTTAATCAATACGGTTGGGGGTGGGGGTTTGATGGGGAGCAGAGTCCCTCCTTTTTAGTTCTACTGAGTGGGAGGCATCCTTTGGCTTAAAGGTCAGTCCTTTTAATCACAATACTTCTGCCCTATCCCCTTACCTCCCATCACAGGGCCCAGAAAGCTAGCTAGGCATGTAAGCACAAATTGCCAGGGATGGGAGAGTGCCCTGACCAGAACTTGTGTCCCTAGTCAAAGAGCAGACTGAGCTCCACACAAGCTCCACGGGTTGGACCTACAGACCTATCTACATGTATGTTCCATGATGGCCCTGGTCCAATCCTCTACTACATACATATGAGGAAACAGACCCAGAGAGGCTATGTGACTTTTTTCATGGTCTCATGGGCAGTAAGTAGTGTCTTCTGACTCCAGATCTAACATCTTTTCCACTGCCCCAGGGTCCTATGTAACCTACAGCATGCCACCCTATTGTTTCCCTGCTATCATGATCCTCTTCTCTTGTGGACATCTTCTCCTTTCTACCTCCTTTGTCTCTTCCCTGGGATGGCCCTATCTCAGGAATCCTACCTTTTACCAGGAAGACCCGGACCTACCACTGGATTTCTTTTAGTGGTTGTTCAATGGGATCCCCCTTCTCCCTTTGACTTGTCCTGTGAGACACTCACTTACCCAATTTGACTGCACCAGGCCCACTCTCCAATACAAGTTGGCAGGACTTTCCTCCTGTCATCTCCTCCCTTCTCTGCCTCCTTTAGGGCTTGCCCAGTACAAATGGGACCTGAAGATTCCACTACTACCTCCACTCCCCTGCTGTACACTATGTCTGTCCCCTTACCACCTGATCGATTCAAAAGGGGCAGATAAATGATATAGGGGAGTCAGGAAGACCTAAGTTCAAATCCATCAAATCAGACACTTACTAGCTGGGTGACCCTGGCAAGTCACTGAACCTCTGCCTGCTTCAGTGTCCTTATCTGTAAAATGGGGATAATAATAGCATCTACCTCCCAGGGCTGTTATAAAGATGAAATAATTGTAAAGCCCTTAGCACAATGTCTGGCATATAACAAATGCTATATAAATGTTAGTTATTATAATAATTATTAAGATAATATAATAATAAAAGTAATTATCATTTTTATTCAGAGGTTGTCCAAGGGGACAGCAGTTTTAGGGGGACTTTCCAAGGTGTCCAATTTCCTTCCTATTCATCTCCTCCTATGTCTTGCCAGGTAGAATAATTTGATGTAAAATTCTCTTCCAATTTCTCCAGGCACCTAGATTTGGCTCTGGAACCACCACATTCTTCTGTTTTGTTGTTTTTTTTTCCTATTTCTTTAATTTGACTTTTTCTGGCTCCTCCATTGGCTTTTCTTCCTATTTTCATTGCCTCAAGGTGAGTGTTTCTGAATGTTTTGCTTTTGGTCTTTTCTCTATATTCCCTTTCCTTATCATGACTTCAACTGTCATCTTTAACATAAATTATTCCCCCAAATATTATTTCTACCTCTCACCTTTTTTTTCAAAACCTAGACCAAAGCTCCAACTGTCTACATACCATGTCTACCACAATCCCTGCCCCCCCCAACCAACCCTTCAAATTAAGCAAATCCAAAATCAAGTTTAATGCAAAAGAATCACAGAATCTCAGAGTTTTGGGGGCTGTCAGAGGTTACCTTGCCCAATTTGTAATTGAGTGGGAATCCCTTTTGCAATATCCCTAAGAAGTAGTTACTTAATCTCTTAGAAACATCTCCCATCCAAATGGTCATATGGACTATTTGTGCCCGACCTGTGTGGTACAGTCTTCTGAGCTCCTATTGGTCTGATCAGCTACAGTCGGATACACTATACATTGACCATGACTTCAAGCACACAGTGCAAACAATAACCACCAACAACAATTTTAAGACCTACAATGACAGAGAATTCATGACCTTCTAAGGCTTCCCATCCCGCTTTTGTGCAAGTCTAATTGTTGGGAAGTTTTTTCTTACATCTAGCCAAAATCTGTTATACTGTAACCTATAGGCTTGTAGGATCATAGATGCTGGGCTTTAAGAGATATCTGAGGCCATCTAGTCCAACCCTTTCATTCTACAGGTGAGAAAACTGAGGCCCCGTGTGGTTACGTGGATTGCCTGTGGTCCCACTCCTCCATATTGCTCCTACTTCCTTCCTCTGAAACTAAGAAGTCTAATCCACGCTCTATGTGATAGTCCTAGGGAGACATGCTTCTTCCTAAGTTTTCTTTTCCCTTAACTGATTCTTCAACTGATAATTATATGATGGAGTTTCCAGTCTTGTTGTGATCCTTGTTATCCTCCACTGAAAACAGACAGGGTCAAGTGACTTGCCTAGGGTCATACAACTAGTAAGTGTCTGAGGGTGTATTTGAACTTGACTCCAGGGCCAGCATTCTATCAGCTTCACCACCTAGCTGCCCTCAAAAGATTGAGGCAAATGGGGTTAAGTGACTTGCCCAGTTACCCAGCTAATAAGTGTCTGAGGCCAAAGTTGAACTCGGGAAGATAAGTCTGGCATTCTTTCTACTGTACCATCTAGCTGCTCAAATATAACTCAAAAATTTTATACTCTGACCTCACACAGAATAAGTTGATGTGGCCTTTTTCCTCCATTACAGCCTTTCATGTATTTGAAGTCAGCTATCAAGTTTCTCTTAAATTTTCTCTTTTCCAGACTAAGCATTCCCAATCCCTTCAAATGATCCCTCTATAGCATTGGGAACTTATGTTTCCATGAGGCATTGCCTAGGGTTTAGTGGATGTGGGATTTGAGTTGGAAGAGGGAAATACCAGGGAATCTTGAAAGATAGGAATATGGTAGACCTCTTCCCATCCAAGTTAAACATCCTGGGACATGTTCCAATTTGTCAGTGTCACATCTAGTCACAATAATCCAGATATGATCTGATAGGACCATGGGGCAACAGGATTAAGAACTCCTTGTATTTGGATTCTAGAATGCTGTAAATGTAGTTTTTTGTACCAAGTTTCTTGGTCTTCAATAATACCTGACTGAAAGAAGGTTCTAGTGGAAGGGAGCCCATCATAGTTCAGTTTTGATCAGAGTGGTGCTGGAGAGATGGAAATTGATGATGGAAGCTATGGGGACATTGCACTTGGGCTCAGTGGAGCTGAGAACTGGGGTTAGACTTGAAAGATGGAAATGAGGCAGCATGATGTATTGGAAAGAGCACTGAATTTGAAGTGAGTGGAATTGAGTTTGAATCCTGACTCTGATACAATCAATGTGGCCTTAGGTAGGTCACTTATCCCAGGATCTATGTAAAATTAGGAGGTTGGATTAGATCTTTAAAGTTCTATTTGGGAAGGGCTAGCAGAAGCTCCAAATGCTCAAAGGTTATGTAGTTGAATAGACAGTATTAACAAACTATGTCTCCTGCACTTAATCTCATCCTCCTCTTCCTCTTCCCTATGCCACCAGAACCTTAGACTCTGCCTATGGAAGTATCCTGGGTTCTGATAGATGAACTTTTGAACCAGACATCATTTCTCCTCCTTGCTGCTCCCCTTTCTCTTCTTCCATTTGAATGTAAGCTCTTTGAATGTAAGCAAGGATGGTCTTGGTTTCTGTTATTTGTATCCCTAGTACTTAGCACAGAGCCTGACACTCAGAAAGTACTTAAACGTAATTTATTCATTCATTCACTGAGATCCCTTTACCATAGATCTTGTGAACAATCAATTGTATCACTTTTGCATAAAGAATATCTCTTTTTACCTGATGGAAACATGGGTTATAGTAGTCTAAACATGAGTATCGGTTTATAACCGATATAACACCACATATATGTGGAGAAGTTTTAAATGGGGCTTTGTTTTATACTGAACACTATTGAATAAGAATTGAAAATCAGAGTTCAAAAATTGTATTTTGCCACATAATCATCACAGATCTTACATCATGGTTTTTACAAAAAAGTAGAGTGTGACTATTACATGAAGATTTAAAGAATTGTGCTGGCATTCCTTAAAAATCATTTGTTGGGGCAGCTAAGTGGCACAGTGAATAGTGCACTGTACTGGACTCAGGAGGACCTGAGTTCAAATTTGACCTCAGACACTTGACACACTGTAAGTGTTATGGGATTTAAAAATCTTCCATGCCCCATTGGACTTGCTGACATAGCAGGAAGGGGTGGAGCTAGAGGACAAGGATGCCAAACTAGAGTTCCTGTGGTGACTGGTGGCGGCAGCAGCAGCAGAGGCAGCAGCAGCAGTAGAAGCCGAGGTGGAGGTGGAGGCATGAACCCCTTTTTTGTGAGCCAGCCAGAATTTCTGCTAAGGACTCCTGCTGAGGACTGACCGGAGCTGCTGGGAGCAAACTTCTTGGATGCTGAGCAGTTGCTGTGAGTGGGGAGAGGAGGACCTTTGCTTGAGGTAGCTGTTCTGTTTTAAAGGCTTGAGAATGTGGGTGTTTACTACATTAACTACATGTGCCAACTTCATAACTACTGTGATGGCTTTGACTTTCTGGTTTTGGGACTCAGTTATTTGGTATTTTAATAAATGTTCTAGCTTTATCTCCCATATAGAGAGCCTGGTATATTATGTGATTAATAATCACATCAGCATATTTATAATTGCCATAGGCATTGTGAATATTGCATTGTTGATACATTTAGTGACAAGGATGGGATCACAAAATGTCAGGCCTCTATTTGGAAGCAGGGGGGCTTTAGAGGGAGAAATGGCTATCCTAGTATGGGAGGATTTGCCTTATTCCTCTCTAGCCAGAGAATGGGCCAAAAGCACAGGGCCCTGTGAAAACCAGGAACCAAGACTAAAAGAGGGAGAACCTGGAGATTTGGAAAGATATTTGCAAAGAATACCCATAGAACCAGGAAAAGAACTGGCAGGAGTGTGCAAGAGAGGCAGGGTCCTGCTAACAAGTTATTACCTTATGTGTAAAAGTAGGGATAAACTGGAGGGACTCAGGTGATCCAGGAACAAGCTTCTGTTCATGTAGCTAAAAGGAAGCAAAAAACTAGCAGAAGGAATATGCATGCAGCTTTTGTACAGGCTGGGCAGAGTTGCCCCAACAGCTGCCAGGAGAATGTGTGTTAGGAGAATGGAACAAGGTTAGATGAGGATCCTTCTAATGTAGAAGTTCTCTCCATACAAAGAAGAAGACAGGAAAATGGCCAGGGCCAAACAGAGTCCAGGGAGATAATTGAGGATTTCACTCAACAGGAAATCACTGATATATTGAGTAGATTCACCCAAAGAATAGAAGAGTCTTTAGTGTCTTGGATAGTAAGAATCACTGATGAAGGTGCTGGAGGAGGCAGTGAGGACTGTTTAAAATTCATAAGTATCTGTCAGAATCCTTTTGTACACCAAACTTTTAGGGATCACCATATGTGAGGAGGCATCAACAGAACTAATCTATTAGCTTTAGCTGCAGAGGGATGCAGAAGCATTATCCTACTGACTCTATGTGCCCTGGTGGAGACAGACCCTGGTACTCACTTAGAGATTGTATGAGAAAGCTAAAGGAAGAGGTAATGAAAACTGCTATCATGGTTGGAGATGCAAATGCATATCATGATACCCCCCCCAGGAGTTCCTCATAGAAATATCATAGTGAAGATGGCTCCTCCTGCTTATAAGCACCTAATTCTGACTCTATTAATTGGAGAAATAGGGCACCCTCTTTCAGAGGTGCTGGATAAGATTTCACAATTAAGTGACCTAGGGGGATGGGGACAAGATAAATTGCCTTCAGAGAGAAGAGTAAACAGCCAGAGACAAAATAGACCCACAAGAAGGGAACTGATAGGCTGAGTCCCAGCCCAGATTAAAAATGTATACAGAAGAGATTGCAGACCCCATATTGGTTTAACAATATATTGGAAGAATGGATCAACTACTGTAACTAGGGCGTTGCTTGATACTGGGGCTGAGGCCGCACTTATCTATGGAAACCCTGATAGTTTAAGCATGGAACTTCTATTACCATCACAGGTCTAGGAGGGGCTGAAATATCAGTCAGACAAGTTAAAATAACAATGAAAATTGGGCAGTTACTTAAGAAAGAATATACTGTGGTTGTTGTACCCATTCCTGAATACATCATTGGAATAGATATATTGAGAAGCATGACTCTGAATTTACCTGAAGGAAGATACCAATTTGCAGTAAGGAAGACAAGAATTAATACAGTTTTAAAGTCCATTTGAAAATGGACCCAATCACTTTACCTGAACCTTCTAAAGTAATTACTTTAAAACAGTATCGTGTGCCAGGTAGGCAAAATGAAATTACCACTACCATAAAGGAATATGTAGAAGCAGGAGTGTTAGTCCTTACAACCACACAATGGAATAATCCTGTCTGGCCAGTAAGAAAATCAGATGGGATGTGGAGAATGACAGTGGATTATAGACAATTGAATAAGGTGACTCCTCCTTTGTATGCTGCTGTTCCAGATACCATCATCTTACTAGAAAGGATCCAAAAACATTATGGGACTTGGTATGCAGTTATTGACTTGGTGAATGCCTTCTTCACCATCCCAATAGACCCTAAACAATGGGACCAGTTTGCTTTCACTTAGCAGGGTAGACAATATACTTTCACCCACTTGCTACAAGGGTACCTATGTAGCCCCACTATTTGTCACAGGATTGTGGCTGAACAGTTGGATGAATTAAAGCTACCTGGTGTACAGCTTATCCACTACATTGATGATATCATGATACAGGGATAAGATGCAAAATAAGTGGAGAAGAGTTTGACCCTTCTAATTGAGTATATGAAAAGTAAAGGGAGGGAAATCAACCCTGTAAAGGTTCAAGGACCCGCTCAAAATGTAAAATTTTGGGGTATACAATGGAACAAGGTACTAGGAGAGATTCTTCCACAAGCCCAACAAAAGATTCAGGATTTTCCTACCCTTATCAATAAGAAGGAGGCCCAAAAGTTCATAGGATTGTTTGGATACTGGAGACACCACATCCCACATTTTGGACAGATTTTGAAACCTTTATATAGAGTCACTCAGAAGAAATATGAATTAGATTGGGGACTTGAACAGAGAAAAGCTTTTGAAGAAGCCAAGGTTGCCATATAATTGCCCCTAGATTTGTGGTCCATGCAAAATGGTCCAGTGGAATTACAAGTGACTGTACAAGATGATTATGCAAACTGGAGCTTATGGAAAAAACAACAAAGCCGAAATGTACCCTTGGGATTTTGGTGTAGTAAACTCCCTTCATCTGGAGTCCAGTACACACCTTTTGAAAAGCAGTTGTTAGCTGCATATTGGGCTTTGGTGGAGACTGAACAACTGACTGTGGGCCATGAAGTGATATTAAGACCTGGAATCCCAATTATGACCTGAGTAATGAGTACCCCAGCTTCTCACAGAATTGGACATGCCCAAGAGGCTAGTATAATCAAATGGAAGTGATATATTCAAAATAGAGCAAAAACAGGCAAAAGTGGAGTCTCTGCTCTACATGAATCTGTAGCAAACATAGAAATTGAGAGGAACTCCCTGAACTAAAGCAACAGTTGGTACAAACCTCTGTAAAATGGAATGAGGGATATGATGTATGAAGAAAAAAAGAGACGTGCATGATAGTGAAATATTTGGGCCAAAAAAAGACGTTGGAAAGCAGTGGCCTATAACCCATGTACTAGAAGGACTTTGGAAAGTACTGGGATAGGTGGAAGTAGTCAATATGCTGAACTTATGGCAGTACATCAAGCCATCAAAATAGAACAAGGAGGACAGTGTCATATATTCACTGATTCATGGGTGGTAGCTAATGGGTTAGCTACATGGATGCCCATGTGGAAAAATAAAAATTGGGAAATTTATGGCAAACAAGTCTGGGGCAAAGAATTATAGGAAGATATCTAGAACATGTCTTTGGTCACTGACTTGTTAGTTTTTCATGTAGATGCTCACGTGGCCCTCACCACGCCAGAACGTGAGTACAATGCTCATGCTGATAGACTGGCAAAGATTGCTACTGAGCATATTGTCTCTACTTTGACAACAACTGATGATCCTGTATTAGCAAAATAGGTCCACCAAACAGCAGGCCATTTGGGGGTCCAGGCCACACACTGGTGGACACAAGATCGAGGTATTAGTATGTCTCATTCACTGTTAAAACAGATAGCAGAAGAATGTCATATATGTCAATTGGAAAAGGAGCGAACTGTTCCTCGGGTAGTAACTGGAGAGATAGCAAGAGGAAAAGTCCCAGCCCAAATCTGGCAAATAGATTATATTGGTCCACTACCACTGGATAAAGGATGCAGATTTATATGTACTTGTGTTGACACCTATTCAGGTGTACTAGTGACTTGTCCTTATAAGAATGCAACTCAGAAAAACACTTGTAAAACTCTAGATCTCATAAGTCTATATTATGGAACCCCAATGCAGATTCAAAGTGGCAGTGGGTCACATTTCAAAGGTAATGAAATGAAGAAGTATTGTATACTAAACAGTATAGAATGGATATATCATATTCTGTATTATCCAGAAGCATCTGGGTTAATTGAAAGAATGAATGGATTACTGAAAGAACAGTTAAGGAAGTTAAGTTCCAATAATTCATATCAACATTGGAAGGATAATTTGTTCATGGCTTTACATAATTTGAATAATAGACCATTGGGAAGAAGTACACCTCTAGCCAGAATGATGACCCCCAATCTGCAAATTAGAAAACAACAAACACACAAGATCCCAAATATTGAGTATTGGACCTTGAGGCCAGATGTCCCAGCACCGTACCCAGGACCACCTGGTTCGGTGGGGTATGATTTACATTGTTTAGAGGACTTTTGGTTGGACAGAAAAGAAATAAGAAAAATCTCCACTGGGATATGCATAAGAATCCCTAAAAATCACTTTGGACAGATTTTACCCAAATCAGGATTAGCAGCTCAAGGAATACATGTATTGGCTGGAGTAATAGATTCTAATTATCAAGGAGACATTGTTGTGACATTCCATAATTTAGGTGAAGGGCCCATACAGATTCATAAAAATGATAGGATAGTTCAAGTGATTATCATTCCTTGTAAAACAAAACCACTTGTAAAAACTGACCCTCCTTCCAAAATAACTGTCAGAGGAACTGAAGGTTTTCTTTATCTATTCTACTGATAGAATAAAATCAGGAGCTAAAGTATGGGTAAAACGGAAGCCAGATGATGTTCCAAAGACTGCAGAGATTATAGCACATGGGAGGAATAACACTGTAACTATTGTTATTCCGGAGAAGATGATTACAAAATTGTACCCTTAACTCATTTATTCTACCGTGAGTGAGGCTACAATAGTCTGGTTATTGTCTCTTTGCTTCTTCTTGACTCTTTGTCTGTTCACCTTGCTTGATAGATTTGTTTCCGCAGGCTTGGTACCCTCCACCTGTAGATGCCTGATAGCTTAGGCTGGATGTCACCCCCTGTCTGCAACTGTGCTGTGTCACCCCTGGACCTGGAATCAAGCACATTAAGAACTGACCTCTCAAATGGGACCCCTTGGGACAGGGAGAGCTCTACATCTGATTTCAGCATCAAGTAGTCATGGAAGAAGAGACCTTCACCCCTTACTCCAAGATTTTGAGGCTCCATTTGTTTGGGGAGGGGGGGAGAATGATATGGAGCTTGTGCTCAAGCCCCACCCTAAAATATTGTTTAATGTGTTTATTGTGTGCTATCCTTGTTACATTGTTGTAAAATTCTGTTGACACCAGTTATCCCCAATGCATTTTTGCTAAGTAAGGCACATGAAAGATCTTGGGGTTGAATGTAAGGGTTATGGGATTTAAAGATCTTCCATGCCCCATTGGACTTGCTGACATAGCAGGAAGGGGTGGAGCTAGAGGAAGCAGAAGCCAAGCTAGAGTTCCTGTGGTGACTGGCGGCGGGTGGCAGCAGTAGCAGCAGAGGCAGCAGCAGCCGTAGTGGCTGAGGTGGAGGCAGAGGAGCGAACCCCTTTTTTATGAGCCATCCAGAATTTCTGCTAAGGACTCCTGCTGAGGACTTCCAGGGACCGGATCTGCGGGGGGCCAGAACCTGGGAGCACACTTCCTGGATGCTGAGCATCTGTGAGTTGCTGTGAGAGGAGGACCTTTGCCTGAGGTAGCTTGTTCTGTTTTAAAGGCTTGAGAATGTGAGTGTTTACTACATTAACTATGTGGGCCAACTTCATAACTACCATGATGGCTTTGACTTTCTGGTTTTGGGACTCAGTTATTTGGTATTTTAATAAATGTTTTAGCTTTATCCCCCATATAGAGAGCCTGGTATATTATGTGATTAATAACCACATCAGCATATTTATAATTGCCACAGGCATTGTGAATATTGCACTTACTAGCTGTGTGATCTTGGGCAAGTCACTTAACCTCAATTGCTTTGCTTTCTCCCCTCAAAAAAAAAAAAACATTGGTTACTAAACTGTCTTTGGTGCAAGATTTGGATGCACAGAATACTTGTGAATATATGTTAAAACTGAATACTGACATTGCCTGTGTGCTTAGAATTCTAGGCTCCCAGCTCATCATACAAGAGATAAATGCATATACATATGCCACTGGTAAGTAAATTGATCATTTGTTTACCTTTTAAGTGGCATGACAAACAAAATTATTCCATGGGATGATTATGCAATGAGAGGTTATAAAGCAATTTTTGGACTAAAAACACCTGACAACACCACATAGGGTGTGATGATTATGTGGTGGCAACAATTATGCGATAAAATATGGTAATGTTTGACACCAGTTATATGACCATCTCTAAGCCTTAGTTTCTTCCTCTGCAAAATGAGAATGATAATACTTACTATAACTCTCCCTCAGGGTTATGGTGAGGCTGAAATGAAAGAATAGATGAAAAATGCTTTGCAAGCTTTAAAATGCTTTATAAATGCCAATTATTATTAACCCTAAAAGGAGACTCCTTTGGAAGGAAAAAAAAATTCATTCATTGTACATTAAAACATAAGTATACAAAATTACTATATTAAAATGTATGTTTTTTTTTTTTTAAGCAATCAGGGTTAAGTAACTTGCTCAAGGTTACACGGCCAGTTATTTCTGGGTGTGGTGCTGAGTGTCTGAGCCCAGGATTCGATCTCCAGGTCATCCCAACACTGGAGCCGGTGCTCTTACTTGCTGTGCTACCTGGCCGCTCCAAAATGTATGTATTTTTAAGTGAAAGGCTTTTATTATTTATTTTACATTTTCTGCTATCCAAACACAGGGTTTTAAAAAACTCATTTTGTCCATCATCTTCATCACTTTGTCATTTCTCTCCTAGCTTCTTCAGTCACCATTATTCTTGTTCTCTCACTGTATGCTCTTGGGCAAGTCTGCCCCCTCCTCTGTGCTTCAATTTCTCTAGTAAAATGCACATTGGATCAGAGTATCTCAGGGAATGCAAATTTGGAAGATCTTCCCTGCCCCTAGGCTAAAGTGCACCTGAAGCCTGGGGTGGGAGGCTTGTTTTTCAGTAGATACTTCTTGATTGGCCAGTGAGTCAATAAGGTTGTTACATTCTCTGAGCCAGGAGAAGGCTATATAAGCCCTGATGTGAGGCTTTGTTTTGGGGGCTCACTTTGAGAAGTGTTCTGTGATTTGATCTGTATTCTGGGAAGCCGTTGTCCAGGGTCCCCCCGGCTTTGAAAAACCCAGATGTGGAAACCCAGATGTTGACTGGGTATGGATGTAATGGTTGAACAGTTTGGAAATCTGTCTACTTGATCTGTTTCTGTCTTGATAATTCTGCCTGTATACTTTGAAGTTCGGGGTGCTGACCTTTTCTCCTGAACGAGGTAAACGATATATGTCTGACTGATTAAAGTAAGCTTGTTAACCCATTTTGAGTTGCTTTCCTTTATCAAAGCAGATCCAAGAACCTGTATGGGCAGCAAACCCTGAGGACATGCTTGGGGTGCTTGCTGCTACACTCAGAGATCCCTTCCAGCTAAGAAAAGAAATTCTATGATTCTTTGAAACTAAAAGATGGGGCTCTATGGGTTTGGGCAGCTAGGGCTGCTGTGGGAACTAGGTCCTCTTGTAACGAAGAACATATCTTCTGGGGACCAGCTCTCGACTTTGCCTTTCCTCCTGTTCTCCAATTACAGCTGCTAAATTGCATGTTATTTGTTCTCTTTCAAATTGAAGACTGCCCTTTGGGAAGTTTGATCTCCTGGCTCCTTCAAAGAGCCAGTTCCAGGTTGGAGTTGAAAAGTAGGCACTTGATGATCTCATCTGCTCCCATGGGTTCAATTATCATCTCTTTGCATATGATTCCCAAGTCTCTCTATTCAGCTATAATCTCTCTACTAAGTTCCCCTTCCACGTCTCTAGCTGCCACTGGACATCTCCACTTGAATGTCCCCTTGGCACCTCCGGGTTCAAAATTGAAATCATCTTCCTTCCACAACCATTCCTTCTCTGAACTTGCCTTAAAAAAAAAAGATTTATTATAAGCCTAATATTTAAATTAGTCAATACAATTGAATAGACTTCTTGACAATTATTTACATGTAAAAATGAATTTTCATACTTAATGTATCATCACTTTTCAACCAGTTCCTCTAAGGGTTTTGCTTAGGTTACTTTATGTATTCATCCTTATTTACTTTAAAAAAAAATATGGTTGTAATTAGTATGTACTCTGTTCTTATGGTTCTGACTCTCTCTCCTTTTGAATTCTATCATAAATGTCTTTTTCAGATTTCACTGCATTCCTTATATTTGTGGGTCTTTACTAACTTTTAGTATTCCATTACATTCATGTATCACAATTGATTTAGCCCTTTCTTTATTATTTAGTATTTAAGTTCCTTTTAGATTTCTGCAATTACAAATAATGATGCTATAAAAATGTTTGAAAAAGATAACTCTTGTCCTCACTTTGTTCTTTATGATAACACACTCAGGGTTTATTTCCTGTAATTACATTAAGAGGCTAAAGGTATAACTATTTTTGTAACTTTTGCTTCCTCCTTCCAAATGACTTTCCAAAAAGATCATTTTATTTTGTAATTTCATCACAAGTGTATCTTAGCAACTGATTCTCTGTAACCCTGCCAGAGTTGAGTTTTTTAGTAATAGTAATAATAATACCTTGAATTTATATAGCACTTTAAGGTTTGTAAAGCACTATGTGTACTATTTCATTTGATCCTCATAATACTATTAGGTAGATGATGTTATTATTCCCATTTTACAGACAAGGGAACTAATACCAAGAGAGATTGTGATCTGCCCAGGGTCATACAACTAGTTAAGCATCTGAGGCAGAATTTGCACTCAGGTCTTCCTGACTTCAAACCCATTACTCTATCCACTGTGTCACCTACATAAGTAGCCATTATCATTTTGTTTCCTCTTTTTAAATTGTCTCTTCATTTTCCTGGGTGTTTTGAAGGCATCATCATACTCTCAGACCCCAATGATGGAAATCTAGAGTTGTTCAAAACTCTTTCCCCTGCCTTACCTTCTACATGGTCCCAGGATCTTTCTCCACTCATTCCATGCTACTTTCCCTCCATGTACTAACTAAAGTGGACCACTAGTGGGGTTTGGTGAATGTTATATATTATCTCTTGCCTCTGAATATTTGCATAAGCTGTCTCTTATAGGTGGAATGAATCCCTTTCTTATCTCTTTCAGCATCCTTATCTTCCTTTAAGGTTCAGCTTAATTACCATCTCCTTCATGAAGGATCTGATCCCTCTAGCCATTAGTGTTCTCTACCTCACCAAATATTCCTAGAATGTTCTATCTTATCTCTCCTTTACTCCTTTTACTCCCTATGTGATATTATATCTATGTTTACCTGTTATGTCCCAATCTCCAAATGCAAGCTCCTTGAGGGCAGGGATATTTGTACCTAAGACCATGTTTTTCACATAGTAAATTGAGTTGAATTTGAATATAGAGAGATTTGACTTTACCATTGGCAGAATAGATATCAAAAGTGACTAATGGGGGCAGCTAGGTGTTGAAGTGAATAGAGCACTGGCCCTGTAGTCAGAAGGACCTGAATTAAAATCTGGCCTCAGACACTTACCACTTATTAGCCTTGTTGACCATGGGTGAGTCACTTAACCCCAATTGCCCAGCCTTCCTCCCTCCAAAAAGCAAAAAAAAAAAAAGTGATTGATGATTACAGTAGAACAGAGATATTGCTGGGGGATGTACTTTGTACTGGAAGTCCAGAGTCCTGTATTCTACTAGTCCTGGATCTATCACTTATTCTCTTGCTCTCTGACCTTTGAAAAATACTTCCCTTCTCCTAGCTTTGATTTTCTCTACAATAAAATAAAAAGGATGGACTAACTTTTTTGTAGCTCTAACATTCTATGATTCTGAGGGTCCCTATAACTCTGATATCATGTGTTCTCAAATCACTTGCAGCTCTGACAAGAAATTCTATAATTCTACTATTATACTGTAAGAAACAATGATGGGGATAGTGTCAGAAAAACCCGAGAAGACTGATATGAACTGATGCAAAGTGAAATGAGCAGAACTAGGAGAACATTGTACACAATAATAGCAATTGTGAGGACAATCAGTTGTGAAAGACTTAGTCACTCTAGTTAAAACAATGATCCATAGCAATTCCAAAGGAATGTAGAAATATGATTTGAATGACTTCATATGTCTAATGAGTGTCATATTTCTTGTTGTCTTAATGGGTGGGGGAGGGCATGGAAGGAAAGAGGCAGAGAATTTGGAACTGAAAATGAAAATTAAAGTACATAAGACATTCTAGGATTCCAAGACTTTTTTCTGGCTCTAAAATTCTATGTTCTATGACTTTAAGGTCCCATCTAGCTTTGACATTCAACATATGATGATTTTAAGGTTCCTTTCAGGTTTAATCTCACATATTCTATCATTTTAAAGTCCCCTATAGTTCTGACATTCTGTGAGTCCAGATTCCCCTAAACCTCTAAGATAGTGAAGGTAAAGACAAGTGACTCTTACCAAACTTTTCAGATCTCCCCTCAGGGTGCTTGAGAATTTTGCCTAGAAATGAAGCAGCCTGAAGCCCAAGATATACCAAGACCTTTAGACTACCTCTACAATGCCCTGGGCTCTAATTCTACTAAACCTTCAAGTCTCACTAGAAGCTAGAAAAAGTAGCTCCCTTTGCTTGAGGACTACATTTCTGGGGGAAGGCGGTTTTCAATAATATAGACCCAGTGAGATGAAAAGCCCTGGGGGCTGGGGGGGGGTGGGGCAAAGAACTGGTTGGTTTAGACCTACAGAATATGAATCGTAAAGGACTTCAGGAGCTATCTGGTCCAGCCTATATCTGAATAGGAATCACTCCACAGCATTCCCAACAACTGATTATTCAAACTTCTTGAAAACCTCCAGTGAAGGGGAACTCACTTACTTAATGAAGTCATTAACACTTTGGACAATTCTAATTAGGAAGTTTTGCTGTAATCTAGGAAGTGTTTTCTTACATCAAAGAAATCCGTAACTTCCACTCTTTGCTAGCAGTTCTGCCCCATGAGACCAAGCTGTTGTGTGGTCATGTCTGATTCTTCGTGACCTCAACTGGGGTTTTCTTGGCAAAAATACTGGAGTGGTTTTTGCCATTTCCTGCTCCAGCTCATTTTACAGATAAGGGAATGGAGGCCAATTCGGTTAAAGTCATTTGCCCAGGGTCACACCGAGAGTAAATGTCTGAGGTTAGAGTTGAACTCAGGTCTTCCTGACTCCAGGCCCAGAGCTCTATCTACTGTGCCACCTAGTGGCTCCATGAGGTCAAGCTGAGTAACTTTAATCCTTCTTCTGCATGAAGGCCTTCAAGACTGCATTAGGTTAGTTTTGGTATTCACACTTCATCAGTACCCTCAGTTCCCTCTGTCCCTTTGATTGGAAGTCTGGAGGGCAGAACAAAGAAGTCTTCCCAAAGCTCGCAGGTAAAGAGGACTCCCAGGACAGCTATCTCCAGGGTACCTTCTTCTCCCACTTCTGTTTCCTTCCTGTGTCATCTTCCCTCATTGGAGTGTAAGCTCCCTGAGGGCGAGGACTGTCTTTCTTTTTTATATTTGTACCCCTAGACCTTAGCACAGTAAGCAGCACATAGTAGGTACTTAAGTATTATTGACTTTTGTTGACTGATAGCCCTTTCAAACAATCATGCCCTTAGTAGGCTAAACATTTATAGAGCCTCAAACAGCAGCGCCTTTAGTTCCCTCACCATCCTGGACACTCTTTTGGATGAACCTCAGTTAGTCAATGCCTTACTTAATGTAAGGTGAGAGGAAGAGCCCATCCTGGACACTCTTTTGGATGAACCTCAGTCAATGCCTTACTTAATGTAAGGTGAGAGGAAGAGGGGAGAAGCCATCAGGACTGTCACTGATAACTATGTAATGATCCTTAATTCTCCTGATGAGATTGTGAGAGAGGGACTATTGTTTGAAGATGACCTAAGGGCTGCAGTGCCTCTTAGAAAGTAGACCTGACCCCTGGTATCATACTGATTTGGTTTCAGAAACTAGTACCTCATAATTGGCTTTCAGAAGCTCATCCCTGTATGGTCTATAAAAGTGAGCCATAAAACCCAGTTTGGTCCTCTCCCTCTCTCCTTCCGTCCCTCTCAGACTCTGTCTTCCTGTTTCTGTCTTTGTCTCTATTGCTCTCAGATTTCCTTTGTCATTGTGTGTGTGTGTGTGTGTGGGGGGGGGGGGGCTGCTGAAACCTTTTGAAACACAGCAAGGACAGTGATTTTCCCTTCTTTCCCTCCCCACATCCCTGGGCAATAATGGTGGCCTATAGAGGAAGCACATGGCCACTGTACACATGTACTTGCATGTTACCATGTGGTCCATGGACAATGTTTATGAACCCCAGCTCTTCTAGGGAGTTCCTTAAGCAATATCATCCTTGGAGAAAGAGGAAAATCTGTATGGTCCTAGCACCCTCCTTGTAGAGCAAACCAATGAGTTAATCAGACTGCATGGGTCCACGAAATAGGAGTTTGTTTGTTTAGCAATCCCAAAGGTATGCTTAACATCCCGATGATATTCTGAATCACAAGGAGTACAAATTATGGGGAAACAACGTAAGACTTGATGGGAAAGAAGAGGTCACTGGAGTGACAAAGGGTTGTACTGATAGCAACCTCAGGTTCAGTTCTCTTAGAGGAAGAACTGATGGGTTTTTTGAGTGTTTTTATGTTATGATATCTGCTATTGGGCGGCAGTAAGCCTTCTACATATTACGCATTTTTCCCAAGGTATAAAATAAAGTCTGTCTCATATCCAGTAATTATATTGTCCACTACACTGCACAGAAGGTGGTTGACCCTGTTACACACATTTGGGGGAAGCCTAGACACAGACTACACTTTTTATTTTTGAGATTTCCCCAGAGTAAAACTGGATTGAGGGCAATGAGCCAAAGAAAGAAAATGACCTAGTCTCTGTGATTGGACCCAGTCCATGTAAACTCAGAATCCTTCAGGGACCCTAGGCCACAGTTTACATTGAAATATAGAATCCAGAAATTAGCACAACATTGCAGATGTGCTCTGATCAGGGCAGACAATTATCATTGGATTTAGAAGTGATAGAGATTTTAGAGATCATCTATTTCAACTCTTATTTTACTGATCACCTCACTTGTTTTGGACACTTTTCCACTGCCACAACCTAGAATCAAATTAGCTTTTTTTGAACTGGAACTCATTGGATATATAGGAAGATACATATAGAACACCAAAATCTCTCCATTGTACCAGGACTCTCTCTCTTTTGCTAAAAGTGAGTTTAAGATTGCAACCCCAAATGCCTCCAAAGACACTGTCTATACCACTCCTAGATGAATTGTGTGAGGTGGGTGTGGGTGTGGGGGGTCAGGTGAGGGGTTCTTTAGGGAGTCATTCTTTTTCCTGGTCATTTAGAAGATGAAGACTTTGAGGCTGTGAGAATAACAATCCCTGGGAAAATGTTAAATAGAATTTATCTAGAAGGTTGGCACTATCTAGGCTTTGTGTTAATTGCCCTTGTGATCACCTGAACCTTACTATTGCTATATCTGTAGTTCTTCTACGTCACCAATAAATGACGTGAGAAGAACTCATTTGGTGCCTGGGGTGAGTGACAGGGGGTGAAGAAGAGAGAGGATTGTCTAGATACAGTGGCAGGGGGTACTTGGGATTGGGATCTCAATTATAGGGAAGACTATTGAGTTGTTTGGAGCAGTTAGGTGGCAGAGTGCATAGAGGGAAAGGCCTGGAGTCAGGGAGACTCATGTTCCTGAGTTCAAATCTGGCCTCATACACTAGCTGTTCAACCCTATTCAAGTCACTTAACCCTGTTTACCTCAGTTTCCACATCTGTAAAATGAGCTGGAGAAGGAAGTGGCAAACTGCTCCAGTATATTTGCTAAGAAAACCTCAAATGGGGTCACAGAGAGTTGGCCATAACTGAAAAACAACTGAACAATCCAGCTGTCTAACTCAGCTGCTTTGAGTCACAGATAGCAATTCCCAGCCGTAGGCTAAGGGCAAAGGTCCTCCGAGGTTAGTAAATGGAAGGAACTGATCTCCTTGGAAGTTAACATCTGAGGGCTCAAAGCATCTTTCATAGACTGTACTTCTTCCTCTGTGTGCCTGAGGTGGGAGTATAGGGGAGGGAAGATTGTGGTTCAGGAAAGAAGAAAAGGAGGGGGAAGAAATGACCAAATGCCACACAATCAGAAGTCCAGCCTTTTCTCAAAACAAACAAACAAAATTAATTCTAAAGCAAAGGGTAAGTTCCCCAAAGTTTACATTGCAGAGATATTGTGTTCTTGTCAGTGTCTACACCCAAGGATTACAAGTCACCCCACCCTAATATTAGATGCACTTGCTCCCTGGGTTCCCTAAGACAATATGCTTTCTCATTTGCAGTGCCTTCCTTCATGTTTCTCTATCTATTCTGTTCCCTAACTCTTTCAATTGCCATCCCTACCCTCTATTCTCCATCTCCCTTATTTCCATCTTTAAGAAAAAAGCTGCATAGGACTGAGAACTGGAAGAGACCTTAGCAGTTATCGATCGATTCCAGTGGGTCCTGAAAGATGACCTGCCCAGGCAGGCTCACATGGAGGCAGCAGAGCTGGGATTCAAACCTAGATCCTGACTTGAGACCCAGCTCTTTCCCTGTATCATACTTCCCCCTTCCTAGGCCCTTATTAACCACCCTCCTCCCATCCTTTTTCTCTTATGCCCCTTATGCTCTTATGTCCAATCCCCCTCACCCTTGCCTCCCTAATCCCAATCCTATTCTTTTCCATATACCCCATTTCTTCTATTACAACCACAAATTCTACCTTTTAATCCCAATTTTCATCCCTCTTTCCCATTTTTCACTCCTTCTAGAAACCCAATTACTCTTATCTCCCCATCCCTGTCCCTCCCATCGTATTTCTCATATTCTTCCTATTTCCCACTCCCTAACTCTTTCTCTCTCCCTCCCTCCCCCACCTCTTTCTTTGCTTTGTCTCTGTCACTGTCTCTCCCTTCCTCACTGCCTGCCCCCACCCCAACGTTGGTGTAATAGAAAGAGCATCACATTTGGAATCAGGAAAGACTTAGATTGGAAGCCCAGCTAGCTGTGTGTGACCATAAGAGCATCATTTAACTTCTGCTCTGTAAAGTTGGAATAAGAATACTTACCTTAAAGCACAGTATGAATGTCAGCTACTGTATTTCTTCTATTCCCAATACATTATTTTTTCATCCCTTTTACCTATCTTCCCTCTCTCCCTCTCCTCACCACCCCCTCCCTTCTCTCCAAATGCTTATGGAGGCTTCAGATCTGATAACATTCCTGCTGGTTCTTGGCTCTCTCCTGTTCTCTTGCTGAGCCCAGTGATTCCCAGAACATCGATGTAATGCTGTAACACTGAACTCCAATGAAGTTAGAAGCAGAAAACTTGAAGACAAAAAACTGTGACACCTACCCCACCTCGTCTCCAGCTATGTAAACTGGGAGCCTGGGAACTGCCCTACAGTTGAGTGTCCTAAAAGAATCAGGGGTTATACACATCTCTGAACGATAGCTCTGGACCAACTCCTCAGCACTTTTGGGAGCTCAGGTAGAGGGTTGGGTTTCCTTCTGTATCCTCCCTTCCTTTCAGTCACCAAAGAGGTCCTTGGAAGACTCTTGGGAAAATTGGAAGTGGGAATTCCTAGCATGAGGGACAGGGATGAGCACCAAGTTAGGGAGAATAGGAAGACTGAGGTCTCTTCTACAAGTATCTTAGTAGGAGTCTATCTTTCTCTGCACCTACCCTATTTGTGATTCCCTCTCCGGATGGGGAGATAAGATTGTTCTTTCCATGATCACCTCCCCATCTCTGTTTCCTTCTCTTGGTCTCTATGGGGACAATGAAGAAAAATGTGTGTTTACTTCTTGACACAATTCAGAAAGGATAGGAGAAAAAAAAAGAAGCTCAGGGGAAATCAGAATATATTTCATTCAAAATCTTTAATTTTTTTGTACAGAAAAGAAGTTCGAATAGTGAACAACTTAACAGACAAGACGCCAGTCTGAGGTCTCTCCTTCACCTCCATCCCAAACCTGGGACCTCCCCAATCTCCCCAACCATACCGTATCAGGGATACCTCCACAGGAAAACCACGGATTGTCCCACCATACCAGACCAGAAATCCCTCAAACCCATTCCAGATCAGAGATCCACCCACTTTACAAATTCACCCAACCCTGAACTCCACACCATGCAAATTATTTCAGATAGGGATTAAACTCCAAATTACACCAAATAATAGATTCTTCCCACCCCATGTCAAGTTGTGTCAGACTAAAGCCCAAACACATCAAACAAGGGCAGGAGATTCCTTCCAAAATGCATGCACCTGGATACCCCTCCAAACTTTCACATGGAAATATCAAACTAGGGATCCCTTCTCCAAAATATACCAAAGTAGGAAAACCCCTAACCCCCCTCCCTCCAGTTCTCATCATTTAAAGTACATTAGCCAGGGATCTCTCAAGTTACAACCAAAGGATGGTTTTTTCCTAATATCACTAAACCTGAGATCTCCCTCAAATCCAGACCGTGCAAATTACTTCAAACCAGGAATTTCCCATAACACCTAAATGAGGATTCCTGGTTCCCCCTTTACTTCAGACAAGATTTCTCCCTAAATTACATCAAATCTGAGATCTTTCCCAATGTACACCATGCAAATGAACTTAAACCGGGGATCTCCCTTATTTCTACCAAAGGAGAGATCCCTGCTCTCATTCACCCCTAAACAAGGGACTGATGAATTGCATGATGATTTTTTTTTCCACAATACATCAGAACTGGGTATTCCCTTCAAACCAGGGATAACTAACTCTACACTCAGGATCCCAAATCGTTAGGTTCCCCAAGCTAGGTTCTCCAAGCCAGCTAGACTCAAGATCACCCAAACGTCCCCAAGATTCCTCCAACCTGGCTCAGGAACCCTCCCTCTCCTGTCCCAGTTCAAGATTCAAAGATCGTAAATCCCACCCGAGAGCCCTCCCACCCCCAACCCCAACCTAGCTGTCCCAACCACATTTATATAAATACGTTAAACACTCATTTTTCTCTCGCGGTTAGGGCACTTCTAGGTCTCTAAGAATATCAGACACGGTTTCCTGGTCTGGGACCAATTCGAAACAGGTCGTCACTACCAGAGGGACCAAAGAAGTGCCAGAACCGGGATGAGAAAAAAGTTTAGTAGACACTCCCTTCGCGCCCAGCCCAAACCTCCTCCCCGCCAAGTCCCCTTTTCTTCCGGACTCTCCCCCCTCCCCCCACCCCCATACACATTTACACAAACATACATACACACACCTCGGGAGAATACGAGACAGAAAGAATCAGGGCAATATAATATTGGTAGAAACAAAGAAGAGAAGTGGGCTGGGAGGAGCAGGGTCAGCCCAGACGCCTCTTTAAAAAAGTCACACACCGAGAGACATTGGATCACACGCGTGCGCGCACACACACAGGCCAGCGAACCAGCGAGCAGAGATTACAGAGTCACACATCGGGATACTTGGCAGTACAATTCTTCACACTTATTTAGGACTCTAATTCTTTTCTCTCTCTCTCTCTCTCTCTCTCTCTCTCTCTCTCTCTCTCTCTCTCTCTCTCTCTCTCTCTCTCTCTCTCTCTCTCTCTCTCTCTCTCTCTTCTT
>NW_027186418.1:3802311-3807038 GCF_028583685.1 Petaurus breviceps papuanus | reverse complement strand
GGCAGGGGTGTCTTCTCTCTGCGGGAAACAACGGCCACTCACAGAGTTACACAGGTTTACACACGCATGCACACGCGCAACATATACAATGTTCGCACTGCAGTCAACAAAGTGGAGAGAAAAAACAAGGAGAGAAAAAAGGAATTTGGGGAGGAGGGAAAAGAGAGGTGTTTCCCCCACTGGAACCCCTCCCCCCATGGGCTAATTTTCCCTTCCCCTTCTTTTGTGTAACTGTCACTTTCTGTGATTGAGAACCTTCAATTGCACGTTTGTTTGGGGTTCTTTGTTTTGGAAACGGTCAATTACACAGGTAGGACCACGGAGGCCGGTGGGCTCTGCAGGCGGTCTTTGTACTGGTCGAGCCAGTGTCTCAGTTCTGAGATCTTGTAGCCCTCGGGGCCTCGTCCCCCCTGGTACATGACTCGGGCCTCCTGGATGATATAAAGCCGCTCGGAGTAGGCACCGTAGGCTGCACTGGACGCGTTGTCCATGGTGTCCACCGCGAGCAAGCATCCCGGTGCGCCCTCTTGCAAGAGCCGGGCGGCCCGCAACCGGTCCTGAAGGCACTGGTGCTTGGGGATGTCGTAGGCTGCATCTGAGCTGGCCCAGCCGTCGGAAGGGTGGGCTTCTTCAATGTAGACGAGCAAGAAGTCGGCGATGTCTAGGAAGGTGGAGGCGAGATGCTGGAAGGCGCGCAGTCGCGCCGTGAACGGGGGTCAGGTGCAGCTGCCGAAGTTGAGGACCAGTGGCCTGCTGCCCCGCGCAAAGTCTAGGATGCGCAGTCTTTTCAGTCCATCCAGCTGAATGACCTCGGGATTTGGGGCTGGGGAGCCCTTGTGGGCAGTCTTGAAGAAGTCCATCTTTTGTCCGTGCCAGACAGCCTTCAGCGACTCTATAGTGCAGAGCCGATTGGAGTCAGAGACCCAGATTGGCGGGTCATCAGGGGGTAGCCCCGGGAACAAGATAACAGCTGCCCCATCCTCCTCCTCTCTTCCGCCCCCGCCCCCGCCCCCGCCCGCCTTCCAGGGGTCCTCAGCTTCGCCTTCGCGCCGGCGTCTCATCAGCACCTTCTTGCGGATGCACAGGAAGTCCAGTAGCCACAGCGTCACCGCTGTGGCCAGGAAGCGCGGGCCCAGGAAACAGCAGGCTGCCACCTGGGTAAGAAAGCCCAAGGTGTGAACCAGGAGGGAGTGGAGCCTGCCGGCTAGCCGCGGCGCAGCTGGGCAGCTGCGGCCGCGGCCGCCCTGGGCCCCACCCCCTCGCTCCCCTAGCCGACTTGGGTCCGGGCTGCTCATCTGAGATCCCGCTTCCCCTTAAACTGGATTTATAGTCGCGGGTTTAAAAGAAAAGGCGACTCCGCCCCCAGTAGGGCCCCGCCCCCTTGGAACTTCAGCCTGGGGATTACCTAGAGCTCGCCGCCAATGACCTAAAAATAAACAGGCAAGGAGGGGAGAGAGGGACCAAACGAGGGGCTAGAGACGTGCCATAGAGCAGGGAGAGTCGGGGGAGGGTGAAAAGGGAAGGGATACGGAACTTACCTAACATCATAGCTGGAAGGGACATTAGACGTCTTCTAGATTAATCTCATTTAGGAAGGGGGGGAAACTGAGGCAAGAAAAGGGAAAACACTTTCTCAAAATTATACTCGGAGAGAAATGGCTAAGTCGAACTTGAACTCAGGTCTTCAACCACCCAGCCCCTGGGTTGGGGGAGGTCTTTGCTCTGGACCATAAAGAGCTCTCTGTGCTTCGCTGCCTCTTAGGTCTTCCTCAAGGCAGGGGGCAGAGGTACTCAAACCCCATCCTCGTCTAACGCCCGCCCTTTCTAAAGTTTCAGGTTTTTCAGCGGGGTCGGGGCATCAACAACTGCATGGTCTCCCATCTGAACACCGGGGCCAGACCCGCCTGGGGCGTCTCAAGCGAAGCCCTAGGTGCCCTTAGCTTTCAGCGGAAGCCTGAGGGTTTTCTCCGTCTAGGCGCGCTCTCCTTGCGTCCAGAAGCCTTGTAGGCTCTGCGGCGGGACCCGGACGCACGGTGTGGTTGAATGGGAGTAGAAGAAAGCCTTGCTAACTCTTCACGTCCAACCCAAAGCCTGCTGCTCCTGGGAGCACCTAACTCCCAGCCATCCGAAGGCGGCTGCCAGCCCGACGGGTCTCCCCAGTAAGACAGGGGACAGCGACCGGCAAGCTTCAGCTTCTGGGACGCACTATTCCCTCTAGCCTTGCTACAGGAATAACGCATTCCTCTACCTTCTCCCACCCCCATTCTTCCTCCAACTCCACCACTCCGCACCACACCCTGTGTGCTTCACTCCTGGGATGCACAAACCACCACAATGCACCCTCATCCCACACAATCCTTCTCCCTACACCTCTGAAACTACCGATACATTACATTGCTCTTTATCCCCATACAACGAATCCCTTTTGTCCCACACCCTTTGCTTCCCACTCCATACCCTCCCTTTCCACTCTATAGGTGCACACATCCTCATCCCATTCCGCAGCACAAATACAGCCCATCTCCGAGTTCCGAGCCCACCCTACACCTTCGCTAACGCAGCCCGAACTCCCGCCGCCTGTCCGTACAAGGAGCAGCAGCTCTGGTCGGCTTTCATCTCCGGGCGTGGGGAGGCTGGCAGGAGAGTGTGTGGAGTCTGAGGGAAAGCCAAACTTGGGGCTCCTGGGCGGCTGGGGCCGGGGTTCCGCGGTGGCCTCCCAGCAGGATAGCTTAGGGGCAGAGCTCGGAGTTTGGAGAGGGCAGGGAGTAGGGAGAGCACACGCCTCATTACCCTGGCTCTCTCGCCGAGCCTCGGAACGCCCTGGGAGGCACGGAGGGGGACGGGACGGTCGCTTTTCCGCTAGGGGTAGCTGTTGGCCGAGAGCTGGAGACCCAGGCAGGCGCTTATCCCCCGAACCGAAGTTTAGCACAAGGGCTCGGGTCTCCGGTGGCCGCAGCTTCAGTAGGTCCGATCCCGAGGTGCTGGGGGCACACTCTCGCCCCTTGCCTGGAGTACCAGCTTTCCCTAAGCCGTCTGTGGGGCGGACAGGCTTCCCTCCCCAAGCTCCCCAAGCCGCTCCTGCCCGCGTTCTCTGCTTTGGAGTCTGCTCTGGGGGATCCGTGGTGTACTCTCCCTCCTCCTCAATGTCTCGGGCCCCGCCAAGCTGCCTCCCCGGGTCTGAACTTTGTCTTCCTATACTTGGTTACACTCCAGCCGGGGCGGGGAGGCAGCGCCTGGGGAGAGCCAACACTAAGTAAAGACAGGTTTCCTGGGTGTGTGTGTGTGTGTGTGTGTGTGTGTGTGTGTGTGTGTGTGTGTGTGTGTGTGTGTGTGTGTGTGTGTGTGTGTGTGTGTAAATGTAAATAACTGGGAGTGGGGGAAGCTTTCACTTGGGACTGGTGAACTGGTGGAGGATTCAATGTTAAAGAAGCGGTGTTCAAATTCAGCTCCGCTCCCACAGACTCTGTAGTCTTGGACTTCCCCCTTTATGGACCTCAGTATCCCCAACTGTAAAATGGTCTACGCTAGGTGATTTCTACGGTTTTATTTTACAGGTCAGTCATTCTGAGATTCGGAAATGTGGACACTGGCCCCTCTCGACGCCCCTCTTGTCCCTGTCAGTATCGTCCCTTCTCTAGCTAGCAAATCCAGCAAGGGAGCAAGTAAGCGAAATGCATAAAGTGATGCGCCCCTGGAATAAGAGAGAGCAGTAGTGTGAGGGACACAGAGTGAGAGAACTGTTCGAGCCAGTAGTTGCACGCTGCTCCCGAAGGCATCCCGAGCAATCTATCCCAGCTCTCTGTCCCAGGTACCAGCTTCTCAAAGCGAACAGGTCCGGTCACCCTGGAGAGCACTGGCATCTGGGGGTGGTGGGGGTGGGGAGTGATGACAGAAAAATTGGTCACTTGGAGTTTTAAGACCTTGGTCAAAGCCTGATTGTGGCTAGATTTGTGACCTTGCCGAGTCCTATATCTTTTTTGGGCCTCAGTATCCCCACTCGCAAAAGGAAGGGGGCATGTTCTGGATGATGTCTTTCCCATCCTCATTCCAATGAGATCGTAGGGGTTCTCACCGAGCTAGGGGAAGCACAGAAATGGAGCCGCGGACGTGTCCGCATTCTGCTGCTGGGCAAGGTGAGGGAAGAGCCCAAGATCCAATGGGATCAAACGGCCCCTGGGTGCTGACTCACCGCGGCCTCAAGAGACTGCGGTGGTCACGTATTGCATGGGATCTGGATCAGTGGTCTTCTCTCCGGACTGCTTCTCCGGGGACCACCAAGAGATCGGGAGGCAGGGCAGCAGGGAAGAAGTGGGTGGACTGAGCGGGTTGCTGAGGGCTTACAGTCTGCGCGACTGAGCATTCGAGAGGGGCCCAAATTCCCAGAAGTTGCCTTCACTTGGAGGAGGGCACCTCTCCCCCAGCTGGAGATTAAGAATTCTTTTCAGACCGAATGCACTGCATTAGTACAGCCAGCCAGGAAGCTCAGCCTCTCTCTTTTCTCTTCTGACCATTCCTCAAAGCCCCTTATATGAGAGCTGTTTCAAAGAAACTCAGGTAGAGGGGCGTTCTGGGAGGAGGGTTGGGGAAGAGTTCTCTTGCTGGCATCTTGGCTGGCTGTACTAATGCAGTGCATTCGGTCTGAAAAGAATGGGGGGGGGGGGGGGGGAGTCTGAGGTCCAGCTTCCCTACAGAGACAGCTAGCCCCACCTCCAATTGCTTTCCCCTCT
>NW_027186418.1:3756590-3797311 GCF_028583685.1 Petaurus breviceps papuanus | reverse complement strand
CCCCCCCCCCACCCCCCGACAGGTTATACTCTCAAATTCCTATTAAGATATCTGTTGAGGTAGGTATATTCATTGTCCCCCTCACCCCCACCCCCAGAATGGTAGAGTGACATAGAAGGAACCTTAGAACATAAAACTTCTGAGCTGGAAGGAACCTTAGAATCTCTGAATCACAAAGTTATAGATGGAAGGGAACTTAGAAATCAATTTACAGATGAGGAAACTGAGGCTCAGAAAGAGAAAGTAATTTTCTCAAAGTCACACATTTAGTGGAAGAATTAGAACTAGTACTTAGGGATTCTACTCCACCCTCCTGCCAGATGGAATTTGACTTTACCTCCCCTTCCCCCAATCAGGTAGCACCTTTCTCTTCTGTCTTTCATCTTTCCTTACTCCCCATGCCAGCTTCTTTTCATCTTTTCTCTTCCACTCATACATGTGCAGGACTTGGAAGTGAAGGTGAGGAGGGTTCCCAAAGCAAACCTGCCTCTTGCTTCCTTTCCATCCTTAAGAGTAGAGGTGATCCTGCCCCTATTATAATGATAGGGTTTGGCTTTCTCCAAACAGTCACCCTTTCTCTGCAAGAAGACAAGGTCAACTTTCTCTGAGTTTGTAATCAACACCATGGTTTCAGTCTGTAGGTGAAGTATCCAGTTTGTGGATTATTCAGGCCCTTCACTAGTCTGCTTTCTTTCTGCCTTCCTGAGCCTGCCATTTTGGGCCATCCCATAGCTCCACCAGAGGGCGGGCAGAGGAAAGGAAAAGAGGGGAATCAGAAATCTATCAATTTGTCCACCTCTGAACAGCCCAGGAAGAGGCAGAAGCTCTTTGTTTCTGTAAAACACGACCTGGGGGAGGGTAGTTTCCTTTGCCCCTGGTTTCTCTTCAGTAACCATTTATCACTGATTAAATTCCAAGCAAAGTCTGGCTCCTTTAAAGATTGGAAGAGTTAGCCTATTTTGAGTCCTTGTTAACTTAGAGTACCACTTACCCAGAACCTTTAATGTTAGTAATAGGGGTATCTAAGAATGTGGTAGGGATGAAACCACTGAGACTTTGGATAAATACAATGTTCTGGGGTAGGTTGGAGAACCTCTTGATTTTCTGTATAATACCAGCCATAGTAACTAAATTTATACTGACTTTGTGTTAAAATATCTCGACTGAAATGACTGAACAAAAACTAAATCAGTCAACAGAACCACTGTGAGTTGATCACATTTGTGGGAGAGCCTCAGATGGGTCTCCAGGAAAACCAGTTGGGAGTAAGACCTATAGAGCTAATGAAAAACAAAACAAAATGATTGTTGTAGCAAAACCCTCACTAAATTAGGAAACTGTAGATGCCCAATTCAACTAAATGATTCAACAAATATGTATGAAGTCCTGTGTATAGAACACTAGGTACTGGCCTCATGGAGCTTACATGGAGGCATCATGGGACAGTGGAAAGACAGTTGACTCCTGTGTTAAGTATCAACTGTTTGAATTCCAGTTCTACCACTTGCCAATTGAGAAACCTTGGGCATATCAATTAACTGCTCTGGGCCTAAGTTTCTTCATCTGTAAAATAGTGGGGTTGGTCTAGACAATTTCTGAGGTCACTCCTAGCTCAAGATCTATGACTCTAAGCTCTACTTTTATAGGAAGCAGGACATATGAATAGATACCTCTGGTACATGATCAATGCATCTTGGAGGTACGGAAACAAGTGATATATGAGGTCTCCTTGGGGAAAGGTAATTTCCAATGTGGGTGGGGATTGGAGGGGGTAGTCTTTGAGTTGGGCTTTAAAAATGGTTAGAAATTCAATATATAAAGAGGGGAAGGGAGGAACACTGTGAGCAAAGGTACAGAGATGGGAGAGTGCAGGATATGTTATGTTCAGGGAACAGAGTAGCCCATTTGTACTAGGGTCATTTAAGGGAACGGAAGATTCAACAGAATGATCAGGGAGGTCCATTTATAGAATAGTTTCTTTTTAAAAATATTGTTTTATCACTTTCAGAACATATTAACACAAACCGATGGGTAACAAGTAGTTTTCAACTACGAATTCTTCAGAATCTGTAGTTTAAATTAATAAATAGTTTAAAAGCATCAGCAAGAGTCACAATGGGTAACCTCACTTGTCTGAATTCAAGTGATGCTGATAAATGGCCTGAAGCAGTAGTTTAAACATTGCCACTTGCAATAATGTTGATATGATTCAGTCAATTCAACAAACATTTCCTAAGTGCTTGAATGAACAGGGTCCTCTGTTGATGCTAGAGGATGAAGGGAATTAGATTAAAAAAAAAATTAGACACAGACTCTGTTCCTCAAGGGAGCCTCATTCTAATAGAAGGGATAAGAGGAGGGTAGAAATAACTATAGTACATGGTAGAACATGACCAGGAGGTACAGTGTAAAAAACATAGACTCTAGAGTTAGAAGACCCGGGTTTGAATCCTGTCTCTTCTGTGTGATTTTGAGCAAGCCACTGTCCCTTGCCCTAAACCTCAGGTTTCTTTGCTGTAAGAGGGTTAGACTAGATCATGGTTTTTACCTTGGTCGATGGACTGGTAGTTGGGTGAAGCTGACAGACCCCTTCTCAGAATAATGTTTTTAAGTGCATAAAAGGAGAAATACATAGGATTACAAAGGAAACAAATTATATCATAATCAAAACACTGAAAAAAAAATCACAGACCCTGGATTAAGAACCCCTGAACTAGAGTTCTGAATTTTGAAGTCCTTTCAGTTCTATGTTTGGGGAATGGGGATGGGGGAACAAATGCAGAGGCAAGGTTAAAAAAAAAAGTTCCATGAATGATCTAAGGAGGGAGAAATTATTTCCTGGCAGGATAATCAGGGAAGGCTTTCTAAAAGAGGTGACATGTGAGCTAGGCCCTGAGGCAGGGGTAGAATTTTAGGTGTTTCTGGATATTTGCTTAGCAAGCTAACCTCCCCAATCCAACTCTTCTGCATCAAACAGAAGTGAAATTGAAGTCGTTTAGTGACTTGACTGACTGAATACTCAGAGATGGGCAGGATTATTTGGAACAAAGAGATTGGGAAAGACCTGAGCCTCACACAGTACCAGGCTTTGCAAAGCTGCTGTTCTAAATGTCAGGCCTGGCAGGCTTTAAGGGACATGGATGTGTCACAAGTTGTCAGAGCTGGACTGTGGATCTCAAGGGATCGCTAGTGCATGCTAGGGGATGGGTAGCTAGGGGCTTCCAGCTGGGGTCTAGACAACTCTGGTTCATGCCAAACATTAGGGCTTGAATAGCTGACTCAGGATAAGCAGAAAGTGGAGAATCAGAGAAGACAAGGAGTCAGCAAGGGAGGAGACAAGGAAGGGCTGCCAAAGGAAGCCTTTTCCAGCTCTGACATTCTAGACTGGAGGCAGGGAGAGCCATTAGGGGGCTATGACAATAATCCAAGTAACTGGTGATGAGAGAAACAAGTAATAGTAATGGAGATAGGGACTGGACATGTGATTTCATTGGTACAGGGAATGTCTGGGTGGGGAAATACATGCTTTGAGGTTTGCAAAGAAATTAATATACATAATGCCATTTGGTTCTCATAACAAGACCGTGATGTAAGTACTGTTATCTCCAGTTTTAGAGATAAAGAAATTGAGGATCAGAAGGTTCTGAACTAGTCTTTCTGACTCCAAGGCTAGGACTCCAGCCACTGTATTATATTGTCTCACAAATTCAGAGGAGAGAAAAGGAAATGGGCATGAAATTCATTGTGGTGGAATGGGCAGGATTTGGAAAGAGATTAGATGGGGGTGGGGTAAGGGAGTAAGAAGAGTCAAGAATATCTCCAAGGTTTGTGACCCTGGGTGACAAAGATAATGATGGTGTCCTCAACTGAAAAGGGTAAGTTTGGAAAAGGAGAAGGATTTTATAGCCCAGTAAAGGGAGAGGTGATAAATTTATTTTGTTGACTTTTCAATGCTGGTAGGACATGTAGGTCTAAACATCTAGTAGGAAGATGAGAATGTGGAGTTGGATTTAAGGAGAGAGATTAGTCCTGCATAACATTATGGAGTCAGGTGATAATTGGATCATCAGAGCTGATGAAATCAATGAAAGAGAGAGACAGACAGAGACAGAGAGAGACAGAGACAGGAAAAGAAGGGAAGAGAAGAGAAAAGAAGAGAAGATAAGAGGACCTAGGGTAGGACCTGAGGGAGAAGAAGGTGCCTTAAAAACCAGCAAAGGAGACAGTAGGAGAAAATCCAGAAGACTGAGCTCTGTCACCAAGTTTCCTGAGGTCTGTGATACAGAGTAGAGATGAATTACAAGGTGTGGAGGATGCCTGAATCCTTCATAGCTTCTGAGCCCTTCCATGTTCTTGTGGCCAGGCCTGTGTCAGATTGTGGGTGAATTTCCTGGGTGCATGCTGGTCTCAGCTGCTTTTGTAGTCCTGAACAGATAGCAATCAGCACTAACCCTTGGAACACAGACACAAATATCCTCTCTCCTCCTTGAGCTGAAAGACCTTTTCTCAACCTCTTTACTCCAATGCCTTTCCTCTGTTAATTATTTCCTATTTATCCTGTATGCAGCTTGTTTGTATATTTGTTTGTTGTCTTCCCTGTTAGATTGTGAGCTCCTTGAGGGCAGGGGTTGTCTTTTGTCTCTTTTTGTATCCCTTGAATTTAGAACAATGCCTGGCACACAGTAGGTGCTTAATAAATATTTATTAATTGACTGATTGCTTGGGGAGGCAATCTCTTTTGCCAATAAATGAAAAAAGGATACCAGCCTCTGTCCTACTCTGAAGCTGCCTGTAGGCAGTATATTGTTCAGCGTTTTTTTTCAGTCACTTTCAATTCTTCATGACCCCATTTGGGGTTCTCTTGGCAAAGATACTCAAATGGTTTGCCATTTCCTTCTCCAGCTAGTTTTACAGATGAGGAACTGAAGCAAACAGGGTCACACAGCTAGAAAGTTCCTGAGATCAGATTTGAACTCAGGAAGATGAGTCTTCCTGATACCTGGCCTGGTGCTCTAATCACTGCACCACCTACCTGCCTGTGGGCATTATATCAAAAGTTCTAATTCCCAGCTGTTGTTCCCCACACTGGTCCTTACACTTTGTATAGCTCATTTGTTTGGGAAAAAAAGGAGAGCAAGAGTAAAGTTAAGACTTTAGGAAAAATTGCCTAACAAATTCCTAAAAAAACCCCAAGTTTCTAAAAAATTTCCTTCCTGTCCTGAATTGTAAGAGGCTACCTTGTCAGGTAGTGACTTTCCTTTCCCTAGACGTCTTCAAGCAAAAACTGGAGATGACCCTTCTAGAGAAAATTCTTGACTGGGTAGAGCCTCTGATGTCATTTCAACACTGTTATTCTGTGGTCCAGCAGGGCTGCTCTAAGGAGGCTGTCCTTTGTGCCTATGTTGCTGTTTCCCCACATTGAATATTTCCCTGATGGTCTCTGCTGTAAGGTTTTTGAGGTATTAGGAACAGGGAACACCAAAGGTGATGATTCTTTGTCATGAAGTCAACAACAGCTGCAAAAAGGGAAGATGGAAAGGAATAAGTACTTACATATAATACCTACTATGTGCCAAGGGCTTTACAAACACTATCTCATCTGATTCTCACAACAACCCTGTGAGGTAGATACTCTTATTATCTCCATTTTACAGATGTAGAAACTGAGGCAAACAGGTTAAGTGACTTGCCTAAGCAAGAGTTATAGCACTTACAGATGGTAAGCATCTGAGGCTATGTTTGAACTCAGGTCTTCCTGACTCCAGGCCCAGAGCAGCTGCCTCTTTGAAAACATTTGATCTTAGATCTAGGGAAGGACATCAAAGTTTATGTAGTCCAGCCTGATCATTTTGCAGATGAGAATATTGAGTCTCAAAGAAATGAAGTGATTTACTCAAAGTCACATGGATCATAAGCATCACTTGTAGCATTTGAACCTAGGTTCTCTAACTTCAGAGTCAGGGTTCTTTCTACTTTGTGGTGCTGTCAACACCTTCTGAGTCCCTTCCCCCTTCTCTTGGACTGGCTTGTATTAGAGTCTATGAGATATTGACAATCAATAATCACAACCAACAGTCCTTCACCTAGAGATTAATGTAATCCTATAGCCAGTTTTCACTCCCCTAGCTTGACAACAACACTGTTTAATCCCAGAGTCTTATTCCAGAGGTAATGAAAAAGAAAGAAAGTGGTCTAGGAATAATTTTGTGACACCTGATGGGTGGAAGACCAGCACCTTTGTATGGTTAAAGGAACATGGGATTTGAAGGCAGCTTCTGCTTTTGATAAACGTGTGGGCTGGACTAGGTGACATCTAAGGTCTGTTCCAGTTCTAAAGCTTATTATGATCCTTTGAATTTTTTTGGGGGGGGGGATTTAAAAAAAATTTCAGAATTTGAAAAATTAGGTCAACTATGGTTTTGATTGACTTTTTTTTGACAAGGGAGGAAGGGAATATTTATGCCCTAGGATATGTGACTCAATGTCTTTTAAAAACCTCTGAATCCTTTCTCATCCTATTTGATAAGTTAAGGTTGTTCTCTGAGCTATTTTCAATCTCTTAGACCTGAGTGTGAATAAATTTTTCTTCTGATCTTTATCAAGAAAGTAGGATTTTGGAACAGGATACACTGGAGCAGGGAAGAAAGGAAAGGGCTCATGTTCATAACAGGAATACTTATAAATGGGATACTTGGGGCAGTTGGAGCCAAGACTGATCAGTTCTGAAATCCTGTATAGCATTGGTGGTGAGCAGGAGAACCCAACTGTTAGATGAAAAAGAATGCATTCTCTTCTCATATTTTCTCAGAGTACTTTGTTTAGATCTCTCCCTTTTGTTTTTTTTCCTTCCTCCCTTCCTTCTTTCCTTCCTTTCCTAATTTCCTTTCTTACCTCTCTCTTTCACTTCTTCCTCCCTCCCTCACTTTTTTCTTCCTTCTTTCCCTCTCTCCTCCCTTTCCTCTCTTCCCTCTCTTTCCTTTCATTTCTTCTTCCTTTCCCTCTATTTTCCTCCCTCCCTCCCTTCCTCTCTTTCTGCATTTGCTTTATATCTGCTATATTGAGGTACTGTGCTAGATGCCCAGGAGAGATAATCTGCTTTTATCATATTCCATTTGTATTCTGTTGTTTTATGTGTAACCCAGGTTTCAAGTCTGGATCATTTGTATAAGATTCTCCTCATTGGTGAAGGGAAAACTGATAAAACTTGTGGGCTTGTTCGAGGAGTAGAGTTGGTGAGGAAGCTTGGGAGGAAAGACATTCTTGTTCTCTTCTTCGAGAGAAGCACTTGTATACTTAATACTTACTAGTTGTGTGACCTTGGGCAATTCATTTAACCCCAATTGCCCTGCTTTCCCCTCTCCAAAAATTGAAAAAAAAAAAAAGAAAAGCATTTGTGGTTTTTAGATCACTTTTGGGGGAAAATCCAAAGAGAAAAAAGTAGACTTCTGAAGGCAGACTAGGAGAAAGAAAGCTTGCCTGCCTCCATAGAGACAGTGGGGAATTTCCTCTTGGGTGAGATCAGGGATTCTCTCTCCATTGAGCTGAGATATCTTGCTTCCAATGAGACAGTCTGGTCACTTTGTGTATTGTCTGGTATATGCTAATCTGTATAACTTTTAAAGATTTCTGTTTGTTATCAGCTTTTATAAATTGTTTTATCCTTAATTTGTGGTGGTCTTTTGTTTAGCTTTGTGTTGGAAGGAAACAAGCCTCAGTATATCAGCCATATGACTTCTATTTAAGGGATAGTGACTGGGAAAACACTTTGAACCTAAAGAAAAAAATAATTTCCCTTAGACTAGCAATAGTTAGGGGGAGTCAACAGATATAATTCTAGTCTAATATACATTATCTCTGAAGAGATCAGTGTGGTTAACTTCACAATCCTTTCTCTGGTTGCCCAGCAAGTAGAAATCAAAGTTGCCATTGAAAAGGGGTGGACAGGATTCTATAGATATGTATTCATGTCTTCCTGCAACTTCATTTAGACAGCCCATGTGGATACAAACTTACATGGATAACACATACCTTCCATATGTATTTGTCCTATACTCCCCGTTAACTTTTGAGCTCCTTGAGGGCAGAGAGCTTGTAATTTTTCATATTCATGGCCCCAAGAATTCAAGGCAGGGCTTTGTACATAATAGGTGCTTTATAGCTGTTCATAGAATGGAACTGAAAATAATATTTACTGCTAGGGGCCAAAGGCAGAATTATGTTGCAAGGTTGAATCCTTCCATGTCTTGTTATCTTGACTGTCTATAAAATGTGTCAGAATGGGACATTGGAATCTCAGAGCACAGTATGTTAGAAATGAAAGAGGACTTAACAGAACATAGGCAATCAGTGCTAGAACATGCTTCAGAATAGCAACACAGAACGTGAGAGCTGGATGTAGCCTTGGGATCATAAGACATCCAATATCAAAGCTGGGAGTGGGACTTAGAATGATAGAACATAAAATCTTGAAGCTGAAAGGGCCTCGATAAGAATTCATGCCTTAACTTTAACCCTAACCTTAAATGCCTCCGACTCTGACTCTAAACAACTATCCCAACCCCTTCATTTTACAAAAGAGGAAATTAAGACAGAAGAATATGCCCAAGGTCACACAGTGACCCTGAGTGAGTGGTTGACCCAGATTAGAACTCAGTTTCCCCACTTCCTAGCCCAGGAAATAGAGATGTTTGTTCAGTTTTCCAGAGTATACTTTCCTGGCACTTACATTGGGACTCCATTATTTTTAGCCATCAGATGACATTATGCAACATTTGAAATGTGTTTCTTTCAAATTTTGGTGACTTATAAGTCTCCGTTTCCAGGATACTCCCTTAATGTCTCCCTTCCTTTATGGCCTCAGGAGTTGTTCTTTCTAAACTCCAGAAATTTATTTTTATGATTTCTGTGGCAAGGGTTTGGTGCAAGCACATTATTTTAATGATGAATTATATAGAAAGCCAGAAGAATTGCATCTTTTCTTCTCTTGATCTCATAGAACTACAAGCTGTTGTTTATCAGTAATGGAGAGAGCTATAGCTGGTTCCTGAGCATGTTTTAAATAGACTTCAATAGTCTGACAAAGGCTGACAGTTGGAGACTAGTCACCTGAAATGATTAGAATTGAAGACTAGAATTCTTTAGTTGGTCCAAACCAGAGTCAAGTTACTTGAAGATTTTAAATATTGTGAAGTAGAAAGAAACTTGGGGGTAGGAAACCTGGGTTAGAATCCAGGTTCTGTCCCTTCCTATGAGACCTTAGACAAGTCACTTCTCTCATTTCCTTATCTTTAAATGGGAATAATAACACATTGTAGAGTCAGTGTGAAGGCAGCACTCTATAAATAATCTTACAGTGCTATAGTCAAGTGAGCTTTTTGTGAAATTGCATTTAGTTCAGGCCAACAAATTCAGAAAGATAGTATAATGGAAAGAGGGGAAAGAGGAAGGGAGCAATTTTTTTAAAGTGCCTACTATGTGCCAGGCATTGCTATGCTAAGTGTTTGTCAGATATTCTCTTTGATCCAAATGAATCCTAAATCATCCATCTGTAAGCTCTTTTGAGGGATGGATATATTCTTAGCACATGGATTGTAGGGCCTGGGTCTCAGTAGGCAGTTTAATCAATGCTTGTAGAATTAACTGGATAAAAAATTCTGGATCAGTTTGTATCCATTATTTACCCAACTAAAATTGGGTAAATAATTTTCCCCCTCTGGGCCTGTTTCTTCATCTGAAAATGGGATCATAATTCCTGCACTTCTAAGAGGCCAGGCAGGGTTTTTGTTGAAGATTAAGTAAGATAATGTCTGCAAAGAGCTTGGAAAAACTGAAAAGCATTTTGGAAAAAACATCAGACCTGGAGTGGTTTACCTTTAAAATATCATAAAAAGAGTTTGCTTTAGCAAATAGTGCAAATCAAGAAGGCTAGCAGGATAGCTAGCTTTTCTAATTAAGAGACAAATAGTTAAGTATTAATGTACTGATTACAAATAATTCCTATCAATTCATCAAGGCAGGACCTCTACTTAGCAGCCCTTTCTTGACTTCCTTTGAATTACCCCATGGATTCCCAAAGTAATCTAGCTCCATCTCTTTTAAAATATACATAATCCAGACCTGTCATTACAAAACAGATTTGTCCACTTCCTGATAAGTCTGAGTTAGGGAGGTTCGACACTGGAATCAGTTGAGCATGAAGGAACTTCTTACTTGAGAGGAATTTTAAATCCAAGTCATTTGATTTTTAAAAAAGTCTAATAAACTTGTGATTCCGTTCAATTCAAAATCTTAGGTAAGAGAGGTGAAGCTCACCTGTAAGCGGCAGTAACCAGGGGCAGTAGCCTGGTTGTAGGCAACTTGGTGAAGAAGTGGTTAGGAAGTATAGGTAATTATGTAGGTTTAGTTTGGCTGAGCAGGGAGATTCCAGATGTGACCTCTCAAATTGTAAATCCAAGTCAGTGACTTAAATCAGAATTCACCTGCAAAATAGGTTTTATTGGAGGCAGGTGGTGAGGTATACTGTGGACTATAGTCTTGCATGACTAAATAAGGAAATAATATTTTCTCTTGTGGAAAATGGGGAGCTCTCTAGGAAGAGAGCCCATATGACTTCTACCCATATGACTGATGGGTAGAAGACCAGCATCTCAGTGTGGCTGAAGGAATGGGGGATTTGGAGGAAGTTTATGCTTCTGTAAAGTGTGTGAGTTAGACTAGGTGACTTCTAAGTTCTGTTCCATCTCTAAAGAGTATGATCCTTTGAAACTGGGGGGGGGGATTTAAAAAATTTTCAGAATTTGAAAAATTTGGTCAACTATGGTTTTGATTGACTTTTTTTTTTACAAGGAGTAAAGATTTTTGATTAGGAAACATCAATTTAAGTCAGTCAGTGTTAATTAACATCTTTCCTATGTGGTAGGCCTTGTGCTGGGGACTGACAGGGACAAAAGAGGAATGAGACATGGTCCTTGCCCTTATCAAGTTTACAAAACACTAAGAAGAATAATTCAAGGAAACATAATACAGCTCACAATTCTACAGTGCTTTAAGGTTTACAAAGCACTTTCCTTACAATAGCTCTGGAAGGGAGGTAATATAAGGATTATTCTCTCTCCCCCATTTTACAGACAACTAGCCTCAGGCAGAGAGGTGAAATGATGTATCCATAGTCAGGCTGTTAGTAGTCAGTAAGAATTGGAGCTCAAACTGAGAGATTCGGCAGAGAAGCATTAAGTGCAGAAGGGATTTTGGGGAAGGAAGGGCTCTTAGGGAGAAAATCCCATTTAAACCGAGTTGAGAAAGATGGTCAAGATTTTTAGAGGCAGAGATTGGTAGGCTGGGAGGTAATTGGCAAAAGGGACAGTCCAGGGAGGAAGAAATGTTCTAAATACAAATGTATAGGCAAGAACAGGAATGTTCAAAGGGCAGTGAAGAGGCTAGTTTGATTGGACGAGTGAGGCCAGAAAGGAAGATTTTGAGGAAATGGAGTGGGGAGGCAAACTGGATGGTCTTGCATAGCTAAATAAGGACCTGGCATTTTCTCTTGTGGGAAACGGGGAGCCTTTGAAGGTGTCTAAGTAGTAAATAATGTAATGAGAGCTTGGCATTAGGACAGTTGCTCAGTGTTGTGATGGGTTTGGAAAGGGAGAGAGATGAGGAAATGGACTGAAGAGAATGAGGCAGGTTATTTTCTTCGTTTGGTCACCTCAATCAACGCTTCAACTTTGCTAACCCCTTTTCTACACTAAACGGTTCTGTGACTTGAACTCTTCTAAGGAAAAATGCCCTTAGAACCAATTATTGAGATGTTCCATTGCCTAGGTGTTTCATATCACACACTGAATTGTAGGCCAGTTTCTGTGTTGCAAGTGAATTCTGACTTAAGGCACTGACTTGGGCTCACAATTTGAGAGACCACACCTGGAACTATCCAGCTCTGCCAAGCTGAAGCTACACACAACTACTTATAATTCTCAGCCATCTCTTCCCTGTGCTGCTTACACTCAGGCCAATCTTGGCTTGGTTGCCTGGCTCTTCTGGGTGAGCTTTCACCTTATCTTGAAGAAACAGGCTTCTTCAGCACTTCCTTTTGGCTATTTTCATTCAATGTCTTCTTCCTTTCCATCTTCCTATTCCTATTGATTCCCTTTATTATTCACCAATTATGTCTTTTTTCCCTCATTAAAATGTAAACTCCTAAGAGGGTAAGGACTGTCTTATATTTGTATCCTGGAGACCTGGCACAAAGTAAATATTCTGACCATCTCTCTCTCTCTCTCTCTCTCTCTCTCTCTCTCTTTCCTATGTATCTATCTAGAGTGGCAGGGTATTTTCTCAGAAAACAAAGTCTGCTCACAGGGAGGAGATCTGATTTTCTATTGGCTGTCCCTATGTCTGCAGTGCTCTTCCTTCCTTCAAGGAGCCATTGGCTCCAATCAAGGCTTAGCTCAAATGGCACCTCCTACACAAGGCCTTTTCCTCCATTCCCTCTTCTCACCAATTGTTAGTGCTTCCCTTCCCTCCAAATTACTTTGCATATATTTTGAGTTTATCAGTTCACATGTTGTGTCCCTTTCCCTCCAATAGAATGTAAACTCCTTTAGGGTAGGAACTGTTTTAATTCTGTCTTTGTATTCTTAGCATGGAGTATGGTACATAGTAAGTGCTTAATAAAGGCTTGTTGGATTAAGCAGAATCTGCCTTGATTTTCATTTTATTATAACATGTATAAATTATCTTATAGTTTAGAAAGTGATAGACTGAATTAGTTTTTAAAGTTTGATCCTTTGGGGTCTTCTGATAATAACTATTATACTACCCAGGGGTGGGGAATCTACAGTCTCAAGGCTGCATATGGCCTTCTAGGTCCTCAGGTATAGCTTTTTGACTGAGTCCAAGTCTTACAGAACAAATCCTTTTATTAAGGGGATTTGTTCTGTGAAGTTTGGATTCAGTCAAAGGGCTACACTTGAGGACTTGAGGCCACGTGTGCCCTCAAGGTTGCAGGTTCCCCACCCCTGTTTTAACACTCTATTTTCATAACACATTATAGGTCATTCATTATTTATGTATGTCCCTTTCCCACTTATGGTCACAAAAGTTCTTTGTAGAGAAGAATGGTATAGCAGAAAGCATATTGGATTTGGAGTCAGGGGAGATTTACTGTCAAATCCCGCACTTGCTGGCTGTGGGGCAACAGGTATGTCACTTCACTTTTCTGAGTCTTAGTGTCCCTATATGTAAAATGGGAGAAATAATAGCTGTCATACACACCTCAAAGGATCTTCTCAAGGATCAAATGAGATGATCTGTGTTAAACATCTCATGAATCTTAAAGCTCATTGAAATGTTAGTTCTGTGCTTACATCAAGGACATGAGAAATTGTGAGACTGAGTTCTGCCAGGGAAAGAGAAAAGCTGGTCAAAAAACCTAAGTGGTGGTAGTGGAAAAGTAGGTAAGCCAAGCCCTGAGGCTGATAGGAAAAAAATAAAAGGGGTAATAGGGAAGTTAGAACCAAAAAAATGTCCCTGGGGTCCTTTACCAACAGCTGACCCCACTCTCCCCCAATTTATTCCTGTCCAACAACCCTGAATCATCAATCCATATTCCTACTATCTACTGCTTGTATCTTCCCTTGTACCCCTCTGTTGGAGCCTTTGGCCCCTGCAATGGGAGCCTGCAGCCAGTGTCCTAGAACTGAAGGGGTTCCCACTTGCTTGGGGAGAAATGAACTCCCTGCCACTTTTCAGGTTGGAGTTCTGAATGCATTTATTTCCCATATAGAAAAATGTTCTATGATGTATTGAACATCTGACCTAAGACATTTGCTCAGGCTGTGATCATGGGGAAATGATTTCTCTAAGCCTCAGTTTCTTTGGTAAAATGGTGATAAAAATAGTATGTACCTCACAGGGCTTTTTTTTTTATGAAGATGAAAGAAATAATAGCTAACTAACAAAGCTAGCATTTATACAGTGCTTCGAGATTTGCAAAGTACTTTAAATTCCATTTGATTCTTATGACAACCCTGGGTTATGAGCATTTTTATTACCCCCATTTTGCTGATGAAGAAACTGAGGCAGATAGTGTCTAAGTGATTTGACCAAGGCCACACAGTCAATAAACATTTTGTTGTTTAATTGTTTTCAGTTGTGTCTGACTCTTTCTTACCCTTTTTGGAATTTTCTTGGCAAAGATACTGTAGTGGCTTGCCGTTTCTTCTTCAGCTTACTTAATACATGAGGAAACCAAGGTAAACAGGGTTAAGTGACTTGTCCAGGGTGATATAGCTAGCAAGGGTATGAAGCTGGATTTGAACCTAGATCTTTCTGACCCTAGACTGGGCGCTCTATCCACTGTACCACATAGCAAATCTTTTAAAAAATGATATAAATGCAAGCTATTATTATTAGCCCTGTGTATTACTTTAAATGTATTAATGAGAGAATTAATTGTAGAAATGGCACTTGGGCAGCATTAGCAGGAGCCTAGTGCCCAGAGTGTGGGAGGTAATAGTAGTATTGGTATACTTTGCTCTGGCTAAATCATATCTGGGATATTGCATTCTGCTTTAGGCTCCAAAATTTCAGAAGGACATTGATAAACCGGCAGGGGTGAGTGGTGGGTGGGAGAGCAATTAGGATGGAGAAAGTCCTTGAAGAATGTCATTGTTGAAGGAATTGGTGATGTTTAATCTAGAGAACAGCAAACTAAGAAGCGCTGTGATATAAGTAATTCATTGAGAAAAAAATTTAGGAGGGAGGAAGCAATCATTTATTAAATGCCTAAGAGGTACTTTACAAATATTATCTCTTCTGATCCTCAGAGCAACCTTGGAATGTAGGTGCTATTATTATCCCCACTTTAAAGTTGGGAAAACTAAGACAGAGTTTAAGTGACTTGCCCCAGATCACACAGCTAGTAAGTGTCTGAGGCTACATTTGATCTCAAGTCTTCCTGATTCCAGGCTCAGCACTCTATGTACTGAACCATCTAGCTGCCTTGTTCTTAGCCCTAGAGGGTTGTCTTTGTCCTTCATTTTCTTTCTCTTTTTTGAAGAGGAGAAGGCAGGGCAATTGGGTTTACGTGACTTGCCCAAGGTCACACAGTTAGTAAGTGTGTCAAGTGTTTGAGGTCAGATTGAACTCAGGTCCTCCTGACTCCATGGTCAATGCTCTATTTACTATGCCACCTAGCTGCTCTGGTCCTTCATTTTCAAAGAGGACCAATGGCATCACAGATTGATGTCTTGACTTGTGTATAAATTGGATTTAAGTGAGGGGGCATTACACAAAGTCATCAGCTTCACTATCTCTTCCTGAGTCTTTGAAATCAGTAGTAGGACAAAAGTCAAGATGACTGGTGATGGCCCAGAATGCAATGGATGACCTGGGTGTCTTCAATGTCTGACCAGGCTCTAAGCGCTCCATAGAGTCTACTTCAGTCACTTTCATGGATATTGGAAAAAATTATTCTCATCTGCTCATTCTGCTGGGGAAACATTCACATGCTTGGGGTAGACATCTCTCTAACTCATGACAAGTTTGAGGCATCCTGTTGTTATGCTCTACCTGGCTTAGCCCCTCTGCTGAGATGGTTTACTTGGCTTTGGCTGCTGTGCATGCTACAGCTTCTCTGAGCCAGGTGAGAGTTGGGTGAAAGGTGGATTCCAAAGGTGGATGAGCAGCCCTCACACCGGAGGTGCTAGTGCTTCTTGAATACCCCATAGACCCCAGAGGGAAAGAATAGGAACAGTAGAGAGGAGTTACAGAGGAGCAGATTTCGACTCAAACATGTTATTTCCACCTTCATGACATCTTTATCAGTCCCCTTTTCTCCATTCTCATGGTCAGCTCATTAGCTTAGGCCCTCATCACTTCTACCCTGTACTTTGGAAATGGCTATAACTGGGATGCCTGCCTCAAGTCTCTTGCCATTCCAATCCAGCTCCCACTCTGTGTCCAAAGAGATTTTCCTAATTTTTAAGTCTATGTCCACTCCTTGCTCAGTGGGGTCCAGTGGCTTCCTTTTAGCACAGTTTTAACCAATTAAAGCAATTAAATCTCATGCCATCCTGTATAATTGCCTCTGCTTGTCATTTAAAGCCCTTCATAACCTGGCTCTTTTCTACTTTTACAGTTTTCTTACATCTTATTCCCCTCTATGTACTCTACAGCTACAGGAACCTATACAATTACAGTTGTTCTTCAAATACGACCCTCTATCTTTGGTTTTCAGGTCTTAATATTTGTCATTCCCTGTGTCTGGAATGCTGTGCCCTTTCACTTCCACTTCTTAAGTTTCCTTGAATTCCTTTAAGACTCAGCTCAAATCTGCCTTCTGTAGGTAGATGTTTCTGGTCCCTTCCACTGTCTTCTTGGTATTCTGTATATACCTAGTATGTACTTAGCTATTTATGTGTAGTTTCCCCCATTAGACTCTGAGCTCCTTGAGAGCAGCAACTATTTTCCTATTTCTCTCTCTCCCACCTTTCTTTCTCTTTCCCTTCATTCCTTCTTTCTTTCCTTTCTTTTTCCTTCCTTCCCTTCCTCTCTTATTCCTTCCTTCCTTCCCTTCCTCTCATTCCTTCCTTCCTTCCTTCCTTCCTTCCTTCCTTCCTTCCTTCCTTCCTTCCTTCCTTCCTTCCTTCCTTCCTTCCTTCCTTCCTTCCTTCTTTCCTTCCCTCCCTTCCTTCTCTTCCTCCCTCCCTTTCGCTATCCTTCCTTCCTTCCTTCCTTCCTTTCTTTCTTTCTTTCTTTCTTTCTTTCTTTCTTTCTTTCTTTCTTTCTTTCTTTCTTCCTTCCTTCCTTCCTTCCTTCCTTCCTTCCTTCCTTCCTTCCTTCCTTTTTCTTTCTTTCTTTCTTTCTTTCTTTCTTTCTTTCTTTCTTTCTTTCTTTCTTTCTTTCTTTCTTTCTTTCTTTCTTTCTTTCTTTCTTTCTTTCTTTCCTTCCTTCCTTCCTTCCTTTCTTCCTAGTGTTTAAGAACAATGCCTAATAAGCACTTAGCAAATGCTCATTGACTGACTGATTTATTGTAAAGAAAAACTTCCTAACCATTGGAACCATACATAGATGGAATAGAATGCCTCAGGATGTACTGGGTTCCATTTCATCAGAGGTCTTCCATAGCACAATCAGATGGGTTCAGAGCTTGATGAAGGGCTGAACTAAAAGAATCATTGTTAATTATTCAGTGTCAACATACTAGAACATGTCAACATTCTAGTGGAGTACCCCCAGGGATCTATGCTTGATCTGTCATTTGACATTTTTAGCAATAATTTGGATAAAGGCATATATGGAATGCTCAGATGCTCATTGAATTGGCAGATGATATAAAAGCATAAATTTAAGCTTTATGTCAGGAAAATCTTCCAAGCAATTCAAGATGTCCAGTAGTTGAAGGGGTTCTCTCAAGAGGTGGTGGGTTCCTCCTGAAGATGTCTTTTGATAGAAGCTGGACCACCATGTGTTCAGTATATTTATGGTGGAGATTCCTTTCATGTATGGGTTAGACTAATGGCCACTGTATTCCTTTTGAACTCTCAGATTCTCTAATTTGAGTAGATGTTAGGTGACTCCATGTTGGAGGACACTTTAGAGAGTATTCTTGTTTAGGTATTATGCCTTCCAAGCCCTGTCATTCAGTGCTTCTGTCATCTCCAGACAGGTTGCCTCCTTTGTTAGGGAGGAGGACTTCTCCTTCTTTTCCTTCTTTTTCTCCTTCTTCTCCTTTTCCTCTTCCTCCTCTTCCTCTCCTCCTTTTTTTCTTCCTTCTTTATTCTTCTATCATCATCACCATCACCACCACCACCATCATCATCTCTCTTAAACACTATGGCACTTGTTATTGCTGGTAGGGATTATTGTCCCTATTTGACAGATGAGGAAATTGAGACCCTGAGAGGGGATATGACTTATGCAAGACTTATGTAAGTCAGTCAGAGCCCTAGCATGTACTAAACCCTCTTGACCCTAAGTTCATTGCTCCTTCTTCTCACTTCATCACATTGCCTCATCCTAGCACCCTTGGTTTGATGAGTAATAAGTTGTCTACGAGGAACAAAGGAGGGACTCAGAAGTCAAGTTCTGAATCTTGAACATGTGACCAGTTTGTCATTTGAGCAGTCATAGAGAGAGCCAGGTATGCCTTCCCTTGGAGAGGGGGCCCATTAGGGAGATGTTTGGATATTGGTAGGGATGAGGTTAGGAAAAGGGATGGAGAGAGGGATCTGAGTTTTAGTTCAGGATCTGCTATATCACCATGATACATTCTCTCTCTGGTTCTCAGTTTCTCCTTTCCATAAGATGAGGTTGGAGCTAATCTGGAAGATCTCTTCCAGCTCTGACAGCTTGTGTCCTATGCTTTAAGGTCCCTAGTAGCTCTGATATTCTATGTTTCTATGAAATAAGATTGGTTTGCACCCTTGCCTGGTCTGGGAATCAGGGGACTTTCTGTGTGACTCTAAATTCCTCTCCCTTTGTGAGCCTCAATTTTGTCATGTACCAAAGGGAGGTGGGGTTGGACTTTGTAGTCTCCAAGGTGCCTTCTAGTTTGGATGGCCTTCTGCAAATTGACATTCTGATTGAAAATTGGCCACCTGTCCCAGATCTACAGCTAGCCATCTGAGTGGTGGCTGGAAGACCAGTTTTTCTAGGGATTCATTTTGTGGGTCTTGTGGTCTCAGTGACAAATATATAATAGGAAGAATGAGATGAATAAAAACCTCACAAAGTTCTGCCAGCGCCAGGAACTGCCCACTGTAGGCGAATCTCCTCTTTTCTCCAGCCTGTATTAAGGGAACATATTCAGAATCCTGGTGTATTCTGCAGAAATGGACATTTTCTTCCTAATCTAATTTTAATTGGTGTTACGCTCCAGTTGAGCCAAAAAACGAATGGAAAAAACAAAAACAAAGCTCGTGTTCAAAAACAAAGATGTGACTTGACCAACAGAAGGAGGGCTGCCTGGATTTGGCCTCACTCAGCCCCCAGAGAAGCCACAGCCCTGTGTCTACCCAGGTGCTGGCTATTGGGAGGGCTTGGGGGTCCTTTGAGGGGGGTAGAGGGGCAGACTGTGCCCTGCATTCACCCAGGCCGTCTTAGTGAGGTGAGGCATCATGGGAAAGGACTTTGACGGTCGCAGTTGCTGGGCTGCCAATAGAAACAGCTGTCGCTTCTCAGCAGAACGATAACTGTAAGCAGCAGGCACCGGCTGATTATAATTAAGGACTCTGTTTTCAAATTGAGAGTGGGGGAGGGGAGGAAAGAAACAGAGAGAGACAGAGAGATACAGGTAGAAAGAAAGAGAGGGAGGAGAGAAGATAGAGAGGAATGAGGGGGAAGTGGGGAAGAAAGACAGTGAGGCAGAGGAAGAGAGGGAGGAGAGAGGGGAGGAAAGGGAAAGGGAGAGACAGACAGAAATATCGACAGACACTGAGATAGAGAGGTACACAGAGTCAGAGATAGTAAAGAAGGGGAAAAGAGAGACATAGAGAAACAGAGATGAGCAGAGACATGCTAAGAGAAAGACAGAGATGCCTAGTTACACAAGGAGAGACAGCAGCAGGATGTATATAGGAGAGACAGAATAGACAGAGGAGAGAAATGGAGAGAGAAATGAAAGGACTGATGGAGATAGAATACAGAAAGAAGGGAGGGAAATAGAATAGAGAGAGAAAGGAGGTGGGGAGGGGAGGATGCAGAAGACACACAGAGAGACACAGACAGGTAGAGGCAGACCCCCAAACAGACTCAGAGATTGAGTGGTATACACAGTAAGAGAGGAGCACAGGGAGACACAGAGTGTGACAAAGATGGATGGGAAAGGAGTCGGATGCTAAAGTGTTAAGGGATATAAAAATAAAGCTACAAAATCATAGGAGGTAGGAGAGAGGGAAGAGGAGGGGGGTCAGAGGACAGGAGAAAGGGGAAAGGAAAGGGATTGATAGGGAAGAGAGGGGGGAGGATGGAAAGAGGGAGGGCTAAGAGCAGGCAATGCAGGAAGAGAGAGGAGACAGGAGAGAGTAGAGCGGAGGAGAGAGAATCACCACAGAATCTCACATTTGGAAGGGACTTCAGAGGCCATCTTGTCCAATCTGTTCCTCAGTTTATCACTTGGATGTTCTGCTGGCACCTCAAATTCAACATGTCCCCAAGTGAACTCGTCATCCCTCCCCTTCCCCCAACCTGTCCCTCCTCCAAATATCCCTGTTCTTGTTTCAAGCCCCAGCATCCTTTCAGTTACCCAGATTTCTAAGGAAGAGGCAGCCTTGACTCTTCCCTCTCTTTAGAGGCAGGTAGGTGATGCAGGCAATAGAGTAAAGCCAGGAAGGAAGTCCTGAGTTCAAATCCAGCCTCAGATACTTACTAGCTATCAGACCCTGGGCAAGTCAGTCAAGCTCTGTCTGCTTCAGTTTCCTCAAGTATTAAGAGGAAAATGTAGCACCTTTCTTCAGGATTGATGTAAAGATTGAACTAGATATTTGTAAAGCACTTTTAAATGCTTTATCAAGTGCCTGGTATATAATATATAATCAGTCCTTAATAAATGCTTGTTCCTTCCTCCTCCCTTTCTTTCTTTCTTCCTTCCTTAACCATCCCCACTTCCATTTATTTCCAATTCTTTCCTCTAGATCACCTGAAATTGTCCTTGGGTAAATCACTTAACTTCCCCGTACCTCAGTTTATCATCTGTGAAATGAGGGGGTTGGACTAGGCCTCAGAAGTCCCTTCCAACTCTTCATCTAAGATGGAGTCCCCTTCTCTGGCTGTATGATTAAGCCATCTTTTTTTCCAGTCTTACATTTCTATGATGATAGTATTTATATAGCACCTATGTGCTAGGTAATGTGCTAAGCCTGTCACAAGTATTATCTCATTTGATTTTCATGACAACCCAGGGAGGTAGATGCTATCATTAACCCCATTTTGCAGTTGGCAAAACTGAGGCAGAGAACAGTTTGAGTAACTTGTCTAGGGTCACATAGCTAAGAAGTGTCTGAGTCTGGGTTTGACCTCACGTCTTTCTGCCTCTAGGCCTTGTGTTCTATCTCCTGTAACACCAGGTGCCATGATATCCAACGGTTGTTTCTTCTGCCTGATTCTTCATCAGTAATAAGTTGCTGTCTACTCCCTTCTACCATGTACCTTCCCATAGTTGTAGGGTGGCCTACAACTTTAATTCTTTAGAGACTGTGGCAGTCTATGACTTATACCTGTATAGTGCTAAGGGTAGAATACTGCTATTTTAAAAATAAGTCTTTGCTTTATGGAGATGTTTGGGGCATTAAAGGCTGTTGTTGTTTAGTTGATTTTAGTCTTGACTCTGCCTTTTTGGGGGTTTTCTTGGCAAAGACAATGGAGTGATTTCTTTCTCCAGCTCATTTTACAGATGAGGAAACTGAGGTAAACAAACAGGCTTATGTGATTTGCTCAGGGTCACATAGCTAGTAATTATCTGAGGCCAGATTTGAACTTGTGAGGATGAGTCTTCCTGATTCCAGACTTGGCACTCTATCCACTGTGTCACCTAGCTGCTCCTTGAGGCAAGAGACCTGGGATCAAATCTATTCTCTGATGTTCTGTAGCTCTGTGACCCTGGACCAATTTGCAAACCTTATGATGCTATGGAAATGGGAATTATTGTTTCTGTTGTTATTTTATGGAATGACTTGGTAAATCTTTAAGGATTTGGTTAATTATCTTGACTTTGATTGGAATAAAGATTGGCAGGGAAGCCATTGTATCAAGAAATAGTTCTCTCAAAATACTTTGACTACTGTAAAAGCTCTCGACATATTGGGTAAAGGGGTCTGTCACCAGTAGGTTGATGCTCATACCATTCCATTCCCTTTTCAGATCCCCTGTTATGAGGATCATCAAAGTTTCTCAAAGACTGGGCCTGCAAGACACTGTATCTATGTCTAAGTTAGTTCTCTTAAGCCAGTGAGGCATCTGAACTCATAAAAATCGACTAGCGATTCTACTCATTTTGGGCTGGTGGTTTCCAAAAGAGTGTTTATCTGAAACTGAGCTCCCATACATGACAAGCTCACATACAGCCTGACACTTTGCAGCTCACTCTCAGGCCATGAACTGAAGCTCGGAGTAGATCTTACCCTTAAGGCACCTCCTATAGGCAAATGCAACTGGCTTCTGGTAGTCATCTTTCTCCTGGTACAAAACTGACACCAGGCCTTTACCATGGTGTCCATGTGTTACACAAAAGCTAGCTAACTCAATACTTTTCAAATTATTCATCCCATACCCATAAATTGGGGAAATGACTGAAAAAATTGTTGCGTATGATCATGATGGAATGCAATTGTGCTCTAAGAAATGATGAGCAGGACGCTTTCAGAAAAACCTGGAAAAACTTCCATGAACTGATGCAGAGTGAAGTAAGTAGAAGCAGAAGAACACTGTACACAATAATAGCAATATTGTAAGATGATCAACTGTGAAAGACTTAACTATTCTCAGTGATACAATTATCCAAAACAATCCCAAAGAACTCTTGATGAAAAATGCTATCCACCTCCAGAGAAAGAACAGATGAAGTCTGAACATACATCGACGTATACTATTTTCCAGTTTCTTTTTTTTTTTGGTTCATGTTTTCTCCCACAAAGTCATTAATATGGAAATATGATTTACATGATTGTACATGTGTAACCTACATTAGACTGCTTACTGTCTCAGGTAGAGGGAGGGGAAGTAGGGAGGGAAAGAATTTGGAACTCAAAATGTAAAAAAAGGTTAAAATTGTTTTTATACATAATTGGAGAAAAATAAAATATTCTTAAAAAATGATTTATCCTGTAAATCTTTATAAGTTTCAACAAGATTGATGATGGATTCTCCTCTTAAGTGAACTCAGTATACAAGTAGCCCTCTTGTTAAGGTAAAACACCATCCCAAGCTCTTCAAACATGTTCTTTTGGTATCATTCCAAATGGAATCCTGGATCTCTGAACCTAAACCTCTTTGGTCTTTGGGGTAGAATGACTTGGAACAGTGGTTCCTGTGAAAAATGAGATTTAGAGTTTCTCCCAGTATCCTTCTTCCAAAGTTCAGTTTCTCTTAAGAAGGACATTACTGATAATGAGATTGCATTGACTCTCCTTTTCCTGGTCAAACCCCACCCAAGTTTACAAATAATTTAATTTAAGGTAAGGAAGATTTGGTGGAGACTGATTCTTTTGCATAGATACCACAAGTACTGATGGGTGGTCTGAGAGAGAAGAGGTATTTATTTCCTGTCCAGAGATGAAATGATTATGAAATGCTATCAGTCCCCTTTGGAAAGCTTTAAAAACTATGCAGCCTAACCCCAAAAGAAGCCCAGTTCAAGACTGGCTCCCTTGGGGAGCCCAGTTCTGGACTTGCAGCTCCCATGCAATGGATGACTACCCACTTTGAGAGAAGTAAAATATGGACTCAGACAACCCAACTCTGTTTGTCTTTCTTAGACCAAACACTGAGGCTGACATTCCCTAAATAGCAGTCTTGGGTATTGTGGAGTCTGGGGTTAGTTTTGGCCTCCGTTTTGGTCTTCGTGTATTACACATGGATGTGTTGCTTGAGGACTAATTTTCAAGGGATCTATTAGGCCAATTTCTGTAGTATCCATGTACAAAAAATACTCTTTGCCCCACTGAAGCCTTTCTGACTGATGGAATAAATTCTTTTTTAGGGAGGGGGTGAGCAAGTCTGTTCCTACTACCAAGGCACAAATAGTCGCCACAATAATAGTTCATGGAATAACAGCCCTCTGTGCATTTGGGTTAACTCATTGTGGCTCATGTACTCCACAGTCATGGTACCTTGGATCATGGCTCTCTGAAACAGTCTTTTTGAGCTTTGTACAAGGCTGTAGACCCTTCTTTCTCCCTGGGAAGTTGTTAGGTACTTAATTGTGAATACTCTGGTGCCTTTGGATATCCAAGTACTGTAGCTGAGGAAATGTTAAATCCTTTGTAGATGAAAAACGGGTCCCCTGAGGCTCTCTAGGAAGCTCCTACATCTCTCTGCACCAAGGCACCTGCCATTCTTGTACCATCTCTGTGGCATATTTAAACCATGGTTTAATGCTTCTTTTTCCAGGCCTAGTGGATATGTCTCATGGAGAAAACTTGTAATTGTCTACATGGAGTCTCCCCAGGCTACACTTCTTACCTGATGATCTGTCCCTTGACCTGGACTAATACTACTCTTACATTGTGTGGTTGGCCAAAGAGAAGGGCAACCAAGTGAAATATTTCCTTTTTTGGGTATCTCTTTAAGAACCAGGGGATACTCCATGGTTTCAGGAAGTTCACATAAGGTAACAATTATAATGTTCTCCTGTTGAATGCTTCCTTTAGTCAACAATTCTCTCTATAAAAGTATAGATACACACACACATACATCTATATACATATATTTCTATTTATCCTGTACTCTATGCCTCCTGCCACAAAGAGTCCATAGTGGTATGTGAAGTCATTTCAATGATGTCCTCATTAAAAACCATAGGAATTCTCTAAATCAACAATCCTTTATGAATATCCACACCCATCTCTGCCCATAAGCTCACTAATAATTTAGTTAGCCATGGTGGTCACCTATTTCCTGCCTCCCTTCTAAGCACACAATGACACCCAACAGCTCTTTCAACTAATGTCTTAATGAATGCAAGAATGAAAAATCATTTACTATGTGTCAAGGGAGAGAAATTATTATTTCTTCCTTTTAGTAATAACTAATTATTAAATCAGATCCAAGGTTTTCCTCCTTTTCTACTTCATCATCCAGAAATCAACCAGTGTGGGAAATCTTGGGCAAAGACTTACCCAGGGTAAGAGCTACTCAGACAGTAGAAATTCTAAGTTTAGGCTAATGGATGGATTCCTGCTGATTGTATTTTCTCAGACATTGATTCTCTCTTTTGTCAGACAGGTGATATGGAAACTGATAAGTTTCTTTGACCAAGATTTGGGTGATCAGAGTTATGTACCCCCAAGACTCTCATTGGAATATAGCCCAGCCCTGTATTGTAATATTCATTCTCTCATTGTTAACCAATCAGAGTTGATCGCCACCCTCGAACACCTGCTTTTCCAAGGGCCTATAAACTGTGAGCCCACAGCCATGAGGGATCTTTGACATTTGAGAGTGTCACCGATCTCTTTTTTTCATCAATAAACATGCTATCCTTATTAACATAATGATTAAATTACCCCAGAAATTACCTCTCTTGAACTTTTACAATGTCACACAAGCATTGTGTTAAGGGCTGGGGTTACCAATATAGTGCATCCCAAAATTCTTAGTGCAGTTTTAAGTTATACAAAAGAGATGGCTCTTACTTTCTAGGAGTATGTATTCTTATAAAAGAAGTCAGCACCCATAGAGAAGGGGTTAGTTACTAGGGAAGGGTATTTTGGTCTGGGAAGTTACAGGGATAGTGAAAAGAGCTATAGGGCAGATTGATACACCTCCTCCAGAACCAAGGACAGCATTGATTTGATTGCTGTTTTGCAGCAGCCGGGTGGCAGTAGATAATGAAACATGGGAGTTAGAGTCAGGTAGACCTGAGTTCAAAGTTCAAATTCTGCCTCTGACACATTAATTATTTCATCCTGGGTATAGCTTTATAAATTTTAGCTATTGTTATTTTTACTATCAAGAGATGGGAAAGGGGGTGAGGAGTAGGAATGAGTCAGCTGTATGAGATGTGAAGCAGGATCTGCTGCTTTGGTCTAGGACCTGGAGCCACCCACAATGGGCTCTCACCAATCAGGACAGCATAGGAAAGGAATTCCAAAGGGGAGTGACCTAGTTCCTTCAGGGCATGGTCTCTGGCGATCTATTGGGGCACAACAGTGGGCATGCCATGATATTATGCCAGGAATATGACTGGGAAGAAGCATGGTCAGGGGTGTGGGACCCAATCCATAGAGAGGGCTCTCACCATGAATCAGGACATCAGGGTCCCAGCTTGGTTATTCCAAAGCTGAAGGGCTTAGTTCTTCCAGGGTGTGATCACTGGAGATTCAGTTCGAAAAGTGTAGGAGCAGCAGCAGGTGGGAAGCAGGGCAGCAAGATGACAGGGGTGAGCCATGATTAGGGGGCCTGGCTAAATATAAGTGCATAGCTACAGTTGTATGCTTGTAGGGGGTTGTCCCAACTAATCCAAGCCCACAAAAGGGGGCAAAGATCAGTGATCTTGAAAGTGCCCCCAGACATAAAACGGGTGTCAAGGCATCCACTCCCCTGTCCCCCTCTTGCCATGTGGATGTCCAGGCCTTTCTTTGCAGCCCAGCTTCTCTTACTGTTTCAGGCACTGCACGTTCTCTCTTATATATGGTAGCAGTCCTGGGTGTCTCCTGTGGAGGGTAGAGGGAGGGAGCAGGGAGGGACTTTCTCAAACCATGTAGAATAATTAGAATAAATCTGTATTTAGTGAATCCAGAATCTTTTGTTATTACAGTTAAGTATCACAGTTAAGTAGTTCAACATGTTTGGATTATACAATTACCCAGCATAATTATGGAAAATCCATCATCATTTACTTTCATGGGCAGGGTCATGACAAAGACTCTGAGTAACTGAGAAGCTATTAGGGCCCTGAGAGCTTATAATAATAACAGCTTCCATTTCTTTAGTGCTTTCTGGTTTCCAAAATGATTTCCTCAGGATACTCTTTCAGTAACTACTATTATCCCCACTTTACAAATGAGGAAACTGAGGCAAGAGAAATTAAATGATTTGTCTAAATTCTCATGACTTATTAAGTATTGGAGCTAGTTTTAACTCATGTCTCCAGACTCCAAATCCAGTTTTTCCTCCTCTAAAACATGCTGCCTTTCTTGTTTGACTAGACAAGTCATTTTACTTTTCTAAGGTCCAATTTCCTCTTCTATAAAATGGGGATGGTAACAATAGCACCCACCTTCAGGGTTGTCATGAAAATCAAATGAGATAATATACATGAACTGCCTTGCAAACTTTAAAGCATTACATAAATGCTAGTTATATTATAATTATTATTATTGTCATTATTGTTGCTGTTAACACAACTGAAGTCGATAATGACAAAAAGACAACAAGGGTGAGGGAAGTAAAGTTCTTCCCTTGGGCATGCAAAGCTTAGGGTTATGGACAAGTATTTAAAATATACATCTATTATTCTAAGCTTGCCATGCTATTCTGGGAGGAGTGGTGTCCAATTTTACATTCATGTCTTAAGAGCAAAATTAACTAGTTATACTGTTGGTAATAAAGCCCCTACCCCATTCATTTCCTCACAGTAGCACTTGTTAGACAATGTTTATTATTCCAGTGTCATAGAAGAGGAAACTGAGTCTCAGATAGGAATTACAGAATTGGAAGGAATCTCAGTAGCCACCATCTGGCTCCACCCATACCAGCAAAGAATCCCAACGATGACATATCTGATAAGCAATTATTCAGCCTCTGGGTGGAGACCTCCAGGGAGGAGGAATCTGCCATACCACCCATCCAGGCAGACTATTCCACCTTGGACAACTCTAGTTTCAAGAAACTTTTTTTTTTCTGACATTCAAGAAATGACTTGACCAACCTCACCCACTGAGTCAGTGCCTGAACCCAGGTCAATCATAACCCAGGTCTCCTGACCTCTAGCCTAATGTTCTTACCACATGGTTGGAAGACTCTGGAGCTGGGACTAGCCCTGAAAACGAGTCCATTTGCTCTCTTGACTGTTTTGATTGCCATCAAGAGACACTTGGATTTAAAGTCAGAAGAGTCCTGAGACTGAGTTACACTCCTTCCCTTATTAGCTGTGTGACTTTGGGCACCTATTAACACCTCATAGTTCTACAGTGCTTTGCAGTTTACAAAGTGTTTTTTATTTTTATGATGAAGCAGGTAGTGGTTCAACCTTGTTAAGTTCCTTCATCTTTTTTGTTATTGTTCAGTCGTTTCAGTCATGTCCGGCTCTTCATGACCCCATCTGGGGTTTTCTTGGCAAAGATACTGGAATGGGTTACCATTTCCTTCTCCAGCTCATTTTTACAGATGAGGAAACTGAGGCAAATCAGGTTAAGTGACTTGCCCAGAGTCACACAGGTAGTGTGATCTGTGGCCACATTTGAACTCAGGTCTTCCTGATTCCTGGCCTGGCATGCTATCCACTGCACCACCCAGCTGCTCCTTCATTTATAAAATAGGGATAATACTTGCAACTTTACTTTGCTTTAGAGTGGTACAGTAGAAAAAAGACTAGATTTGGGTATCTGAGGTCCTGAATTCAAATCCCACCTTTCTCACTGTTTGATCCTGACCAAGTCTTCTCCACCCCTCAGTTTCTTCATCTGTAAAATAAATGGGTTGGATTCGATTTTCCCTGAGGTCAGCTTTAAGTCTGTGATCCTCAGATCTGTCACAGGGTTGTTAAGAGGAAAGCATTTAGCGAGACTAAAAGTACTCGAAAAGGGTAGGTTGGGATTGTTCCCTGGCAGGTAAAGAGGGGCAATGGGAGAGAGGACACTGACCGAGGAGTAGGGAAGACTAACTGAATCCTTCCTCTAACTGACTGTTACTAGCGGTGTGACCCTGAGCAAGTCACTCTACCTTTCCAAGTCTATGTTTCCTCATCTGTCAAATGAAGAGGTTAGACTAGATTAGGTCCCTCAGGTCCCTGGTGGTTTTTAATATATGATCCCGTGAACTTCCAATATCCCATGACAAAGATGGTGAAGGAGACTATGAGAGACATCACAGGTGGTTTCTTTTTTTGTTTTTTTAAGTTCTGCTCTTATGGATACCAATTCTTTGTGGGAAACCAAGTAATTTGGAGTTGGCTGACTGAATGTAACCGCTCACATTTCTGTATCACATTACAATTTATAAAGTATTTTCCTCACAATAGTCTAGGCATCACATGTATTCTTATTCCTATCTTATAAATAGGGAAACTAAGTATCACAGAAAGTAATTTCCTTGAGGTGTCATTTCCTTTCATAGGTGTGGGAGCCTGGACTGAAAGCCAGGTGTTTTAATACCAAGTTCTGCTCCGGCTCACAATTAAGTGAGAGTTTGTGCACATGGGATTTGTTGTTCGGTCATGTCCAACTTTTTGTGCCCCCATTTGGGGTTTTCTTGGCAAAGTTATAGAGCAGTCTACCATTTCCTTCTCCAGCTCATTTTATAGATGAGATAACTGAGGCAAACAGGGTTAAGTGACTCGCCCAAGGTCACATAATAAGTATCTGAGGCCAGATTTGAACTCAGGAAGATAAGTCTTCCTGATTCCAGGCCCTGATCTCTATCCAGTGCACCACCTATCGGGGTGTTTGACTAAATCCAAACGAGGGCCGGACTTGAGGACCTAGAGGACCACAGGTCGCCTTGAGTCAGTGGGTTCCCCACCCCTGATAGTTGCTATTTCTCTCATAACAACCCTCTGAAGAAGGCAGTACAAATGTTATCACTCCCATTTTACAGATGAGAAAAATAAAGCTTAGAGAGTGTTGATAACTTTCCTAAGGCCACAAAGCCTAGAGCCAGATCTTCTGCCTTGAAGTCCCAGGCTCTTTTCCTGAGAGTGTGTTTGGGGGATCTCAGTTTGGCATATAAGCCCCGAGTTGCAAAAGTTAAATGATATCTGAGTGGGTTCCACCCTGGGGGATGAGGGAATGACCAACCCTAGAGCCAAAGATGCCAAGTTCCTGGGTTTGGGTACTCATTGTGCCGCTAACTCATCTTGTAATCTTAGGCAAGATATTCCCCCTCACTGGGTCTTGATTTTCACTTTTGCCAAATGAAGAGGCAGCACAACATTTCAAGCTGGAAGGAACCTTAGACCATCTGTCAGTTAGTCAACGAGCATTTATTAAGCACTTACTGTGTACCTTGGAAGTGTGCTAAGAACTGTGCATAGAAAGCAAAGCAAAAGCAGTCCCTGCTCTCAGGGAGCATGCATGTTAATGCATGTGTCAATAACTAGGTTTATACAAGATACATATAGAGCAGATGAAAGCCACTCTATGAGGGGAAGGTGTCCACAGTCAGGGGGAATGGGAAAGTTCTTTAGTGGAATTTGAGCTGGGTCTTCAAGGAAGCCAGGGGAACTGAGGGGGGGAGGTGAGGGGACAGAACAATCTGGGTGGGAGATGCCTGAGGCTTAGAGGAGATCGAATTGCATGTGTGAGGAACATGTACAAGGAGGGGAGTGAAGTGTAAGAAGACCAGAAAGGTAAGAAGAGGCCAGATTTTTAAGAGATTTAAGTTCCAAATAAGAGTTTATTTTGATCCTGGAGGTAACTGGCAGACACTGAAGCTCCCTGAGCTGGGAGTGCGGGTCGGGGTGGGGCTGGGGGGGTTGGGTAGGTAATGGCTACACGTGAGCTTTAGAAAAATCTCCTTGGCAGCTGAGTAGAGGATGAATTGCAGTGGGGAGAGACTTGAGGCACAGAGACAGGTTAGAAGGATATTGCAAGGTTTTGAGGGAGAGGTAACGAGGGCCTGAATTAGGGTTGTGGCTGCATGAGTGAAGAGAAAGGGATTCCTACTAGTAGAAGGTTGTGATGCTAGAAATAACCACATTTGGCAACTGATTGACAGATGAGGAAATTGAGAAACAAAGTGAGTTGCTCTAAGTCATGTGGTCTCTTTCAAGCCTTACAAGTATCAGAGGTTTCAAGGACAGCATGGGGAAACTTAGTTGGATAACAGTTCCCTTGAAAGAGGACTGGTGGTTTTGACTACAGGCCCTGGGATCATTATTTGCACACATGTCTTATCTTCCCTCCTAGATTGCAAGGTCTATAAGGGCAAGGGGACAGTATATTGTCTCATTTTCACATTATCCTTCACCCCCAAGGTTGAGGCTGTGCACATAGCAGGTCTTGTTTTTATTGAATTAATTGTGACTAAGAAAGCTCATTTGACTTTATTTTGCATTAATAGACTTCAGTCTCCAGCTGGTCCTTTTTACAGAGAAGGAAGCCACCGCCCAGAAATGGGGAGCACCTTGTTCAAGTTTGTCCATTTGGCAAGGGTCCCAGTCAGGATTCAGACCTGAGTCTCCTGACTCCTTGTACAATGAATGGTCTTTCCACTTAACACCATTCTGCTTCTGAAGGATGCCTGATGCCCACCTTAGAGTCATTCCCCTTGTAATGTGCCCTTTATGTAATTCTGGGACCTCACTAATAAACACATCCTAGATCCAGAGCTAGAAGGGATTTAGGTTATCTTGTCCAATTCCTCATTTTGCAGATGAGGAAACTGAGGCCCAGAGAAGTGCTTTGCCTGAGGTCGCCTAGGGATCTGAACTTGGGCTGTCTGACTCTGATCAGTACTCCCACTATCCTACATTGCCTCCCCCACTTTACCTTTGTGGTGCTAAGAGAGTCTTGTCCTGATATGGATGGACAGCTTTGTGGTTTGAATAAATCTTTTGGCTTGATACAAGAAAAGCAAAACAAAACAAACCTTGTCTTTGTCTATGATTGTCCCTTATTTATGATAAGAATAGTAATGCCATTTATTTTTCAAAGAAGCTTACATAGCAACAACAACAAAATGTTGTGCTCACCAGAATATGCTTTGGACACATTTTTGTATGAAATGGTTGGAAAGCAGAGGGATGTAACATAGAGAAAGGGCAGTCACAAAACTTAACAAGAGATGAAGGTCTTCCACTATTCCTCATATGACTGGGCAAGATTCTCTTTTCCTTTATGAGCCTCAGTTTCCCCATGTGTGAAAGGGGGGAGTTACAGTAGTTCAAGGGTTCTCAACCTTTTGTTCTTGTTGTTAAGGACCCCTTGTTGAAGTCTATGGATCCCTTCTCAGAATAATGTCTTGGCTTTTAAAAAAATTCATAATAGAAGAAAATGCCAAATTCGAGTTAGAGGTTAGTGAAAATCAAAGTGCAATATTTTCCCCCATCCAAGTTCACAGACCCCCTGAAATCCAACGGCAGGACCTCTGGTGATTCTGAAGGTTCCTTCCAGCTCTGATATTCTATTAGATTCAAACTCGAGACTACTCAAGACACCCATGAGGAACATTTGAGTCGTCTGCCTTGCTCTGGAAACTGAGAAATCCTTTTGTTGTTCCTCACAATAAGCAGAAGCTCCAGCCAAGGGTAGAGCCAGAGACCCACCCAAGGGGCAGTAGCGATCTGGGGTCCTTTAAGGACAGGGCCATCTGTGGCGGCATGGCTTTACAGAAAGGAGGGACTGCATTCTATTGTCCCAGATGATCTCCACCAGCCTGGTGGGCAGGAAACCAGGTTTTCCCCCTGTCTCCCCCCCCGCCGGAGACCTTGAGTTTACTCCCCCACCAGAGGAATGTGAGGCTCCTGCCTGAGGTCCCCTGGGGAGATAGTGAGGACACAGACATGCAGAGGGATCCTCAGGGCTCCGTGTCCTCACTATGGGTTCCTTGGAGTGGAAAAAAACAAACAAACACATTTTAACACCTCCAGATTCTGAAAATGGATTTCTCCCAGGGAAACACAGACCCAAAGAGTATGTTCTCTTCTCAGAACTGGAGTCGGCAAAAATGGGGGGCTGGGAAGGAGGAAAAGAGAATAAAAAGAAGGGAGGAGGAAGCCAAAGGCCTGCTTGTAACTGGGGGTAGAGCAGGGTAAGGATGGGGGCTGAGCTGAACTGGGATAATAGAAAGCCCTGCACACCTTTAGGGGAACATATCTCCAAGTGCTCAAAGGAACATTGCTAACACGTTCCTAAAATAAGAGCAGGAAACATTGAAAAACCAGATCCTGGCATTTCAGGGCACGCAAGCATATTGTATAAAACATAGCATATGGAGATATAAGCCCCCATATGCAGAAACTTTCACTTTGCATAGAGGCATGCCTATCTGGGAGCGGCCAGAGCTAGAAATCCACTCAGAGCCTTCCCAAGCTTCTAAGGCCTGGGGTAGGGAGAGGCTGAAGAAGGGGAGAGGGGATGATAGAGAGACTGGGAGTCCAAAGATCTGGGTTCAAATCTTAGGTCTGTCACTTATTAGCGGCATGATTTTAGGAAAGTCATTTGCCTTCTCTAATCCTCTAATCCAGGGGTGGGGAACCTGTGGCCTCAAGGTCACATGTGGCCCTCTAGAGCTTCCCTACCCCTGCTGTAATCCATCTTCAAAATGAGAGATTGGCCTGGAAGATCTCTAAGGTCCTTTCCAACTCTTAATATTCTGGGACCCTGTTACTCCTTTGAGCCTCCTTGCTCACCTGTGAAATCCTGTGGGACGATTTATCTAAATGGTGTTGGGAGGTTTCCTGAACCTGGGCCTTGATGAATGGTAGAATCCCCAAAGGGAGGAAGGCATTCCAGTCACAAGGAATGATATGAGCAAAAGTGACTAGGAGGGAAATCAAAGGAAATAAATTTGTGGACAGAAGTCAGTCCATTTTGTCAGAATAGAAAGTGTAAAGGGGAAGAATTGTAAGATAAAGTAGAAAGGGCAGATTGGGGACAGATTGTGAGGAATTATGACAGTCAGAATGTATTTTATCCGAGTTAGGTCATGGGGAGCCAATGAAGACTTTTGAGCAAGAGAATGATGTGGTCAGAATTATACAGGAGGGGGTGGCTAGGTGGCCCAGTGAATAGAGCACCAGCTCTGGAGTCAGGAGGACCAGATACTTAACACTTACTAGCTGTGTGATCTTGGGCAAGTCACTTAACCCCAATTGCCCTAAAAAAAAAAAAAGAAACAAAGAAACAAAAAAGAATTATACAGGAGGAAGATTACTTTGACAGTCACATCAAGGATGAGTTGAAGTGGGGGGTTGGGGTAGAGAACAGATACAGGCGGACCAAGCCATTTATATAATCCAAGCATGAGGTGATGAGGATTTGAAATAGAATGGCAGTTAGGTGATTATTGAAAGAGGATAAGGATGTGAGAGACATTTGTGGAGGGAGGATTGTTTGTTGAGGACGGGCTATCATATAGGGAAGAGTCATGAGTCCAAGATTTTGAGCCTCAGTGACCAGGAGGAAGGTGATGTCATAGACAGACAAAGACAACTGTGGAAGAGGAACCCATTGGGAACGTAGGGTGTGGGAGGGAGGGAATGAAGAGTAAAATGAAAGATGTCACACTGTCCCCATTTTCTTCAGTCCCTCCTGCAGAAGGACTTTTTGTCTCCTCCTGTATGCTGGTAAATCAATTAAAATTAATTGTTTGGAGAATTCAATGACCCCACCTCTAGCTCACTTGCAAACATCTGAGCTCAGTGTCAAGAATTGAGTCTTATTTCAGGTTTGAAAGATTCAAGCATGTTGTGCATATTCTTGGTGCCCTGGAAAGATCAATTTCTGGCAAGCCCATGCTGAGCTATTTAACAAATTCAAAGAAACAAGACAGCGCTGGACCCTTAAAACAATTATTCCTGGCCTCACCCAAGTGGGGGTGGGGTAGGACCAGGGATTCGCCATGGTTCTTAAGAGTTGACTGAGAAATTTTCAGCTTGAGTACTTATACTTCAAGGAATCAGCAAATGCCACTGATCAGGGCTTGATTTTTCATTGTCTTTATTGTCTAGTGCGGCCCTTTGACAGAATCCAAACTTCATAGAACAAATCCCCTTAATAAAGCGATTTGTTCTGTAAAACTTGGACTCAGTCAAAAGGCTGCATTCAGGGACCACATGTGATCTTGAGGCTGTAGGTTCCCCACCCCTGGTCTAGACGCTAGGCCCTCTAGAAAGTGATGGAGAAAATGTTAATAATTTAGACTAAACTTAAAATTTAAAAAGAATGAATCACAAGTCTCCTCCCCTCCAAAGCTGCTGGCTGTTAAACATTTACCAGCAGAATTCTGGGCTCGGCTTGTATTTTTTTCAGGTACCTAGAATGTGTAGAACACTGTGGTAGGTACTGAAAGAAAAACAAAGTTTAGCGGAGACATTTCCTGTCCTCATGGAACTTATGATCCAGTAGGAGGTTAAAACACCAGTGTAGATAGCTACAATACCCAAAATTATATGGTTTGCATGCCAGAATGATCAAAGAAAAGTGCAATGTGAAGTTGGAAGAGTAAGGCCCATTGCCAACAGGACACTTCCAGGAAGGCTATATGAAGGAGATGGCATTCAAGGTGGACTTTTGGATGGGCAGACATTCAAAAGAAGGTGGGGGGGTAGGGTGGAGAGGTCATTTTATGTATCAGGAACAGCACGTTCAAAGCTGAAAAATACAGGATGCAGTGAGTAGGCCTTTTGGCAGAAGCATGGAGTCAGTAGGGGGAGGGGGTAATATGAGGTAAGACTGGGAAAGTATCATAGGATTTAGATCTGAATCATCTAGTCCAAGCCCCTCATTTTACAAATGAGAAGACAAGGGTCAAGAATGTAGAAATGACTCGCCCAAGGTTGCACAAGTAGCAAGTAGCATCACTAGGGTTAGAATGCAGTTCTCCTGACTACAAATTTGGCTCTTCTTCTTCTACCATGCCACTATAGATTGTGGGAGTCTTGAACGCCAAGTCTAAACTTCGCTTGGGTCTGCCATAGAAAGTAATTATATAGGGGGTGATTAGGTGGCGCAGTGAATAGAGCACCGGCCCTGGAGTTAGGAGGACCTGAGTTCAAATTCGGCCTCAGACACTTAACACAAAAACTAGCCATGTGACCTTGGGCAAGTCACTTAACCCCAATTGCCCTCCAAAAAAAAAAAAGAAAGTAATTACCGTGTTTCCCCGATAATAAGACACTGTCTTATTAATTTTTTTGGAAAGAAAAACACCAAAGGGCTTATTTTCAGGGGAGGGCTTATGTTGTCCTGCCTCAGCTCTCCTCCACGGCACTGCTCTCAATGGCACCAGCAAGCAAATCACTGGAGAAGAACAGGATGACGCGCTCATTGCTGCAGCTCTGATTGGATGCAGCTCGGAGCGCAGCGTGCGTTTCACCCAGGGGGGGACGGTGCATACAGAGGGTACCGTAATGTAGCGTGTAGCACAGGGGATCACGTTCACTACAGTAGCAATCTCAATAGGGCTTATTTTCGGGGGAGGGCTTATTTTAGAGGAATCTTACACAGTAAGGGGAGGGCTTATTTTCGGGATAGGTCTTATTATTGGGGAAACACGGTATATAGTCTGAGCAGAGGGTTAATGTTATGGGAACCATGTGCTGGAAAGGTCAGTGCAGTTTTTGTTAGAACAGGCATTACCTTTTCTGGGAGAAGGAAGGTCCTTAGGTGGGGCCTCGGGATAATTGTGATAAGGGTCCACAACCTTCTAGTTCCAGGAAAGCACTTTATTGACCAAGAAGGAGAAACTAAGATAGAGGGACAATGATTACCTAGGATTTACAATTTTCCCTAAACTGAACTCAGTGGGGCTCAAGACCTGATGTCACCTCTTCATGCCTTGAACAGTACAAGGGGAGTCAGTGAGAATCTTCAACTGAATAGGCTCTATGCTATTGATATCCTTTCCATACAGATAGCCTTCCTCTGTTTTGTTCATGATGCCCAGAATTCTTCTACTGAAGGGGTCTCTTAAATAGCTCCAAGGACACAGTTGAGCACATTAGAGTAGTGTAAAAGTGTCCATGGCTTTTAAGTATTTATACACATTTTATTCTTCACATCAAACTGGGAGTCAGGGGACCTATGTTCTCCTCCCAGCTCCGTTGTCAGTTACTTCTGCTTTGGGGATATCCATTTCCCAATCTATAACATGAGGTTGTTATTCAGTCATTTCAGATTCTTCATGACCCCATTTGGGGTTTTCTTGGTGAAGGTAATAAAGTAGTTTGCCATTTCCTTCCACTCATTTTACAGATGAAGAAACTGAGGCAAACAGGACTAAGTGACTTACCCAGGGTCACGTGATTTACCCAGGGTCACACAGTTTATTAGCTGTGTCTGAGTCTGAATTTGAACTCAGGACCATGAGTCTTCCTGACCCCAGACCCAGTACTCTATCCACTGTACCATTATTCATCCATCCATCCATCCATCCATCCATAATCTACTATGTATAAGGGAATTCGAGGACAAAAATGAAGCAATTCCTGAAACTCGCATTCTACTGAGAGGAAGCAATGTGCATACAGAAAAAAGTAAATATAAAGTATATGCAAAGCATACACAAAATAATTTCCAGGGAGAAGGGCAACCAGCCACTGGGGAAGGGCGTGGGAAGAGGTGAGGCAGAGACTCTAGATAGGCTTTCTAAAGTGGGTGGCATTTGAGTTGAGCTCAGACATTCTATGATTTATGATTCTGAGATTCCTTCCAGATCCAATATTTTATGTCCCAGGATTTTAAGGTCCCTTCCCTTTTGACAATTTATATTCTAGGATTCGAAGATTCCTGCCAGCTCTGACATTCTATGCTCTATGAGGACTGTGACTCTTGCTGGTGCAGAAGGAGGGGACACTGTGTGATTTTCTGTGGGCCCCACACCCATGTCCATTTCAGGGGACAGGATGTCATCTGTGGTTTATCTGATTCTTTGTAACAATGAGTTGCATTATAATGGGATTGGACTGTAATTAAATTCTCCCTGAATCTAGGCAGTGTATACTTCCTTGCAATTCTGTGAAGATGTGTTTTTTTTTTCTTTTTAAAGCCTACAAACTGAAAAGGAAAACTAGAAAGGACCTTAGACTAGGTGTTCTTAGCCTGGGGTCCATGAACTTTTTTGTTTTTTAAGAAATTATTTTGTTAACTGTATTTCAATTCAATTTTTTTCATTAATTCTATGTATTTTACTCTATACATTTAAAAGCATTCTGAGAAAGGACCTGTAGACTTCACCAGATGGCCAAAAGGGTCTGTGACACAAAAATATTAAGAACCTCTTTGCCAATGAGTATTAAATCCAACCATTTCATTTTACAGATGGGGAAACTGAGACCCAAAAAAGGGAAGTGACTTGCCTAACATCACATACCAAGTCAATGGCAGAGCAGGGGTTAAAACCCATAAAATTAGACTTTAGAACTGAAAGGGATCATGAAGTCCAGGGTCATGTGGGGGAGCAGTTACATGAACCGTCCTTCCAGCTTGGGTCCTCTGCCTTATACCACACTACCCTGCTCTGCTGACTGCTTGTCCTAGGCTATTTCCAGGACAGCACAGCCGCCTCTTGCAGGAGAAGGGGCCTCCAGCAGGTCACTCTGAGTTCTTGACCCTGCCTTTCGCAATAATACCTGCATTTATGTAACAGGTTACAGATAACAGATCATGGCTGAGCTCTATGGCCTTGTATGCACAACAATGTCCATTGAAATATTTGCTCACAGAGCAGTTGCTGAAACCTAACTCTTCAAGTGCTTTTATGCTTGGACTGGATTTTCTTCTAAATCTACTCCTCACCTACTGGCTCATGGCATTTGTTCACTCAAAAGAATGATTGGTTGGCGGGGGGAGGGGAAGCTTCAAGGAACAAGGTGGTAGGTGCAGAGAGAGGCTGATTTCAGCTCAATACATTGAAAAATTTCCAATACTGGCAGCTGTCCCGAAGTGGAACAGGACTGGCGTTAGAGGTACTAGGTGTTTCTGCATCCAGTGAAGATTGGATGACTGGTCATGTATCGAGGAACACTGTAAAGGGTCATGGTATCAGGTATAAGTTGGGTTTCATGCCCTGTGAGGTCTCTTCCACCTCTGAGATTGTTTCCAAACCAAACCAATTCTCTGGTGCACTCTGCTTATCACCACTCTCTGAAGGTTTGAAATGTAACAGATTGGGTGGGCGGGGAAGGGTAGGATTGTGTCTTAATTACACTGGGAAAATTTTTGCAAATTTCAGCTACATGTCTTGCATATTGGTAAGCCTGAGATACAACCAAACTAGAAATCTCAGCACCTTCCAAATGTATCCCCACACTAACTCGTGGAAGACTTTATCCACGTTTGTGATATTCCACTTTGCCCACTGACATCCTACCCACTCATCAAGGTCCAGCTCTGGCGCATTTTCATCTAGGGAATCTTCCCTGGTTCTCTCCCCTCCCCCTTCCTCCACCTTCCAATTGGAAAATATTTCTCCCTCCCCTGGACTTCTATTGCATTTACTGTCTGTAACTCTCTTATGACAATCACATTCAGCTTGGTACTATAGCTTTTGTGGCTGAACCTGTGAACTTGTCAGACTGGCCTAGAGAATCTCTCAAATAACTTTCAGCTCCAAATCTACGATCCCGTGATCTTTAAGGCCAATGACTGCCCTGATTCACATCACTCTTCCACTTGAGAACTATCAATCCCTTCTTTCTGCCTACTGAATAAAAGATAAATGCTTGAGTCTGGCATTCAGTATCCTCTGCTATATCTCCAACCTTCGTTTTCAGCTTTATCTCATAATGAAGACTTTAAAAATGTTTCATTGAAACTTAAAAAAAAATATTGCTGCTACTTCTCAATGATTCCCCCTCCCCCACCAACTATAAAACCCTTCCTTGTAACAGAGTTGAGCAGTTAAGCAAAAAAATCAATACAAAGGCCATATCTGACAGTGCAAGCCTTTTTTCTTGTTCCACCCCAACTAGACTGTTTGTTGACCCTTGCTTTCCTGGATTCCTAGGATTCAGAATTAGGAGGGAACTTGGAAATTACAATATCTAACCACTTTATTTTATAGATGAACAAAGTGAGATTCAGTTTAGGGGCTTGCTAAAAAGGTGACAATAACAACAGCTAACATTTATTTAGTGCTTACTATGGGCCAGGCAATGTACTAAGCACTGTACAAAGATTACCTCATTTGATCCTTACAATATCCCTGGGAGGTAGGCACTTTTATTATCATCTTACAGATGAGGAAACTGAGGTAAACAGAAGTTAAATGACTTGCCCAGGATCACATAGCTATTAAGTGTCTGAGGCTGGATTTGAAGTCAAGTCTTCCTGATTTCAGGCCCAGTGCTCTATGCTCAGGGCTACCTAGCTGCACAACATAGAATAAAAGTTGTAGAAATGAGATGAAGAATTAACTCCTCTGATTATTCTCTCCAGCCACCTTCTCACCATCCACCTTACATCATGGACCACAGACCATTGTCCTGGAGGACTTAGCCTTCTCAGCTCTGCACTTCTCACCCTGACCTCCCCTCTCCTTTCATCCCCTGCTTCCTTGCTGTCCCAGTGAATGAAGGCCTTACATGGCTCACTATATGTAGACTGACTCTAGCCATGCTTTGCTTGGCTATTTTGCCTGGCAATTTTCTCAATAGCTACCTCAACCTGTACCCTCTGCCCACTCCCTCTCCCCCTTCTCAATCATGGAACCAAAATCAAATCAATGCTACCATTGCTATAGGAGAAGGTGAGTTAATGTAATTCCCTATTGCTCTATTCTCTAGCTGTGTAACTTTTCAAACCAAAATATTCTTCTCTGACTACCAGTCCTCTTTCTCTATAACAAGGGTTCTGAACCCAGAGTCTGAATTTGTTTAAAAATGTTTATTTTAATAACTGTAGTTTAATAGAATTGGTTTCCTTTGTAATCCTATGTATTTTATTTATGCATTTAAAAACATTACTCTGAGAAGAAGTCCATAGGCTTCACCAGACTGCTGAAGGGGTCCCTGATGCAAAAAAGTTAAGAACTCCTCTTAAAGAATGTAAGATCTTTGAGGGAAGGGAATATCTTTGTTTTTGTAGTTTTATCCTTAACCAGTCCTTGATGCAGAGTGATCCCATGATAATACTTTTCTCCTTCCTTCCTTCCTTCCTTCCTTCCTTCCTTCCTTCCTTCCTTCC
>NW_027186418.1:3754192-3756580 GCF_028583685.1 Petaurus breviceps papuanus | reverse complement strand
CTTCCTTCCTTCCTTCCTTCCTTCCTTCCTTCCTTCCTTCCTTCCTTTCTTCCTTCTTCCTTCCTTTGCTCTTTCCACACAATACCTTGCTGCCTCACTAGCCAAACAAAAGGAGTTTCATAAGCTAACTCAGGGGAAAGGAGGGAATGAAAAAAGGGACAGGACCATTTCTCAAGGGAGATGAGATGACGATGATGGACAATGGAGAGAAGGCAAAACTACTCAAGTAATTTCCCCTGATATCCTTGCTTCTGTTTTCTCTGCAAAGGAAAGTCATCTTTGAATTGGAAAGGACTGAACAAAAATGTCGACTGGGAAGTTGAAACCCAGTATTAGCAGGAGGGTGGTAAGAGATCATTTGGTTGCCATCATGACTTTATGTCTTCAGTTTCATATTAACCTATATTCCAAGGTACTGAAAGAACTTTTGGGTGTGGTTGCAGAACTGCTATTAATGCTTTCTTTCTTTTGGGGACTGTTTTCTAAAAGTTCCATAACCTTGAATATTCTATATTGTCTTGGAAAGAGTTCCAATGTGTAGTGCCCTAGGGATCTATCTTTGGGTGCACCCTCCTTAACATTTTTATAAATGAATCAGATAAAAGTCATAGATGGCAAACATCAAATGTAGACAGGGCCTAAAGTTAGGAAAGACAGTTAACCCATTAGATGACAGTCAGAATTCCAAAAATAGCAACAGGCTAGAGCATTTGGCTAAATCAAATAAGATGAGATTTAACAGGGATAAATATGTGAGAGGTGTGGCTATAGCAGTTCATCTGAAAAAAAGATCTGTAGATTTTAGTGGGCTACAAGGTCAATGTAAGTTGAGAGTGTAAAATAGCAACCAAAAAAGATGATATAATTTTAGGTTTCCTTAAGAGAGGCATAGTTCCAGACAAGGAAGGTGGTCATCTGCCCTGGTCAGACCCCACTTGGAGTATTGTATTCCATTCTAAATTTTTGGGAAGAATATTACTAAAATAGAGGACATCAATATGACAAAAGGCCTTTAAGTCATATTACATGAGGATTGTTTGAAGGGAGTGGGGCTATTTAGGTTGTATAAGAGAAGACGTGGTGGGAGGAACACAATAGCTTTCTTCAAACACCTGAAGTCCTCCCATATGCAAAAGATTTGATTTGTGCTTCTTAGTCACAGAGAGCAAAGCTAGAAGCTATGGGGGGAAGTTTCAGAGTAGCAAATTTCTTAATATAATGAAAAATTTTCTAACAATTAGAACTATCCAAAGTCAGATGTAATGAAATCAAGTACTTTCCCACAACTATGGATGGGGCAGAATTCTTAATCAAGCAAAGGTTATTTATTGTGAGATCACAGTAGATAAGATGATGACATGAAGGTGAAAAGCTTTTGTATGAATACAGTCTTCAGCTAGGATAAGAAGGGAAAATGCTGATTGGGGAAATATTTTTCCCCCTATCAAATAACTGTCAGAAGGCTCTGATACCAAGATATGCTGGGAATTACACAAATACATATGACTGGGTGATTTCCTAATGATAAGTGACCCAAGCACATGAGCAACTGGTTCTCAAAAGAATTGCAGACTATTAGCAACCACATGAAAGGTTACTCACTAATGATAAAAGAAATGCAAATTGAAGCAATTCTGAGATTTTTGGCTCATACCCAGCATATTGACAAGAGATGGAAATAGTCAATATTAGAGGTACTATGGGAAGACGAGCAGACTAATAAACTGTTGTTGCACCTGTGAAATGGTCTAACCATTCTGGAAATTGCTAAAGAAAAAAAGTGATTCAAATGTCCATACACTTTAACTCTAAGACTCCTCTCTTGGGATCAACCAATCACCAAATCATATTTATTAAATACCTTTTATGTGTCAGGCATAGTGCTAAGCACAGGGAATATAGAAAAGACAGTCCCTGCACACAAAGAGTTTACAATTTAATGGGGGAGACAACATGCAAACAAACCTATACAAAGCAAGCTTTATACAGGATAAATAGGAAATAATTAACAGAGGGAAGTCATTGAAATTAAGAGGGGTGGGAGAAGGCTTCCTATAGAAAGTGAAATTTTAGTTGGGACTTAAAGGAAGCCAGGGAAGTCAGTAGGTTGAGTTGAGGAGGGAAAGCATTACAAGAATGGGGGACAGTCAGAGAAAATGCCTGGAGCTGAGATGGAATGTCTTGTTGGTGTAACAGCTTGGAGGACAACATTGTGGCAGGAAAGATGTATCAAAAAAGGGCAAAGATAGAAAGATCTCATCTATACCAAAATATTCATGGCAAATTTGTGCATTTTCAATGGCTTTCCTCCATGTCTGGAATGCGCTCCCTCATCATCACTGCCTCCTGGCTTGCCTGGTTTCCTCCTTCACATCCCAGCTGAAATCC
>NW_027186418.1:3720212-3754092 GCF_028583685.1 Petaurus breviceps papuanus | reverse complement strand
CTCTCTCTCTCTCTCTCTCTCTCTCTCTCTCTCTCTCTTTGGTCTTTATTAATTTGTCTGTCTACTTTTAGTTTGCAAGATTCAGTTCCACAATCCCTTGAGTTTCACATTTTTCCCCTCCCCCCTCCCCCCCTCCCTCCCATGGTGGCATACAATCAAGTATAGGATCTGCAAATACTTTGAAATCTCATCTTGTACAAGAAGTCATTCCTGGTCTCCCTTAACAGTCATGTCCTTCCTTCTTTTAATAATTTCTAATTCGGGGCAGCCAGGTAGCACAGCGAGTAAGAGCACCGGCTCCAGTGTTGAGAAGACCTGGAGATTGAATCCCGGGCTCAGACACTTAGCACCCACCCAGAAACACCTGGCCGTGTAACCTTGAGCAAGTTACTTAACCCCAATTGCTTAGGGGTGGCCAGGTGGCTCAGCGAGTAAGAGCACCAGCTCCAGTGTTGGGACGACCTGGAGATCGAATCCCAGGCTCAGACACTCAGCACCACACACAGAAATAACTGGCCGTGTAACTTTGAGCAAGTTACTTAACCCCGATTGCTTAAAAATACAAAAAAAAAAATTTCTAATTCATACTGTACATATCTTGCTTGCACATAGTTGTGTATATGTTGCCTTCCCCTTTAGACCGTGAACTTCTTGAGAGAATGGACCAGTTTTTGCCTTTCTTTGTAACCCATTGCTCATTACAATGCCCGGCACATATTAGGCACCTAATAAATGATTGTTGTCTGGCTGCAACAAATTAGAAACAAGTAGGTTCTCATTGATTGGGAAATGTCTAAAGAAAACATAGTCTTCGAATGTAATAGAACATTCTTGTGCCATGAGAAACAATGAATATGAAGAATTCAGAGAATCACAGGAAAATTATATGAACTGGTAGAGAGTTAAGTAAGCCAACCCAGGAAAAATACACACAATGACTACAACAATGAAAATGGAAATAATAAAAGACATGTTTGATGTGTTGGTTTTGCAGACTGCTTCCCCTGCCCCCTCATCCCCACCCCTCTGCTTTTCTCCTTTATTACAAGCCATGGTTGACATGGGAGGGGAGAAAGAAATATGTGGAAATGAATGTGATATCCCAAAAAGTATCAATAAAACAAAATGTACAAACCCAATGGAAAGAACAATGCCTCTGGATTCAGAGGACTTGCATTAGATAGTTTTTCTGGAATCAGAAGGCCTGTGTTCAAATCCCACCTTTCAGACTACCTTGGTCAAGTCAGTTAACCTATTGATGGATTTCAGTTTCATCATGTGTCACATGAGTAGGGTGGATTAGATGGCCTCTGAGGTCTCTTCCAATTCTAAGTCTATCATCCCATGAACATAAATCCAATGAGTCACATGAGAACGTAGTGGGGCAATGTCACTTGAGGTGCTTAGGTAAAGGCTGAGTGGCCAGTCTTGGGGCATGTTGTAGAAGGGTTTCCTGTTCCCAGTACTTGTTGGACTAATTGTCCTCCAAAGTCTTTTCCAACAAAGAGGTTCTCTGATTTAAGAATCAAAGAAGGGGAGGAGTATATTTCAAACATAGGAGATAGTCTGAGCAAAGACGTTAAGGAGGGAGAGCACAGCTTTTGTTCTTGGGACACGGAATAGATATGGATACTTGGTACATAGAAGGAATGTGAGGAAAACTGAGATAAGATTGGAAAGGCAGGTGGAAGTCCGTTTTAGGAGGTCTTTGAATGTTAGGCATAGGAGTTTGTATTTTATCATCTTGGCAATGGGAAATATTCCTTGGGAATGGGAACTTTTTGAGCTGGGAGTGACATGGTCAGAACCATGTGTTTGGAAGTATACTCCAATAAGTTATGCAAGATAGATTGGGGAAGAGAGAGCCTGGAGGCCAGGAGACCAGCTGGGAAGCTACAAGTTCAAATGAAAGGTGATGGAAACCTGGTAGGATGATGGTAGTGGGAATTGAGGCGACTATAATGTTCCAAAAGGTACCACCCCTAGGACCTAATAGGTGATTAGGCAAGTGGCAGCTAGGTGGTTTAGCAGACAGAGTGAAGGGCCTGGAGTTAGGAAGACTCATCTTCCTGAGTTCAAATCTGGCCTCAGATACTTACTACCTGTGTGACCCTGGGTAAGTCACTTCACCCTGTTTGCCTCAGTTTCTTCATTTGTAAAATGAGCTGGAGAAGAAAATGGCAAACCACTCCAGTATCTTTGCCAAGAAAACTGCAAATGGGGATCATGAAGAACTGGACACAACTGAAACAACTGAACAAGGTAATTAGAAATGGGGAGTGATGGAGAGCAAAGGATCAAGGATGACTTCAGAGTGGCACGGTCAGATAATTAGGAGGATAGTGGTATCCTAAACAGAAGTAGTAGGGAGGAAGAAATTATAAAGTAGAAAATCATACATTCCTAAAACTTTTCAGGGGGTTATTTTAGAGTACAGACTGTTGGAAGTAGAAGGGATTGTAGAAACTGTTTAGTCCAATCTCATTTTACAGGGGAGGAAACAGGATCTTAAAAGGTGGAAATGACTTGGCCACAAGCAGAGGGGAAGATTAATATCAGGGATCAGAACCAGACTCTCCAACCTGGGCTCCTTCCTCTTTTTACCCTGCCATACATTCACAGGATTGAAAAATTGGAGCTGATAAAGGCCTTACAGGCCACTGAGTCCAACCCCTTCATTTCACAGATGAGGAAACTTTACCCAGCATCACACGGCTTGTAAGAGCAGAGGATTCTAATGAAAGTCTTCCTGACCCCAAGTCCAGAGATGTCTCCACTATGAGGTCTCTCCCAGTTAGAGACACATTGTAAATGCATCCCAGGGACTCATATGGAACAATATTAATTCAGTGAGTCACACTTCCTGTGACACGGATATAAATCACAGCTCAGCCTTTACCTGTATATATATGTATATCCTGTATATATTATCTGTACCTCCTATTTATTTGTTCATTGGAGATGATAGTTAGGATGCTTGCTTGACCATGGTGTCTTCTTCCTCCCTTCAGTCTGAATGAGGTCAGAGATGATTATCCCAGAATTGTCCTCAGCCTGGTGAAGGAGGGCCAAGAGCTTGCTTGACTGTGGGGATGCCTCTCGGAATCTTATCAGTTCATCTGTACATTACAAATCCTCCAGACTTTAGTCCTAGAGCAGACAGTGCAGTGGTTGGGATAGAGTACTAGACGCGGATAGGAATCAGAAAAAGAGGGTTCAAGTTCCAGTTTGGATATTCTCTGTTCCAAAGTTCCTTTGTATTGAGTTTTCTCACAGGGTTGTCATGAGGTAAACACAACTGTAAATTCTGATATACTCTACAAATGTGAATTCCTGTTTGTAACCAGGTATCATTCAGTGTCAGGAGACACAGGTTCAGATCTTACCTCTGATATTTCTGATAATTGCTAGTCATGTGACTTTGAGCAGTTTATTTAAATTTGCTGGGCCTCAGTTTCCTCATTTGTCCTGTAAAAGGGCCAGACTAGAGGGCCTGTGAGGTCCCTTTCAGCTCTAACTGTGATATGTGATCTTATTAACTGTGATTCTGATTGTAACAGGTGAGGAAGGGATTAAGGTGGAAGGAATGGGTTGGCTCTAGGATGATAAGCTAGGATACAGCTCACAGCAGAGCAGAGAGGCCAGAGGGCGGAATGATAAAAGTACTTGTCTTGAGTCAGGAGACAGTTCAAGTTCCTACTCTGGCACTTAAAAGCTAAGTGACCCTGGACAAGTTACCTTACCAGCCTGCGCCTTTAGTTTCCTCACTTGGAAAAGGATTCTTTCATTGTCTTCCTTATAAGAGTTTTTAAACAGTTTTATAAAAATATGAATGATCACTGCCACCCTTGTTGCTGCTGCTGTCCTAATTATGTGCATTGGCCTTTGGTGGAGGATGGGGGACATGGAGCACTGGTCCTTTCTGTCCCCTCCTACCTCTAATCCACATCTGGCTTTCTTTTTGTGGCTTCTTCAGGACTTTAGTTGCCGAATTCCTGGATGGTGGTGGTGGTGGTGAGGAACAGTTGAGAGGGAGGGGAGAAGAGCCCAGGGGTCTTTTGGCCTGGATCTCACCCCTTCCCTCACCCCTGTATTTAAGTCAGTGGAGGAGGATTTAAGGAAGTTCACATTGATTCTTGGGAGAAAAAAATAATACTTTGAAATCTTCCTGGAAATGGGCATTCACCAGTTTTTCCATAGCCTCTTGGTGATCAGTCAACCCTTAGCCCATGGGCCTGGGGCAGGGGCTGAGGCTGGAGCTGGGGCCCCATGAGACTGTCACAAGGGCTCAGTTCTCAGGGGGGTCATTCATACCACAGCTCTTCTAGGAAGGCTCTGGATCAGGTCTCTTCCAGACAAACACAATGAGCTGTTGGGGAAATGTAAAGATTTATTAACTCATTGGAAAGACTGGAGAATGTCTGATGTCAGAAGAGGGAAATTGAGCAACATGGGAGTGCAGGGGAGGGAAGGTAAAGCTGAGCATGAGGCAATGTGGGAGCTAGAAGACTGCTTGCCTAGAACCAGAGCCTTGTCTTTAAGGTCAGTGCCTTTTCCATCACACCCCACTTCCTCCTCCACTGGGCTTCCAAGAGAATTCCCCTGCCCCTAAGCTTCTTTGCTCACAGGAGAGCTAGAGTTCCATGACTGTTGGAGTTGGCCCTGGGAAACCTGCTTTTATTTATTTTTTAATCTCCAGTGATGCCATATTTCCTCTCTGCAATGTTATATCCCATTCTGTACATCAAATTTTAATAGGCAGTATGGAGTTATTAGGAAAAATACTGAATTTATAGTTAAGAGGGTCTGTATTTGAATCCTAGCTCCATTATTTCCTGGCAGTAACTTAAGAGGGGTGGGGCAGAGAGATATCATATATTAAGAAAATATGCTTATATAAAGAAATCCAGGAACCAGAGGGATGAAGCCGATAGAGATCCTGATGATCAACAGGAAATTCTATGTGACTCTGGAAGGGAATTATTTATTCTACAGTAGAATGTAAATCATAATCCATGTCCCACTTCACAAGGCATTTGTGAGTATCAGATAAAATACAGGCAGCATGGTGCAATGCAAAGGGCACAGGTTTTGGAGTTCCAAGATCTGTGTTCAAATCTCAGCTCTAGAGCAAATCATTTTATTCTTCTGGGCCTAATCTATGAAATAAGGGGGTTGAACCAGATGATCTTTAAGGTCTCTTCCACTTGAAAAATCTTTGATTCTGAATGCTTTCTCAAATAAAGGAGGCAGCTAGATGCTACAGAGGATGCAGTGCTGGACCTGTAGTCAGGAAGACCTGAGTTCAAATTGAGCCTAGCTGTGTAAACTTTGGTTAAGTCACTTAATATCTCCTTACCCAGATTCCTCATCTATAAAATTAGAGTAATGGTAGCACCAGCCTCCCAGAGTTGTTGGGAGAATAAAATGAGATATTTGTAAAGCACTTTGCAAACCTTTAAGTGTTATAAAATACTAGCTGTATGTTGCAGTGGATAGAGCACTGATACAGTCAGGAAGACCTGAGTTCTACTCTGGCCTCAGACACTTATTGGCTGTGTGACCCTGGGCAAGTCACTTCATCCTGTTTGCCTCAGTTTCCTCATCTGTAAAATGAGCTGGAGGAGGAAATGGCAAGCCACTCCAGTACCATGACCAAGAAAACCTCAAATGGGGTCACAGAGTGAGACATGACTAAAATGACTAAATAACAAATTCTAGCTATCATCACTAAAATCATTTGCAAATTTTAATCATAAAATATGGTTGTTCAGTCATGTCTGTCTCTTTGTGATCCCCTGGACCACAGAACACCAGTACTGTCCAAGGGGATTTCTTGGCAAGGCTAATTGGAATCATTTGCCATTTCCTCCTCCAGTAGATTAAGACAAGCAGGGTTAAGTGACTTGCCCAGGGTTACACTGCTAGTAAATGAGGATGGATTTGAACTTAGATCCTCCTGACTCCAGGTCCAGCGCTCTATCCACTGGGCTACCTAGCTCTCTCAGCTATTATTAGGAATGGCGTTGAGAAGCTAAGTACATACAAAGTGATGAGGAGGTTGATGAGGATTTAAAGCAGTGGTATTTGAAGACAGTTTGAAGCAACTGAGGATATACAGGACAACTTAAAGGGAACGTCCCAGCTGTCTTCAAGAATCTGCTAGACTGTGAAGAATATGGCCAGTGTGAAGTAGAGCAAAGTCCGTCAACAAACATTTATCCTACTACACGTCAGGTATTGTGCTAAGTGCTGGGGATGCAAAGAAAGGTAAAAGTCTAGTCTCAAGGATCTCACAGTCTAATGGAAAATAGCTAGATATGGAGTCAGGAGACTTGGCTCTAAAACTTAACCTTTATATTTCCTAGCTAGGTGACCCCAGGGCAGTCCTGTCCCTTTGCTTCCTCTTGGGTGTAAGATGATGGGGCTGGACTCAATCCCCTCTGAGGCAGGTCCCCTCTGGTTCCAACAAAGGATTATTGTATCCAGACTTACCCTCTGTGTCTGCAAAAAGGGAAGCTAGGAGAGATCGGGACAGATTTTAGGGTAGTTAAAGAATGAACAGTTGTGGCTGTTCAATAGTTGGATGAAGTGCCCTAGGATCATTGCATTGGAGATTTAGATCGGGAAGGAACATTCAAGATCATATAATCCAACATCTTCGTAGTTGATTTGAGAAAAATGATGCTTAGTTTAAATACCTTGGGCACAATTGTGGCCATGGAGGTCATAAGTGGTTGAGGTAGTATCTGAACCCAGGTCCTAAATCCAATGCTTTATATGTGGTACCATTCTGAAAGAGAGGTAATGAACTCCCCATCACAGGAAGGATTCAAACAGAAGTAGAACACTAATCAAGAATGATATAGAGGGATTTACTTGTCCAGCATAGGTCATTAGGTTAGATCCTCACTAAAGTTCTTTCCAGACTTGAGATTATTATGGTGCAGAGAAAGTGGTTTGAGCTTTTGGTAAAGATTTGTCTACTTGGGAATGTTTCAAAAATTGAATATAACAAAAGAGAACAGGAAGGGCTATTGTTGGACATTTAAGGAATTTTATCATGTGAGTCTTAGAGAAACATTAGGAATTGATGGTAGAGCTTGGAGAGGGACATGGGTCAAGTAGATTAGAAATCTTTACCAATGTAGTGGAAATGTCCCTATAGAAACGCTCTCAGCTTATGAGAGCTAGGAAAATCTCATCTCTGAAGCAAGATTTTCTTCACCATCTAAACATCAGCTCCTCCAGAGTTGGGGCAATTTTCCTTCTGTCTTTGTAATCTCAGCACTTCAAATACCCCCTTGACACAGGCAGAGTTTAATGAAGCTTTGTGGATTGTCTGTTTCATCCAGACTGGGAGGAGGACCTTTGCCAGTGTGAGCTCTGCGTAAGGATATAGTGACTGGCAGAGGAAAGAGTAAATTATGTAAAATGATGTTGGGTTGCCTGAGGAAGTGAAAATGATACCAAGGAAAACAAATATGGAATAAAATCAGGAACAGACCAAGGATATGTAGAGGAAGCCTGTGCTAGAGATGACATAATTTTGAAGGTATTGAGGGAATGATTCTTGTAATAAATGAAAGAGGGGAGGATACCAAAGGAACGAGGAAAAAAAGTATTTAGCCTCGTCATTACAAATCAAACCAAACCAAACCAAAAAACAAAATCAGCTAACAAGAGAATAGTAATATACTTAAACAGCTCTACAGTTTTATTTTTTTGGAGGGCAGAGGCAAGGCAATCAGGGTTAAGTTACTTGCCCAAGGTCACACAGCTAGTAAGTATCAAGTGTCTGAGACCACATTTGAACTCAGGTCCTCCTGACTCCAGGGCCGGTGCTCTATTTGCTGTCCCACCTAGCCGCCCCTTATACAATTTTTAACGAGAAAAATCTACAGATGCATTGAAGCTACCTTAGAGGGAGGGAATCATTATGTATTGATGTCTTTTATTTTTATATTGCATAAGTTCTCTTCTTCCCTCACTTTATAGACAGTATTTTAAGGATTTCATTTTCTTTTATTTATATAGGACTGGTGATTTTACTGGTGTAGCAGGGGAGACTTGAGATACCGTCATGCTAAATTTGTTGGTGCTCAATTGTTTCAGTTGTGTCTGACTCTTCATTATCCCATTGTGGGTTTTTTTTAATACTATATTATTCCCCCCCCCCAATTACATGGCAAGACAATTTTTAGAGTTCAGTTTTACAAGATTTTGAGTTCCAAATTTTTCTTTCTCTTTCCTTCCTTCCCTTTCCCTCTTCCAAAAATGGTAGGCAATTTGATAGTTACACATGCGCTATCATGTAGAATATATTTCCATATTTGTCACAGTTGTGAAAGAAGAAACATATTAAAAGGGAAAAAACATGAAAAAGAATAAAGTGAAAAAAGTATGTATTGATTTGCATTCAGAGTCCTTTAGTCCTTTATCTGGATGTGGATAGCATTTTCCTTCATGAATCCTTTGTACTTGTCTTATATTATTATGTTGCTGAAAAGAGTTGAGTCATTCATAGTTGATGATCATACAATATTGCTAATAATATGTACAATGTTTTGCTGGTTCTGTTCATTTCATTTTGCATCAGTTCATACAAGTCTTTCCAGGTTTTTCTGAAATCTGCCTGTTCATCATTTCTTATTGCACAATAGTATTCCATTACATTCATATAACACAACTAGTTCGTTACTCCCCAACTGATGAGCATCCCCTCAATTTATTTTGCCACCACAAAAAGAGCTGCTATAAATATTTTTGTGCATGCAGGTCCTTTTTCCTTTCTTATGCTATCTTTGAGATTTAGACTCAGTAGTAGTATTGCTGGATCAATAGGCATGCACAGTTTGGTTGCCTTTTGGGCATGGTTCTAAATTGCTCTCCAGAATGGTTGGATCAGTTCACAGCTCCACCAACAGTGCATTAGTGTCCCAATTTTTCCATATCCTCTCCAACATTTTCCTTTTTTGTCATATTAGCTAATCTGATAGGTGTGAGGTGGTACCTCAGAGTTGTTTTAATTTGCATTTCTCTAATCAAAATAATTTAGGGCTTTTATTCATAAGCCTATAGATAGCTTTGATTTCTTCATCTGAAAACTGCCTGTTCATATACTTCGGCCATTTATCAATTGGGGAATGGCTTCCATTCTTATAACTTTAGTTCTCTATTTATTTGAGAAATGAGGCCTTTATCAGACACTTGCTATACAGATTTGTTTCCTAGTTTTCTAATCCTGGATGCATTGGTTTTGTTGGTATAAAAGCCTTTTAATTTAACATAATCAAAATTATTTATTTTATATTTAATATTATTTCATTGCCTAGGTCCCTTTTAGCAAGATGTAGTTTCATTTCTTCTCTCTTTTAAATAGGTCTATTTTTGCTTTTACTTCATTTGAGATCAGGATTGTTACTCCTGCTTTTTTTTTTTTAAGCAATTGGGGTTAAGTAACTTGCTCAAGGTTACATGGCTAGTTATTTCTGGGTGTGGTGCTAAGTATCTGAGTCCAGATTTGATCCTCAGGTCATCCCGACACTGGAGCCAGTGCTCTTACTCGCTGAGCCACCTGGCCGCCCCTAAGCAATTGGGGTTAAGTAACTTGCTCAACGTTACACGGCCTGGTGTTTCTGGGTGGGTGCTAAGTGTTTGAGCCCGGATTCGATCCCCAGGTCATCCCGACACTGGAGCTGGTGTTCTTACTCGCTGTGCCACCTGGCTGCCCCATTTAAGATGAACAATTCCCAACACAATGAATATTATTTATCATATAGGTTTTTTTTTTTTTAAAGCTATCAGGGTTAAGTAACTTGCTCAAGTTTACACGGCTAGTTATTTCTGGGTGTGGTGCTAAGTATCTGAGCCCGGATTTGATCCCCAGGTCATCCCGACACTGAAGCCAGTGCTCTTACTTGCTGAGCCACCTGGCCGCTGCTTACTCCTGCTTTTTTTAAACTTTAGCTGAAACATAATAGATTCTGCTCCAACCCCTTACCTTTACTCTGTGTGCATCTCTCTGCTTCAAGTGTGTTTCTTGTAAGCAACATATTATAGGATCCTAGTTTTTGACCCACTCTGCTATCTGCTTCTGTTTTATGAGAGAATTCATCCCATTCACATTCATGATTAATGTGTATTTCCTTCCATCCTATTTTCCCTCCTGTTTGTCCTCTCTCTCCTTTTTTTTTTTTTTTTTTGTTTTTTAGGAGGTGGGGAGGCAGGGCAATGGGTATTAAGTGACTTGCCCAAGGTCACACAGCTAGCAAGTATGTCAAGTGTCTGAGGCTGGATTTGAACTCAGGTCCTCCTGACTTCAGGGCAGGTGCTCTATTCACTGTGCTACCTAGCTGCCCCCTCCCTCCCTTCTCCTTTCACTCTTTCCATTTTCACCTGTTTTGCTTCTGTCTACCACCACTCCCAATCTGCCCTCCCGGCTGGAGGCTATAGGTGTCTGGTGGCTTACCTGGTGTTGAGCCAGGGTCCTAGTACTAGTGTCTAGCATGCATTGAGGCTGATGGGGTGTTTCTGCATTTCCCCAGGGCCACACTGAAGCACATGGCTGTCTGGCCACTAGAGGTTTCCTGTTTGCCCATGGCCTTCCTGAAGCATGTGGAGGTTTTTGGAGCTGGAATCTGTCATTCCTCTGGCTATACTGAGGCACGTGGGGAGTTCTGGTGTTGAGGTTTGTCTGCTCCACCACACTGGGGCTCAGGATCTCCCACTGGTTTGGTGAAATGGGGCTTGCTGCTGGCTTGTTGGGATGCTTCCTGTCCTGGAATGTGCTCCCCTTTTGCCTGAGTGAGACGACTTTTCTTGGAGATCTTCCACATTTCTTCAGCTAAAAGATCATTTCACTCTGTTTTTTTTTTTTCTTCTGGTTCTGCTATTCCAGGATTTGTTTCAGGAAACAATTTTATGGTTGTTTGGAGGTGCATATGAGAGAATTACGGCAATTTACTCCTTACTCTGTCATCCTGGCTCCTGGAAATCCCATTAGGGGTTTTCTTGACAAAGATATTGGAGTGATTTGCCATTTCCTTTTCCAGCTCATTTTTACAGATGAGGAAATGGAAGCAAATATGGTTAAGTGACTTGCTCAGGGTCACACAGCTGGTAAGTATCTGAGGCTGGGTTTGAACTCAGGAAGGTGAGTCTTTATGATTCTGGGCCCAGGGTTCTATCTACTGAGCCACCTAGGTGGCCCTTATGCTAAATTTTGCCCTGTATTAACTTCTGTGTTGGTTTGGTATCTCTTGCCTATTTATTTTCAGTGATACTGATGAAGCAAAGGTTTGAGTAAATTAAAAGCAGTTTTTAATCATTTGCTACTAGAAATGTAAGCTCACCAGGTTTAAAAAAAATCAGCTAAAGTCAGCTCAGTCAGATGTTGACACAATCCGCAGGTAGTAATTTTGAATGAAAGAAGGTGAGGGTGCAGGAGCCAAGGCCAGGACCAAAGTCCTCTCCCGCCCCATAGCTGCCGTTGGGAAATGTGACCCTTCCCCCCTCCCTTGTGAATGGGATCCTTACCCCTGCCAGGCAAACAGAAAGGTCACTGATGAAAAACAGAAGAAAACACAGATTGACAGAACCCCCCTTTTTTTTAAACAGGAAAGAGGTTGCCCCCATGTTGGAGAGAAAAAAAATCAGGGAGAAAGTTTATCTGGCTTTAAAGAAAGAGTCCTGCCCACAGAGTCAGGTGTTCCCATTTCCTGTATTCTAGTCCTGACAATGCCAGTCTATGTGAGCTCCTTCCTCTTCCTGGGCCTCATTTTCCTCATCAGTCAAATGGGAATCCCTTGCCTACTTCTCTCTTGGGGCTGGTGTAGACAGTAGATATGAAAGTGCTTTGTAAATTGTAAAGACCTCTTTCAATAGTAAAGTGTTTTGTAAATGATAATAACATTTTTATACCACACCCAAAACGGTAGTTATCCCTTCCAGAGTCACATCAACTGTGAGATGGATAAGTGTGGCCTCTATGCCTTCATCCAAGTTATTGATAAAACATTTAAAAGCTTGGGCTAGGGGTAAATCGCTTAATGTTTCTAAGCCTAATCTTCCTCAGTGGTATAATGTGCATAATACTCATATTGCTGACCTCACAAGATTGTTGAGAAGAAAGTACCATGTTTTCTCTCCAAGTCTGTCTCTGTCTGTTTCTGGTCTTACTCTTTTTGGGTTAAATATATAAATGTGCTGAATTCCCACATCTTCATGTAAGATTCTGTAAGTCATTTCAGTCAGTCATTTCTAGAGACCTGGTAGTGGTGGGACAGTTGGAGATGGGGAGGTGGGACAGATAGTAGGATAACTCTTTCTCTTCTCTTTTTTAAATTAGGAAGAGGGAGCAGCAGTGACCCTCAAAACCTGAAATATCCCTCAGTGACCTTTACTTTGTCACTGACTTGCTATGTGACCTTCGGCAGGCTAGTCATTCTCCTTCTCTGGTCTTTCATTTCCTTCTCTGTAAAATAAGAGGATTGGACTAAAAGACATTATGGAACAGGAGATAGAGAGCTAGCCTTAGAGTCAGGGAGAGCTGGGTAAGTATAATATCTGATACTAGATTGGCTGCTTGATCCTAGGGAAGCAACTTAACATCTTTGTACCCCCAAGCAATGAGTCAAGACTGGAAGTTGAAGAGAAAGTAAGTGATGATCTGTGTGATAGAGAAAATTTCTCACCAGGAGCCTTGTAATGCAATGAAATTCTGGGTCTGGAAAAAAAAAAGAGAGAGAGAAAAAGAGAAAAAGAGAAAGAAGGAAGGAAGAAAGGAAGTAAGGAAGGAAAGAAAAAGAGAAAGGAAAGAAGGAACAAAAGGAAAAAGGAAGGAAGAAAGAATGGAAGAAAAAAGGAAACAGAGGGAAGAAGTGCTTTCTAGGACTAAAATCCTGTGACCACATGATTCTCTGAATCTAGGGCCCTTTTAGCCCAGAGGACCTGGCTTTGCTATTTGCTACAAAGTGGGGAAGGGAAGGTCACTTAATCTCTCTGGGCCTGGATTTCTTTATGTGTAGAATGACAGGGATAGAAGACACTCTCTGAAGACAAACAAAACAAAACAAAAAACATCATTGGAAGCCTAGAGAATAGAGAATCATAATATTCAATGATAAAATTTCAGACTATGACAGGTAGTGGGGAGATTTGGGGGGAAGTGGAATTTTAGCTTCCTCAAAACTTGATTGTAATGTTATAGGCCTCTTGCACTCCCTTATGAAGCTAGGTCAGTGAAACAGCAAATATGTATGTATTCATGTGACCTGGGCATGAGGAGGCATCATTCCTCCCTGAAGAGTAGGGGTTTTAGAGCTGGAGCTGGCCATAGAATTTCCCATCTGTCCGGGATTAGGAGCCCCTGAAAACTCCTAGGGTTGGAGTTTAGAACCAAACTTGGACCTTCTGGTACTGGAATTTTTTTTAAACTGCTGGCAAACTATTACTTCCTGTTTTTAAGAGAAAAAGGATTAAAATGCTTATTAAAAGCCTTTTAAACAGCATCAAAAGACTTCCCAGACTTCAAATAGCTCTTACAAAATAGCAGTGTAATGATTAAAGTGTACATGAATCAGAAACATACAGATTGAATTTCCTTTAAAATACACATGGGCTTAAAAATTAAAGGAAAAAAACTTCTGGACAATAGGCATTAGGAATTATATGAAGACAGACCAACCAAAAATTGTTTGCAAACCAGACCCTTCTCCCTCCCCTTCCAATGGTCAGGTTAGCTCTTTCTTAGCCTAAGTTGTTTGACAGATGAGTGGCTTGTGTAAGCTAAAGATTCCATTCATGCATCCATCCATAAATAAACATCCTAGTGCCCTGAAAAAGGATATGGAGGTAGAAGAATAGGCTCATTGACTGAGAGCTGGAAGGAGTCTGAGAGGTTATCTATTTTCACCTCTTTATTTTCAAAAAGAGGAGGAAATGGAGGCTCAGAGAGGTTGACTCACCCAAGAGCACAAAGGTAACACCCATGGCAGATCCAGGCTTTGAACCTAGTTCATTTGACTCCCCAACTGGCCCACTTTTCACCACTCAATGCTGCCACAGTTTGAGTCCCACAACTATCACTTATGATCTGAGGTCAAGTCACTCTTTCACTTTTCAGGGCCTTAGTTTTCTTTCTAGAAAATTAGGAGGCTGGGTTAGATTTGATCTCTAAGGCTCCTTTAGGTTTTAGCAATTTAGACCTCCATGAATCTCTATGAGATCAAAGGACCCCCAGGTCTTAATGTGCATCCTTAATCATTTCTCTAATCTCTGAACTCTCAGTTTCCAATGGCCTGCAGGACACCTTCACTCGGATATACCATTGGCACCTCTAACTCATGTACAAAATAAAACGAATCATTATCCTCCCTAAATTCAGTTATCTTTATCACCTTTCCTATTTCTGTTGAGAGCATCAGCACCCTCCAAATTACCCAGTTTTGAAAACTGTCATTCTTGATTCTTCCTTCTCCTTCACCTTCAGGATGTGTAGCCTGTTGCAAAGCCGTCTATCTATACGTTCTTTCTCATCCATTCCCTTCTCCCAGCTCACATGTCCAGCACCCTAGTTGAGGCCCTCAATACCACTTGCCTAGGCTTCTGATTGATGTCCCTGTGTTTGGTCTTTCCTCTGACCTAGTTATCCTTCACATAGTGGTCAAAATAATCTTCCTAAAGCTACTCATTGATCAAAAACCGCCAGAGGCCCCTTTTGGTCCTTAGGATAAAATTCAAACCCCTAATTCTGTCATTGTAGCTAAAATCTAACTCTACCTGTCTTTCTAACCTTATCTCTTATTATTCCCCGTCCCCTCCCCATAAACTAGATTACAATCTGATTAATATGAGAAAACTCCTGGCATATACTTCCCTCCCTCGAATGCCCTGCTTCCCACCTTTTTTGCTCCTTCAAATCCAACCTGTTCTTTAAGACTGATCAACATCCACTTCCTCTGTCACTACCTTTTAGGTCCCTTCCACTCCTAAAATTTCATGTTCTCTATTTCAAAAGGCCCTTCTAGTTCTGCATTCTCTTATTTTCTAGAGTTGGCTCAAGGCACCTCCAAGATTGGTCTCTTATTCTGTGCCTCCTACTACTGCAGTAGTTCTTCTATACTTGGCTCTCATTTCCACCTTGAGCTAGGCCAACATGTCGAGGCAGTGATAATTGTTTATGTGGAGCAATGTGAAGAATGCAGAGATAGAGATCTTCCACTAACACCTCACCTATCTCCCTTGGGGTTTGAAATCCCTCTTCAAGAGGCAATTTAGATTATGATTATTTTTTTTTCAGTTTTAAAGAACATTGAAATCATAGGACATACGGGACACACATAGGTCCCTGAAAGGGACCTCAAAACATAAAATATAGAATGTTAAAGTTATAATGAACCTTAGAATCATGGAACACAGTATGTCATGGCTGAAAGAGATGCTAGCTCACAGAATGCCAGAACTGGAAGGGAAGTTAGAATCACTGAACATTCTTCACAGAACCTTCATATCATAGAAGCAATGTCCATCATCTATCCATCCCTTCATCTATCAGTCCATCCAATCTATCCATGCATCCCATCCATCCATCCATTTATTAATCTATCTACACATGATGTGATATAACACATAGGGGGCACCATTTCCTAACCTTTCAAACTAACAGGCATCGGAGAGAATGGAGTCCAGATCATGGTAGGCCGCATCCCTATTCATATCTGCTTTTACTTTTGGACTGCCATCAGTCTTCCCTTCCCTTTTCTTTTTCTAGTAATAATCATAATAATAGAATCAATATATATTATAGGAGGAAATAGTAGAAACTATAATGTATCATCACAAGCTCCTTAGAACATATGAAATGCCTAGAAAAGATATGATCTGCTGGCTCAAATTATGTATCAGAGGCTCATTATCTTTCATGGACATACTGGCAACAAATGACCACACTACAAATACGTCTTCACAATATCCTAGAGAACTCAACCAATAAACTGTATAGAAACTAGATTTCTATCACAGACTGAACTTTTCTCAACCCTCACCAGGACATAATACTGATTCACAAATATCTTAAGCCCAACATTTAAAGTAGCTGTCTCCATATATTCACAAATACTCATAATCTCCAAGTTATATAAAATGAAAAGCTGTCAAAATATACCAAGCAGAGATCAGAATCATGTGGGAAACAGGATGAGGTACATGTCAACTCTCTTGTCCCGTCTGCTGCTAAAGTCATGTTGAGGGCGTTTCTGTGAGCCTCCAGAGGAAAAAAAAAGCAGTTAAAAAAATCCACCAGTGTAATAGTTTGTAGACCATTAAAAAAAGAATAGTGGGGTCAAAATGAACACATGACTTAGATGTAAAGGGAGATATCATAAGTAATTAAGAAGAACAGACTTATGGATAGAAGAATTTATGAATAAACAAGAGAGAGAGAGAGCATTGTGAGAAATAAAATGGACAATTTTGATGACATTAAATTTAAGAGCTTTTTTATAAATAAAGCCAATGTAGCCCAAATCATAAGGAAAGCAGAAAATTGGTGAAAAAATTTATAGACAGCTTCTTGGATAAAGGTCTCATATATCAGGTAGAGAACTTTGTCAAATTTCTAAGACTATAAGTCATCTCTCAACTGATAAATGGTTAAAAAGATCTGAATATGCAGTTTTTGGATGAAGGAATCAAAGCTATATAAAGTCATATGAAAAATGCTCAAAATTATTATGGATTAGAGAAATGCAAAGTAAAAAAAGCTTTGAGATATCATCTCATATCTATCAGATTGGCTAAAACTATAGAAGGGGAAAATGACAAATATTGGATGGGGATGTAGAAAAATTGGGACACTAAAACACCATTAGTGGAACTGTGAACTGCTCCAACCATTTTGAAGAACAATCTGGAATTATGCCCACAGTGTTTTAAAACTTTGCATACCCTTTGACTCAACAATGCCCCCTATTAGGTCTGTTTCTCAAGGTGATCAGGGAAAAAGGAAAAGAACCTATATGTTCTAAAGTATTTATAGCAGCTCTTTTTGTGGTAGCAAAGAACCAGAAATTGAGGACATGTCCATCAATTGGGGAATGGCTGAGCAAGTTGTGGTATATGGTTGTGATGGAATACTACTGTGCTGTAAGAAATGATGAGCAGGGGGCGGCTAGGTGGTGCCGTGAATATAACACCAGCCATGGAGTCAGGAGAACTTGAGTTCAAATCTAGCCTCAGACACTTAACACTTACTGGATATGTGACTTTGGGCAAGTCACTTAACCCCAATTGCCCTGCCTCCCCCCTCCAAAAAAAGCAAAAAAAAAAATGGTGAGCAGGTTTATTTAAAAATAAAAGCCATGGAAAGACTTGCATGAAATAATGAAGAGTTAAATGAACAGAACCAAGAGAATACTGTATATAGTAACAGCAATATTGTTTGAAGAATAACTGTGAACAACTAAGCTATTCTGAGTATTATAAATATTCAAATCAACTACAAAGGACCTATGAAGGAAGATGCTATCCACCTCCAGAATAAGAACTGATAAATAGAAGTATGCATAGTATGGTTTTACATTTATAAAGCTATATATCTGCAGCAAACTGTGGCCTTCTCTAGTGCAGATTGGGGAGGGAGGTAGATAGTTTGAACCTTAAAATGTAGCAAAAAAATATTTAAAAAAAGAATAACTACTTGTAGTGACTTGTCCCAGGACTATTTCTAGCTTTATACCACAGAAAAGAATGAAAAGAATGAAAGAACAATAATGTATTCTCAATACTTTGGCAAGTATGTATAATAGAAAAATATGAACTGCACATTACCCAATTAAAGGCAATAAAAAGAGATACATAGAAATATAATTAGAAAACAAAAGTATATTGGAAATTCTAGATTCCTTTATTTAGCAACTAGAAATAAATGTCAAAATCTAAAGGTGATAGAGTCAAAGAAATATAAACAAAAATATGCAATTCAATATTAAATAAAAATGCTTTACTATGGTGACTTGAGATGCAAAGAAATCAGAGAAGAGAAAAGAACCCTGCCCCCACCTATCCAGTAAGGATATCTGCCACATTCAGACTCTCCCTTTGTTTCTACGTAAAAAAAAAAATGTGGAAAAATTCAGGCCATCTATAGAATCACAAGAAGTCCAACATAAGAAAAACATAGAATAGTTCAATTGTGAAACACAAAGCTTTAGCACTGTTCACATGATGAATACAGGACAATTATATCAAAGGAGGGGACTGTTACTGAAACTCTATTCTTTCTGTAAAACTGGACAGTGGTGGATTGGTCAAAATCCATAATTATTAGTTCAAATACTTCACAGTGGTACATTAGTTACTAGCAATACACTTTCTTAATTAGTTAATTTTTTTGGAGGCAATGGGGGTAAAGTGACTTGCCCAGGGCCATACATAGCTAGTAAATGTCTGAGGCCATATATGAACTCAGGTCCTCCTGACTCCGAGGCCAGTGTTCTATTCACTACACTTTAGGAACCTCCTCTCAAATACAGGCTGGATTCCACCTTTCTTTAGAGAAAGGGCATCTAGAATTTTTAATATACTTTTGTTTTCTATCGTTCTATGTGTCCCTCTCTCTCCTACAATATGAGAATACTTGTGACATCTCCAAATACAGGCAAATTATGTACTTATGTATTTTGTTTGTATGCATGAATAGAAAGCATTCATAGCTTGTAATGTTTAAAAATCTATGAACAAAATAAAACAATATATTGCTTAAAGAGCAAAAAGAGTATGCCCCAAAGTCCCAGGTGTACAAAGGGCAAATATCACACTATTTATATTGTTTTACTAATCACTGCAAAGCCTTTAGATTAGTTCTACACTGATGGCTTATTCACGTACTACAAATATATCAAATACATCCAGGCACTGTGAGAAATTTAGAGCATTTGGTGTCCATGTAGAAAACCATTCTCTATTTGCAACATGCCACCAAAACAATAATGCCAAGAACAACTAACATATTTTTAAGGGAGACAATTTTATGCCCTTATGGTTCTACCTAGCCTTAGACTCACTGCCATCTCTCCTAAATGAAACTGAGTTTGGTTTCCAAGTTAAAGAGGGAGTCATACTGCAACATTTTATGAATCATTTGATGTACATAGATGACATCAAATTATATGAGTACACTGAAAAACAGAATTTAAAACTCCATCTTGTGGAATCTTTCTGCAGTGACAATAGAGTGTCATTTGGACTCAACTATAAAAATTTTAATGTACACCCAGGAAATTTAAAGATTGGAGAATCTGAGCTTGAATTCAGGGGTCATTTCGAACCAAAAGATGTAGGTATTACTAACAAATACCTTGAGTACCTTTAGGCAAGACAAATTGAGCATAAATCCATTCATGAGATATCTGTGTCTGTGTATATCAAGAAACTAAACAATATCCTGATTTCAAAGCTGAAGGGAGAAAAAAAGCCCAAACATGTTTAAAGCAATGAATAAGTTATGTGATACCACCTGTGTGATGCCAGTATTAACATACATTTTGGAAATACAAACTTGACCATAAAAGATGGAAGATATCCTAAGAAAAAAGCTCACTCAATATTATAAAACACAGGGTCTATCTATCACCCTAAGTCAGCTAAAGAACAACAGGTTAAAAACAGAAGTATTTCTGAAACAAGCAGAAATTACTTCTCTGTCATCAGTAGGTTTACAATAAATACATATTGCTGGATTTGTAGAACATAACTGCAAATGGTTTACCTCTGGATGGAACTTATGAAATGACTAAGATCCAAGAATGGAATCAAAAGGCCCTCTGTGGGCAACATTCACATGAATTAATCCAACAATATGTTAACAAAGAAGAGTCAAACAAATTCCTGGGTTATGTGGATTTATTTATAGAAATAGTGGGATTTATGAGGGCAATTAAGGATCATTGTCACCATAAACTACAGAAGGGTTATCCTAATTTATTGACCAAAGTAAATTTATGCAAGGAGATGACAGAAACTGTGCAGTCTATCATTGTAGATCACAAAAATTCAGTACTTACCTACCAAATACCTAGCAAGATACCAAATGGTAGCTAGAATTATAGAAGCTCACTATCTTTGATCAACTAACAGATCACAAATTCCCATCCTACAAATATGGACCTCAAAATATCCTTGAGAATTCAACTAATAAACTGTACTGGAACTAGGCTACTATCATGGTTAGGGCTATTGCCCATAATCACCTGGACATACCATTGATCCATAAAACTTTAATGGCAAGATTTTTGGATATTGCCATACCAAATACTCATAATCTCAAAGCTATGTGGAACTCACAGTGAGTAAGAACACTGGCTCCAGTGTCAGAATGACCTGGGGATCGAATCTGGGCTCGGACACTTAGCACCCACCCAGAAACACCTGGCTGTGTAACCTTGAGCAAGTTACTTAACCCCAATTGCTTAGGGGTGGCCAGGTGGCTCAGCGAGTAAGAGCACTGGATCCAGTGTCGGGATGACCTGGGGATCAAATCTGGGCTCACATACTTAGCACCACACCCAGAAATAACTGGCCGTGTAACCTTGAGCAAAAGAAAAAAAAGCTATGTGGAACAAAAAACCTTTCAAAATATAGAATATTAGCAGGTGAAATCAAAGTCCTGTGAAGACAAGATGAGATAGATACCTTGTCCTGTCTGCTATTAGAGTTGTCCAGAGGATGCTTTCAGTGAACCTACCCAAGAGAAATTTACATCCCAATACTTTTTAATCCAATTATAAAAGCAACTATTTTATGCATCTGTGCAATAGTCCAGAGAACATGGAATATTAAAGAATGATAGATATTAAGTATAGAATATGTTTTAATTCAATATTAAATATAATTCAATAAATATTAAAGAATAATAAAGATAATGATTTGTCTCAGGGCTATTTCTATTTGAACTAGATGCATAATAATAGTATCTCATTGGCATATCACAGTTTTAAATGTACTTTAACATTTGCAAATAAACTTATATTTTATGGAAGACTTTGAGTTTTCAAAAGTATTTGCAGTTTGCAGAGCATTTTAGTCTCTGCCTGTGGTTGAATGTATGCTCTAGAACTATCCTTCTATTGTTAACAACTTCCCTTCTTTCTAGACCTCTTCACCTCCTATACTTTCTGTCTTTTGGAGCTCATGGATATCTGGCTGTCTCTGGAAGATACACCATGCCTTGCTACCCTCTCCAGTGTAGGCTGCTTCTTTTACCTTGTGGGACACACTGGGCCAGGAGAAGGAGTTAGCTTTCTCCTTGGTGCCCACTGCTATATAATTTTGCAACTCCTCCTTCAAAGTTTACTCTCTGTCTATATCTTCTCATCCATGTCCTTGTCACTATGATACGTAGGCCTTCAGGTCATTCTCCCCTCCCCTCTCAAAGAATTCTGTGCCTGGATTTCAGTCTTACTGTTTTCTACTACCTTCATTCTTAGACATGGTTGCTTCAATAGACACCTCTCCTCAAATACCCTGATCTCCCACTTTTTCAGCCTCCTCAGCTCTTTTTATTATTATTAGTCACTCACAGGAGTGACTTAGATCTTCATTGTCCCCTGTAACTAAGCTAATTTCATAATCTGAAACTCAAAAATTGCCTCTATGATCAATATCTCTTATCTTTCCACCTCTTACTTTGTCTCACTCTAAATCTTATTTTTCATCCCACTGTGATCTGCAGTCTCCCAATCCCTTTCTGTTTTCCTAATTTTTAACCCATGTCTAGCCTCACTTTTTTCTCTTTACAGTCTTGACCTTGGAGGTTATCAGTTCAATTAATGTGTCATCTTCCCCACTGGAATGCCTTGCCCCTGGCATACCCCATCAATCCTCTATCCCTGGTCACCCCAACCCACTCTCATTCCCATGCTACCAAATGCCATTAACTATGATAACTGGGTCCAATACAAGTTCATGTCATCTAATCTCACTTTTGTGCATAAATTCTTCACTCCTTCTTTTCTAATTAATTCGATTGCATATCCAGAAGAGACTGTTCCAAACCTTCTTTCTCTGCAAAGCCCCTAAGCCTCTTTTATTCCCTTACCTCTCAGCAAAGGCAGTTAGGTGGCTCAGTGGGTAGAGTGCTGGGCCTGGAGTCAGGAAAAACTGAATTCAAATTTGGTTTCAGATACTGCCTAGCTGTGTGACCTTGGGCAAATCACTTAACCTGTTTGCCTCAGTTTCCTCAACTGTCAAGTGGGGATAATAATAGCACTTCCCTTCCAGTGTTGGTGTGAAGATCAAATGAGATAATATTTGTGAAGTGCTTAGCACCGTGCCTAGCAGATACCAGGTGTTTAATAAATGTTTGTCCTTTTTTCTTTCAAAAGATGACCCATTCTACTTCCTCCTTTACTGAGAAAATCAAGACCATCAATCAATAAATCAACCAACATTTATTAAGTTGACTGTAATGTACCAGTCAATGCTAGGGATACATACAATGATAAAAATGAAACAGTACCTGCCCTCAGGCTACTTACAATCTATCAGGAGAGGCTGCATGTGTGCATAAATAAGCTTATGTGGTACAGATGCAAAGTAAATGCCAGGTGATTTGCAAAGGGAGGACATTAAAAATTGGGGAGATGAGGAAAATCTTCACGAAGAAGGTAGTGCTTAAGTTGAGACCAGAAGGAAGAAATGAGAAGGAAATAAAGAATTTTAAGAGCTTGAGGGAGTACATTGCAAGCATGAAGGTATGAAGATGAGAGATGGGACACCATGTGTGAAGAACAGAAAGGTCAGTTTGGCTGAACCACAGAGTGTGCATAAGTTATTCATAGTTGGTAAAGCTGGAAAGGTTGGTTAGGGGCAGGCAGGTTGTGAAGGGTTTTATATGACAGATTTCATTTCATCTTAGAGGCAATAGAGAAGCAGAATTTATTGAGCAGGGGAGTGACACAGTCTGACTTACGATCTGGGAAAATCTTTTTGGCAGCTCTGTGGAGGATGGATGGGAGAAGGGATATGCTTGAGGTGGGGAAACGAACAAGAAAGTTATTGCAATAGCCCAGATAAGTGATAATGGGGGCCTAACCTAGGCTGAAGGCCATGTGAGTAGAAACAAGAAGTCATATGCAAAATTGTTATGGAAGTAGAAATAAGAAAAAGTGGGAACTGAATGGATCAGAGGTATGGAAGGAACCTTACAGGTCACTTGGTCCACCATCCTTCCTCATTTTACACATGAGGAAACTGAGGCCTAAAGAGGTTTTTAAATGACTTGCCCCGAGTTACACAGGGAGTACGTGGCAAGGCCAGGTCTTCAAGCCACGTCCTTCACCATCAGACCCAGCATTCTTCCTTCTGTGTTGATAATCCTGAATATATAGGGAAAAGGATAGTAAGGGATCAAGAACCTGGGAGATTATTAGGATGGCAGTGCACTTAACAGAAATAAGAAAGTCCATCCAGAAAAAGGGATGGTTTGTTTGGGAAAGATACTGAATTCTGTTTTATACCAGTTAAGTTTGGGATGTCTCTGCGACATCCAGTTTGAAATGCCCGATAGCTGGTGATGAGAGACTGGCGTTCAGGAGAGAGACTAGGGCTGTGTAGATAGATCTGGAAATCATCTCTACAGAAAGATGGTAATTAAGCCCTTTGTCAGCTAGTGAGAGAGAACCAAGAGAAAAGAAGAGAGCCCAGGACAGGGCCTTGGGGTCAACTCTCTCATTTCTGCTATCCCACATCTTAAGTTCTCCCTTCACACTCCACATTTCACCTTTGATCAAATCTTTGAGAAAGAAGTGACCTTTTTCCTTGTTAAGGCCAATTCCTCTATTTGTACCCTTGATCCCATTCCCTCTTCTCTCCTTCAGAAGCTGACCCCTTAGTCTCTCCTACTCTTCCATCCTCAGTTTCTTTATGTCTACTGACTTCTTTCCTGTGGACTCATAATTTATGGGGGTAGGTTTTGGAACTAACCCATTTGGCCAGGGTACCTTGCTTTGGTAAGAACACGTTTTGATTGAACTGAATTAATTGGAACTAAATTGTGAACAAGACTCTGAAATAAAGTCAGTGTGTGACAGACTCTCACGTCCCAAATAACTTGTTTAAAATGAAGCTATTTCAGAATAGGGAAAGGGGAAGAGGAGATTCAGAGTCTCTGGATTCCTCCTTGTTAAAACCTCAGAGCAAATCTTGACCTTTTCCTCACCCTCACCTCTAATATTTCAGTCAGTTGTCAAATCTTGTTGATATTTTCTCCACAAGATTTTATACTCAGACCCCTTCTCTCTACTCACATGGTCTTCTCTAGTTCAGACTCTCGTCACCTATGGCCCACAGTATTCTAATAGCATAAAAAATGTTCTCCCTGATTCCAGTCTTTCCTTTTAATCCATTCTCCCTCAAACTGCCAAAATAATCTTCCTAATGCACAGGCCTGTTTGGGTCACTCTCTTGCTCCAAAGTCTTCACTGGCTCCTTGTTACCACTAAGATAAAACACAAATTTATCAACCTGACATGTAAAGCCCTCCAAAATTTCTCTCTACTTTGCCTTTTCAGTCTTCTTTCTTTCTTTTGGAGGGGGGAAGGCAGGACAATTAGGGTTAAGTGACATGCCCAAGATCACACAGCTAGTAAGTGTGTCAAGTGTCTGAGGTTGGATTTGAAGTCCTCTTGACTCCAGGGTCAGTGCTTTATTCACTGAGCCACCTAGCTTCCCCCTTTTCAGCTTCATTTCACATTATTCCTCTTTTGGTACCTTTAAGTTCCAGTCAAACTCAGGATGAAACAGTATATCACATCTCCTGCCTACAAACATTTGCACAAACCACATTTCATGCCTAGAATGCACTTTCCCCCCTTATTTTAGCCTTATAGAAACCTTGTCTCTTTTTGAGGCTCATATCAGGTTTCATTTTCTCATCAGTGAAGTCTCCCCTGATAATTCCAGTTTTTAGTGATCTCTTCTCTCTCTCTCTCTCTCTCTCTGACTCTCTCTCTCTGTCTCTGTCTCTCTGTCTCTGTCTCTGTCTCTCTCTCTGTCTGCCTCTCTCTCTGTCTCTGTCTCCATGTCTCTCTCTGTCTCTTTCTCTCTCTCTGTCTCTCCCTCTCTCTGTCTTTCCCTCTCTCTGTCTCTCTCCCTGTCTCTGTCTCTCTCCCTCTGTCTCACTCTCTGTCTCTCTCCCTCTGTCTCTCTGTTTCTCCATCTATGTCTCTCCCTCTCTCAGTCTCTCTCTTTTTTTTTTACAAATGACCTTGTATTTATTTATCTATGTACGAGATATAGTACAGGACAATGTCGACTTCTGGAGTGTAGAACTATTTCATTTCTGTCTTTGTAAGCCCAGTGACTAGCACAGTGCCAGGCACATAGGGTAGCGGCAGTAGTAGCTCCATCTCATCTATAACTTAGTAGATGGTTTTATTTCTTTTCTTTTCTTTTTTTTTGGAGGGGGCAGGTGAGACACTTGGGGTTAGGTGACTTGCCCAAGGTCACACGGCTAGTAAGTGTCAAGTATCTGAGACTGGATTTGAACTCAGGTCCTCCTGACTCCAGGGCCAGTGCTCTATTCACTGTGACACCTAGATGCCCCAAGCCTTATTTCTGTAGCTAATAAATGTCAGAGGCAGAATTTGAACCCCAGTCTTCATGATTACAGGCACTCTGTCCATTGCACTAGGACAAGCTGTTTCTCTAGCCTTACATGCAATAGGTGCCTATTAAGTGGCTAAATCTAATTGAATTTTAGTGCACAGAGCCCTTTCTGTTTCACAAAAGGGCTCCCACAATCGTATCATTAGATTCTCAAACCATCTCCCTGGGGAGTCAGGGCAGTGTTTACCTTCCACTTTTGGCAGATGAGGAAACTGAGGACCAGAGAGGGACTTTCTGAAGGCAACAAATGAACAGTACAACGAGGGTGGAGAAACCTGGGTACCCAAATCCTCAATCTAAGATTCCTTCTTGATGATGCCTTTTGGACATGGATGTACCGAACAACCATGGTTGCTTCCATATGACGAATTTGTTTCGTGCCCTGTCCCAAGGAAACACATTTCTTACAACGATAATGACCCAACTGGTTAAGTCTATTTTCCCCTCAGTTTAGCTCTAAACAGCGCATGTTGTTACTTTGAACAGCTATTAAACACTTCAGTAGCTCCTCAAACATGCCAAGGAATTCTTGGAATAAAAACGACAATGAATAAAGATGACTGGAAATGAGGTTATAGGACTGAATGTGATTATACCCCATTTATGACAGAAAATTCACTTATTACAATCAAATCAAGGCAAGGGATTAGCCATGTGTCCCTGCCCCACCTTTCAGTTTTCTCCCATGAAAAAGATACTCTCTGCCCTCTCCAGTAAGGCTGCTTCCAGAAAGGAGGCTGAGCCTTCAATCTTTTAAAAACACCACACCTAGAGGGTGGTGGCACAGAGTGGGGGAGGGGTGGGGAAATGGGGGAGGGGATGGAGCCTGCTTAAGAAATTTCCATTCAGTGAAGGATGCCATATTCTGATCTCAGAGTTAGTGAAAATGATGCAATTCAGAAGTCGGTTACAAACTTCTTGTGTAACTTTTATGAATGCTTGAGAATCACAGCAGAAATTCCATAATTGCTCCCAGAGTCAAAGAACTTTTGACCTTGAGAATTAGCATCTTACATCCTAGACCCAGGAAACTACAGAGGACACAATGACAACACTGAAGTAGTGACCCCATGGAGGGAGAGGATGCAACATGGGTTCTGAAAGGAAGCCCAGAGGTGATGGAATCCCAAACCCTCATTTCACAGGCTAGGAAAATTTGTAAAGATTTCTTTTCCCCTCCCCTCCCTTCTGCTAATACAGAAAATAAGGGGGTTGGACCCGATAACCTCGAAATTGAGGTTTACAGAACTGACTTGTCTGAGGTCACAAAAGTAAAGTGACAAGAAACAGGATTTGAATCCAGGTCTTTTGATTCCAAAGGTTCTGTGGTTTCCATGGTCCTATGCTGGCTCTCATGGATACAGAAAATATAGAGTATTTTGTGGAGAGATGGTAGATTGAAAGCTAGACGGAGCTTTAGAAGCTACTGAGTTCAATTGTTTCATTTTACCAATGAGATGTTTGTTCCTAGTGAGGTTAAGGAACTTGTCCAAAGTCTCATGGGTGGTAAGTAGTAGAATCTAGGTCCTCTGAGTCCAAAGAGAACGCTAATGACTGGGGTGGGGGTAATCAGGAAAGGCTTCCCCAATGAATGGCACCTGAGTTAAGTCTTGAAGGGAGAAGAATGCTGAGGAGTAGAGGTGTGGAGTGAGTTGATTCCAGGCATGAGATGAGGACTTGAGAAATCCTGAAGTGTGAAGTTAAACTTAGACTCTGACCCACTGGAATACTGTGAGTCTCAGGCACCTAAATTCCACTGTGAAAAGAACCTTGCTCTTTCTCTGGGAATCAGAAGGCATGGGCTTTTAGAATCCCCTCTGACACTAACTTGCCTTGTGACGTTGGCCAAGTGACTTCTCCTCTGAGCTGTATCAGTTTTCCTCATCTATAGCAAGAGAAGGTTGGATTGGATGGACTCCTGAATCACTTCCAGCTTTATCTGGAATGCTCTGTGACTCCTAGATCATAGCCCACCCCCTTGTCTGGGAATGTTTGAAATTACTCTGAGGAACAGAGGACTCAAAACAAGTCCACGTACCCATTTTCAGAATTGCCTTAATCTCCTTTTCCCCACCCCCAATTCTCCAGTTACAGCCTTTGGACAGTCCCTCCTGCCCTCAAGGGTCTGTGGTCACACTGCTTGCCTTCTAAGCTCTGCTCAGAGGGCAGGAGGGGAAATGTTGCACAGTGGTGCCTGTTTTGATGGACTCCTCTTACCTGACCCTTCTTCTTCTAGCTAAACTCCCTGCGCAGTAGGTCTGTTCACAGGCTGTGATCCTGGGTCTGTGAAAATAAAATAGGACAGAAAAGTGTTTGTTAATAGACTAACCATGAAGGATCTGAAAAAATAAAGCAGCCATGCTTTCATTTTTCAGACTTTGTTCTGGCTATGGCATCGAGCAGGACTTTGCTGGAATAATCACTCGCTCAGCAAAAGGTTTGAAAGTCTTTTTGACCTCTTTGGTTTCCTTGATCCATTCAGGTGGTCAGGGTGGGTGCCTAAGCTGCTGCTCCTAAGGGAATTGTAGCAGGGGTGGTGGTGGTGGTGGTGGTGAAGGAACAAACATACATTAAGTGCCTATTATTGGGGCAACTAGGTGGCGCAGTGAACAGAGCACCGACCCTGGAGTCAGGAGGACCTGAGTTCAAATCTGCCCTCAGACAGTTGACACATTTACTAGTTGTGTGGCCTTGAGCAAATCACTTAACCCCAATTGCCCTGCCTTCCACCCCCCCAAAAAATGATTTTAAAAAGTGGCTATTATGTTCCAAGCCCTGTTCTAAGTGCTTTACAAATGTTATCTCATTTGAGATAATGGACTTGGAGGTCCCCCTGTTGCTTTGGGTCAAAGCAGGACCTCTATGATCTGAGAAAACAACACCTCTGTCTTCCTTCACTACAGAGAGCCCAGGTAGGTGGGGTCCAGGAAGGTAGCATTAGGCTGTTTCATGTGGAAAAGGAAGCTATTCTGCCATGGTTCACCAAGAGCTGCTTAGATTTCCTGAGGACATGACACCGCCTTTGCCCTCCTCGTTATCAAGGCCACAGATAGGTGGACTGCAGTGGACACCAAGGTCCCTTGGTCTGGCACCTACTCCCATCCTTTGCCATCATCCATCATTGGTCCACTAGCCATGGCGCCTTTCTGGGGCTGGGTCTGGAGGTCTCCTCTCTGTGTTACCATTTGAGAAAACAACAATCCTTCAGTCCTCTGAACCAACCATTGCTCCAAAACCAGTCTCTGTTACAAACCAAATGAAGATTAAAATCACAGAAGCACAAAACCTCAGAATTAGAAGGGGGTCCCAGGTCACCTAGGTTCATGCCTACCTGAACAAGCATTCTCAACCTTACAGGTAAGTCATCTTACAATCATTTAGCAAAGGGGAACCCACTACTGTCTAAGACATCACATTTTGCTTCTGGATAACTATAAATACTAGAATGATTTTCTTTATATAAAATTAAAATCTACTTCTCTGAAACTTCTACCTATCACTCCTATTTCTGCTTCCCCAGGGCTGAAAAGTATACGTATCTCTCTCCTGCATGTTTGGCCTTCAAATACTTGAAAATAGTCAACCTCCCTACCCCTGCCCCAGTTTTAGGGTATAGGCAGGGATGTTTGGAATTTCTGGCCTCTTTATCAGACAGGTGATACTATACCCCACAGAGGGGAAGGGACCACCCATCAAGATGATTGAGATGACATCAAGATAATTGTCATGTCCCTTCTAAAGCTTCCCTTCTTCAATATTCCAGGTGGAAGGGGAGTGGGGTGATATTTTTGATTTTTGAACTTTCTGGCCTCTCCATTTTACAGATAGAAAAACTGAGGGCCAGAGTTAGGGGGAAATGACTTGCTCATGATCATGCAGCTCTTTAACTGGTGACAGAAGAGCAGAAATCAGGTCTCTTCCAGACTAGTAGAAAGAGGCTCTTTCTAAACTACCCTGCTGACACCTAGTAAGGATTGTTGGAGGATCACTGGAAAGAGGGATCACTTTGGCTCTGAGGTGGTCAAAGAATGTTTCTTAGAGGAAGGCTTTGAATGACAGGTAGTATTGGAGGAGGAGAAACAGCTGGAAGGGGATGGGACAGAGATTCTTTATGCTTAGATTTTCTGGCCTGTTTATCAGACAGGTAACACTATCTCCTACAGAGGGGAAGGGACCGACCATCAAGATTATTTTAGTCCAACTAAAAACTGAGAAAACGGAGGTTGGGGTAGGGAAATGACTTACCCAAGGTCACTAAAGAGTTGGCATTTAACCGCCCTCACCCCCTTGCCAAGTCCCTCCCTCCAGAACTAGGAACCTCCAGCCTCCCTCCCACCAGCACAAGAACATTCGGCTGGAAAGTTTCAAACAAATCCCTGTTTTCCCTGTCTGTGCTGCTGAAGTTCATTTAGCTGTTTCTGGCAAGAGCCTTGAACAGATCTGACAGCTTTCCCCCCCACCCCACCCCCCTTTTCTAAATTGTACTTAATTATAATGCTAAACGGTGGCCACGATTCACATTGGAGAACATGACAAACAAGACAAGTTCTGAAGCCAAGAAAACTCGGATTCCTTTTCATTCCCAAACAGAACTATGGTGGGTCGGGTTATCTGAGGCAAAATTCCTGACAGCGTCTGCTTTGGGCTCTGAGCTGCGGGCTCCCTGCAATGACTTGAAGCTGGTGGGCCTGGATGAGGGTTTGACTGACTCTGAAAGCATAACCTGGAACAAAACAAAGGGGGAGGCCCAGACTCCCACCCCAGTGCACCCCCATGTAAGTCACCTGCTAATTCCAAGTCCAAACATGCTTTTTAGCTTGGGGGGAAAAAAAACCACCACCACCCGTAGCTCTCTCATTCTGAGGCAAATTGAGGGAATGCTTTGCAGCTCTCCCCCTCCCTCCCTGATGGTATTTTAAAATTCCACTTTCATGTCCCTGCTGCCTACGCTGAACAGGGAGGGAGGGTCACTGGGGCTATTTGGTTTCCAATAAGATAAGCTGTCTAAACCCTGGGATATGTGTGTGTGTGTGTGTGTGTGTGTGTGTGTGTGTGTGTGTTAGGGGTGGGGTGTGGGAGTGAGAAGAGAACCTGTCCTAAGTGGGAAGGGAGAGGAAGCTGATGCAAAGGAGGGAGGGGGATGGGCTTGGTTCATGAGCTGGGATGGGGATGTGGTTGGCATAAGGAAAAGAGTATGACGGAGCTTGGCAAGCTGGGTCTAAGTGCCCAATTGTCCATTAACATGCCATCGGGCATCTGTAAAATGAGGGCATTGGACTAGATGCCCTTCTGGCCCTGACAATCTATGTTCCAAAACTCTGAAATTCCATGCTCTGTGATCCAAAGGCTTCTCCCAGTTCTAATGCTCCACATTCTATGGGGTCCTTCCCGCTCGGATATTCTTTTCTAGGACTCAGATCCCTCCCAGTCCTGATATTCTATAGTTCTACGTTCTCTTCTAGCTGTAAAATTGTATGGTTTTTGATCCATCCCAGGCACATAGAGTGGGGGAAGTCCCTGGAAAGGAGGGCCCATGGAAAGGTCTCAGTAGGCCTGAGAAGGTTCCAGTTGGAATTTCTCTCCCTGCTCTTCCTCAACCTTCCTCTTACTAGCTATGGAATCATTATCTGTTTGCATTACCCTCTTCTAGGTTTCAGTTTTCTTCTCTGTAAAATGGGGAAAATAATAGGTACAGACAGTGCTGATGTAGCTCAGTGCCGACAGGCTGATTAGGTGAGGGGGGCTGTCTGTGAAAGCACTTTGCAAACTGCTCCATAAATGGAAGTTGTTGTCTAGTCCATCAATCAATAGACATTTATTAAGCACCTACTCTGTTCCTGGCTCCGGGCTAAGTGACACAAAGGAATACTGAGAAAGGCAAAGGACTGGCCCTGCTTTCAAGGAGCTCCCTGTGCAATGAGGGGGGGCAGGGTGAGGGGGGGGAGACAAAAATGCAAGCTATTATGTTCAAGCAAGCTATAGGGAGGATATGTTAGAGATAATCAACAGAGGGAAGACTCAACCTAACATAGGGCTACTTACATCAAATTCAGGAAGAGTGTGTTGAATGACTGAAGTCATAAAAGCAAAGAATGCCCTGGAATGGTGCCCTGGGATGGTGCCCTGGGGGCGGCTGGTGGTGCAGTGGATATAGGGACTGGCCTAAAGTCAGGAAGTTTTGAGCTCAAATCCCACTTCAGATACTTATCAGCTGTTCGACCTTGGGCAAGGCACTTAATCTCTGTTTGCCTCAGTTTCCACAACTATAAAATGGAGATAATAATAGCATCTCCCTTCCAGGGTTCTTGTGAGGATCAAATAGGATATTTGTAAAGTACATAGTAGGTCTCATATAAATTTAGTTATTATTGTTATAATAATTGTAGATCACAGAATGTTAGAATGTCCTTCAAAGCTCAACCCGATTGTCATTGTCTATGTGGAGGTTGCTCCACGCCCTACAGAAGCACTAGGTGAAGAAATGACTAAAGTACTAGACCTGGAGTCAGAAAGACCTGAATTCAAATCCAGCCCCAAACATTTACAATCTGTATGAGCCTGGGCAAGCTGCTTAATGTCTGTTTGCCTCGGTTTCCTCAACTGTAATATGAGGATAATAATTGCACCTATTACCCAGGGTTGATCAAATGAGGTAACACTTGTGAAAGGCTTAGTAAAGTGGCACACAGTAGGTGCTTAATAAATGCTTGTTTCTTTCCTTTTTCCTATATGAGACTTTTCCCAATCTTGCCTGCTAGTACATCATTCTTACTACTGCTGTGTCTACTCATAGCTTGCCCAGATAGAAGAGAAAGAAAGCTTCTTGAGGGCAGAGATCGCTGGTTTGCTTTTACTTTCTCCGCGCCTGAGGAAATGCCTGACACTTAATGCTTTTATTTTTTTGGAGGGGGGAAGGCAAGGCTATTGAGGTTAAGGGAGTGTTAAGTGTCTGAAGCTGGATTTGAATTCAGGTCCTCCAGCCTCCAGGGCCGGTGCTCTATTCACCTAACTGCCCCCACTTAATGCTCCTTGACAGATTGGTAGGGAACTCTAGGATCATTGTTGGAAATGATACTGATAAGAACCACTACCCACATTTCTATTGGCTTTGAGGTTCCCAAGAGCTCTCCTCAAAAAAATATCTGGAAGCCTGGTAGGTGAACCTCCATTCTAAAGACACCAAGGCACAGTTAGGTGAAGCTACTTTGGGCTGGGGCAAAGACATGCCTTCTGACCCCAAGGACAGTGTGCTCTCCCAGATGCAGCACGTTTTACCTTGGTAATAAAACGAAGTCTTCTGATCCAGATCCATCCATCCCCTCATGTTACCAAAAGACAGTGAATTACTGATAGGTTCATAAATAACAATAAAAATAATGGCAGATATGGAGCTGAAAGAGACCCTACAGATTGTCTAGACCAATCACCCTATTTTTTCTTTAAAAGACATTTTTAAAAAATCTGTAATTTTCTATCACAGTTTCACTTCTGAATGTTATTCCTCTTCCCTCCCTTACTCCAGTGACCATTGCTTGTAACAAAGAATAAAAAAAATTCAGCAAAACCAGCAAACATGCATGAACGAAGTCTGAATGTATATGCCTTGTTATGCACCTATAACCTCCTCCACATATGCCAAGAAGGGAGGGAAGGGATTCTTTCTCCTTTTTCTCTAAGGTGGAGTTTGTTCATTATAATCATATAGTGAACAGTTTGAGTGGTTTTTTTGGGGGGGTCTCTCCCCAGTCATATCATTTTACAAGGGAGGAAATTGAGACTGTGAGTCCTTGTCCTCCAAATCCCATGATCCCACTATAACATGCCCATTCCCTCTAAGTCACACGTCCTGTCAGTCACTGAGCTGGTGGTGCAATCCCAGTCTCAGGACTTCTTAGTCAGTTCCCTTTCTGCAGTCCCAGGACTGACCTGTCTCCCTGGTGACCAATAGGGAACCTGAGGGATGTGGGCTTGGAAAAAGCCATTGCTGAGGAATCCACGAGTCATGCTGAGTCACCAGCTGCCAGTGAGTTAGGGCTTCTCTTCTCTTATTACAAAAAGGGGATGTGATACTTGGAGCATGCTTAGCAGGAATGAAACAGGTAGGATCCAGAAGGAGGCCTTCTGGCCAGGCTTAGCTGGATCAGGGTACCACTGGGGGCCAGGGAAGCGCAGCCAGGCTGAGGAAAGCAGTGGAAAATAGGTCATATGAGGTGGT
>NW_027186418.1:3676653-3715212 GCF_028583685.1 Petaurus breviceps papuanus | reverse complement strand
CAAGGTGTGAAATTTTCTTAATTTTAAACCAGAGATGTCAAGGGACCCTATATTGTTGGGGGATGGTCAGTTACTCAGAGAGGCAATGGGTGGGACAGAAGGATGCAGCTTACTCTGGTTGGTACTCGGAAGGTCTTGAGACTCTCCTACCCACTTCTGGCCCATAACAATAGGTTTTTGTTCTAGAGGGGATATTGGAGAACATGGAGTTCAACACCTTCATTTAGAGAAGAAAACTGAGGCTTAAAGAGAGCAAGTTACTTGTCCGAGGTCACTTGGTAGAAAGAGTTAAGATTCAAGTTCTCTGACTTTGGATCTAGCAATCTTCCATTATACTGTGTGTTCTCCTGTCTGGGCTTCTGTATGATCGATCAATAAGTCAGTCAATAGGCATTCATTAAACACCTACTATGTGCCAGGCACCTTGCTAAGTGCTGGATCATCATCTTTAAGTGTTTTTCCTGCCTTCTCTGTCTTGCTGGCTTCTCCTCCTCTTGGTGCCTCTTCAACATGTGTGTCCTCAGTTCTGCTCTTGACCTTCTTTTCTCTCTCTACTCTTTCCCTTGATGATTGTATCTATTTCCCCCCGGCTTTGATGCAATGACTCCAAACTCTACCTTTCTCTAGGGCTCCATTCTTATTTTCTAACTTGCTTCCTAGACATTTCCACCTGGATATGTTGCTAGTATTTTAAATTCAACTTGTTCAGAACTGGATTTATCATTTTCTCCTCCTCTTCCCCTGTGCAGCTTGCCCCTCTTCCTAACTTCTCCACTGCTGTTGATGGTGCTACCTTTCTCTAGGCTACCCAGATTTAGCCTTGGAATCAGTCTTGAACTTTTTGCTCTCCCTCACTTCTAGAAGCCATTCCATTTTCTTTACCTGTCTTCTCTTAATACAACCAACCACCATGGTTTAGGTCCTTACCTCTTTCTGCCTACGCCATTTGAATAGCTTGTTGTAGTTGAGTCATTTCAATCATGTCCGATTCTTCCTGACCTCATTTCTTGGCAAAGATACTGGAATGGCTTGCCATTTTCTTCTCCAGTTCATTTTACAGATGAGGAAACTGAGGCAAACAGGATGAAGTGACTTGCCCAGGGTCCCACAGCTATTAAGTGTGTAAGGTGGGATTTGAACTTGAACTCTGGTCTTCCTGGTTTTAGTTCTCTATAGATGAGCAACCTAATGGTTTCCATTGTAATGGCTTACTAATTGATTTTCCTTGTAAAATTCTATTCCAAACCCAGTCCATCCTCCACCCCACTGCCCAAGCAATCTTCTAAATGTACTACTCTTATCTTACAACTGAAAAACCATCAGTGACTCCTCATCCTGTACTACATAAAGTGTGAATTCCTCATTATGGCATTCAACATCTTCCACAATTTGGCTAAAACTGCCTTTCCAGTCTTAACTCTTACTACTTCCCTTAATGCAAGCTACATTTCACCCTTGCTGTTCCTTGAACAAGACACTCCATCTCCCAATTTGGGGCATTTCCAAAAGCTGTGCCTCATTCCTGGAACGTTCTCACTCATCAGTTCTGTTTGTTGACTTCCTTGAATTCCTTCAAGATCCAGTTAAGATCCTCAGGTAGCCTTTCCCAATCCTCCTTGATTCTGGTGCCTTCCCTCTGTAACCACCTCCAATTTATCCTGTAATTATCTTGTTTGAACATAATTGTTTTTATATTATATCTTCCATTAGATTACGAGCTACTCAAGATTAGGGACTCTTGGAGCGGCTAGGTGGCACAGTGTATAGAGCACTGGCCCTGGAGTCAGGAGGACTTGAGTTCAAATGTGGCCTCAAGACACTTAACACTTACTAGCTGTGTGACTTTGGGCAATTCACTTAACCCCAATTGTCCTGCCTTCCCCCCTACCTCCTCCAAAAAAGGAAAAAAAGAAAAGAGTAGGGACTCTTCCTTTGCTTATTTTTGTATCCTTAATGTCACATAAGTGTTTATTGACTGACAAAAAAAAACTAGACTTTATTCCATCTCATTCTTATCCTGCCCTCCTCCATCACTACTTCTTTGCTCTCACATTGTCCTTCATGCCCTAAATAGATTCCAACCCAAAACCTCCAGCTCTACCTGTTAAAATGTCTTTCCTTCAAGGCTGAGCTCCGCTGCTGCCTTAACTCATGAAATATCCCTGGATCTCTCCTCCCTTGCCTCACCTCCCTCCTCCTAAACTTGGAAGTGATCTCTCTGACTTCCAGTTTCTCACGTTTATTGAAATGATATGAAACACCATTTCTGTATCATTACTGTAGAAGTAACATGCATGACCTAGGAAAACTTCTTGGCAATCAGGGCATCAATTCTGACTCAGAATACAATTTCTTCTCTTTAGAAGTTGTGGAGGATCTATCTTTAGAAGTTCATGAGAACAGATAGTCATTTCTCTTGGGTGGTTTAGATCTTGACTTAGTATCAGAGAATGTCAAAGCCAGAAGGGAACTTAGAACTGTAGAACATGGAATGCCAAAGCTGGAAGCTACCATAGAACCATAGAAAATGGAATGTTAGAGCCCAGAAAGACCTTAGGGATCATTTATCCCACCATGTCATTGTAGCAAGAAACTGAAAGTAACACCTTGAGTTCTTGACAGGTCCTGGACTAGATAGAACCCAGGTCTCCTGACCCCAAGTTCAGTGCTCTGAACACTGCACACCTTATCTGTGGGATTCATTTATCTCTGTTCTCACATGAACTTTGATCATTTAGAGCTGGCTGAAAAATTATTAGCTCTAGGAATTTGATCATTTGGCGGGAATTGACTTGAAGTATGGAGAAGGCTAGCAGATATATCACCTGGAGCCCATTCTCTGAGATGGCAAGTTTTTCTCTCTTTTGGGCCTGAAATATTCCCTGTCTGGTCTAGAAGCATTTGGGGGGAGGGGAATAAATGAGGACAATTGAAACTGGTGAGAAGTTAGATTTCCTTCCAGATCAATTGTTAAGAAGGGGGAGGGGAGTATATCATTGGCTAAATAATGTAAGAGCAAAGCTTGTGATTGCCAGAGAAATGAAAGTTAGTGGCCAAGAGTGACTGCAAAATCAAGGAGCTCAAAAAGGACATTTCCAATGGAAAATTTCAGAGCCCATGAACTTGAGACTTCCTAATGGGTTTATTTCAGAGTCCCCCAACTGGAAGAGTTCTTGAAGCATCATACAATTCCAGTCCTAGACTCTTGCCAATAAGCTTGAAGATCACTATCATAAATAGTGCTGTGGGAAGAGCCTACAGTTAGATGTTAGGGGACCTTGGGTTCTAACTTGGGTACCAGTATTTTCTGGGTGACTTTCAGCAAGTTAATTCTTTTCTTTTTTAAAAATTTTTAAAAATAAATTTGTTTGTTTCCTTTTAGTTTACAGGATTCAATTCCACAATTCCTTGAGTTTCACATTTTGTCCCCCTCCCTCCCCTCCTCCCCATGGTGGCATATAGTCAAGTATAGGATCTGTAAATACTTTCACAAGTTAATTCTTTTCTAGATCTCAGTTTCCTCATCTGTGTAATGAGGTGGTTGGGGGTATATGAGCTCTATGGTCTTCCTGAATTTAATACTTTCCATTCCATTATTCTAAAATTACTTCTTTTTTTAATTAATCAATCAATCAAATTATTTATTAATTAATGCCCCCTAATCTCTTTCTCCTCTGAATGGAGATAAAAACCAAAAGGAGAGAAAGTAGCTCTGAAGGCCAGAGATGGGCCTTGGATGTGTAGGCTGTTCCCCAGGTTCCCAGATCCATCGATCCATCTCTGTAGGGATTCGCCCAGGCATATGGAGACAGCCAGTCAGCCATACACACACACTGAACTCCCTGGCAGGCCTAGCAGGAAGTGATGCAGAAGACCTGATAAGGTCTTGGGCTGGTCACCCAAAAATCTCAAGGTGAAGTGGTGGAGGATGAACCATGTTGGAGAAAAAAGACAGGAGTGAAATGGCACAAAAAGCAAGGACAGACACACAGGCACAGACAGACAGAGATACACACACACACACACTCACTCACTCATTCACTCCTCTAAAATCACTTCTAATTCTGGAATTCCATGTTCTTTGATTCTAAGTGTGAGGTCAGCCCAAGCTCAGCTAATATGTATATGTCCATCCCTTCCTTGATTTTAGCTCCCTTTGGGCTCTATTGGGGTAAAGTTTTCAGTTGTAGGGGGGATCTTTAACCCTCTGATTCACATCTACAGGGGCTAGCCCATGGTCCTCTCTTCTGGCCACTATCACCTGTTAGTCACCCTCTGGGGTTCTCCCTTCTCAAACTCCTCAGTCTGATATTTTTTTTTGGAGGGGGGAGGGCAGGGCAATTAGGGTTAAATGACTTGCCCAAGCTCACAGGGCTAGTAAGTGTTAAGTGTCTGAGGCTGGATTTGAACTCAGGTCCTCCTGACTCCAGGGCCGGTGCTCCGTTCACTGTGCCACCTAGCCTCCCCTCAGTCTGACATTTAAAGTCCTTCACAATCTGTCTTCAGCCTTCAAATAATTCAGAATTATTTCACATTTCTCTATTTCACACACCTTTGTCCCAGCCAAACCAATTATTTTCTGTGTTCTGAACTCAGCACTTCCTCCTGGCCTCTGTGACTTTGCATAGGCTTTGTCTTCCATTTTTGCAATGCATTCCCTCCTTTATCTCTCCTTTAGAATCATTTTCTTCTTCCAAGGTTCAGATTAGGCGTTCTCTTCTCACAGAAGTCTCAGCTGTTAGTTTTTTCTCTCTGTCTCTGTCTCTCCCCCCACAAGTGATCTTGCATTTACTTATCTATCTTGCCTGCTCCATACTGCAGGAGAATATAAACACCTAGAGGGCAGGAGTTGTTTTTCAATTTTGTCTTTAATATGTATTTAATTAAATTGTTTTAAAAATGACTTATCCAGGATCATATAAGTAGTAAGTATCCAAGGAAGGATTCAAAACCAGTTCCCCTGCTCCTGCCCAGATTCCAGGTCTAAAACTCTCTCTACTAAACCATACTACCTCTTGAATACAATGAAGTACCAAAAAATAAGACCAAATTAGTTTAAAAAAATTTTTGGCTTCTATGTCAGATTTGAACTCAAACTGACCTTAAAATCCATTAAAATTCCCAAGTTTTTTTCCCCGTGTGAACTGTTATCTCTCTATCTCTTCTCCATCCTACACTTGAGCATTTACATTTTGAACCTAAAAGCTGGAGTTTATATCAATTTCCATTCAATTTTAACTTATTAGAGTCCATCTTCTAGATCTATTGTTTTATCCAGTTGAAATCTTTGTGGATCCTTACTCTGTTGTCCAGCATGTTATGGATCCCTCCCAACTTCATGTCATCTGCAAATTTGACAATCAAACTATCTATACTTTCAAAATAATAGCTCACACCTACATATAATTTCAAGGTCTAGAAAAAACACTTTCCTTACAATAACCCTGAGAGGGAGCTAGTACACAAGAATGGTTATCCCCATATGACAGATGAGGAAAGTAGTCCTCAGTGAGATGAAATGACCTGACCCCAGTGGTCATACAGTTAGTAGGCAACTCCATGATACAGTGGATAGAGCAGTGGATTTAAGAATCTGAAAAAAAAACAAAACCCTGATTTTTGATCTTGCCTCAGACCCTTACAAGCTCCAAGGCCCTAGGGTAAGTCAATTAACCTCTTGAAGCCTAGGTGTTAAAATGGGGATAATAGTGGCCTCTATGCCATGAACATAACAAAGTTATCCTGAGGATTAAATGAAATAATGCATGTAAAGGGCTATAAAAACTTAAAGTGCTTCATTAGTATTAGCCAGTAGTTATAATGGCATCACAGTCAGAATATGAAAAGAGATCTAATGCTGGCTCCTGGAACACTCCGCTTGGGACATTCCCACCAGGCTGACACTGAGCACTACTCTTTGGGTCAGATCATCCAGTCAGGTTTAAACCCACCTAAATAGGCTATAATTCAGTCTACCCTTAATTCCCTTTTGTCCCCATGGATATCACAAAATATCATATATCTTGCTGAAATTTAAGTGTATAACATCTAGAGGATTTCCTTGGTTTGGTCTAGTAAACTTATTAGATAAAGAAATTAGGTTAGCTTGGTCTGATTTCTTTTCCTTAGTTTATATATGTTCATGTACACACACATGTATATTAATATACTTAAGTGAATAAACTTACATGCAAACATATACATGCATGTGTACATAGATATGCATATAATATATGTGGTCACATATACACATACACACATATCAACATGTACATGTACACATGTATGTGTGTGTATAAGCTTGAACTTCCTACTGACAAGTATAGGTGTTCAAATACACAAACAAGCTCATCCTTCAGACTCCAAGGATGTCTTCATTGGTGTAGATGTTCCTTCCAGTAACACAGAACACAAGTCCTCTATGACTTTTTCTTCTGAATCACTGATTTCATTAGTGTAGGGAGCTTCCAGGGGAGGGACCTAGATATGGTGCTGGAAGGACCAACTTTTTCATTTTATAACTGAAGAAGCTAAGGCAAAGTGTCTTGCCCACGAGGTCAGAAATTTAGTATTTGTCAGAGGACAAGTTACTTTCCCCAGGTTCCCAGAATCCAGAGCTAGTTTTTCTGCCCTGCCCCCCCCCCCCCCAATGGACTACAAATTTCCTTAAACAACTTCCAGTTCCCAAGATAATAGATTTAGTAATGGAAGGAGCCTCAGAAGCCATTTAGTGCAGCCTCTTAATTTTATAAATGAGGAAACTTAAATAAATAAAACTTAAATAAAAGAGACCTTCAGAGATTAAGTGACTTGCCCCAAATTGCACACAGAGAACAGGTGGCAGAATTTGAACCCAAGTCCTCTGATTTCCAAGTCACTGCTTTAAATTCTTTGAGAGCTGCTATGGTAGAACACACCCCCACCCTGAAGTCATTCTAGTGAATGACAAACAAGACCATAAAGAAAGAAAATGAGGGGGCGGATCGAATCCCGGGCTCAGAACTTAGCACCCACCCAGAAACGCCTGGCCGTGTAACCTTGAGCAAGTTACTTAACCCCAATTGCTTAAGGGCGGCCAGGTGGCTCAGCGAGTAAGAGCACCGGCTCCAGTGTTGGGACGACCTGGATATCGAATTCCGGGCTCAGACACTCAGCACCACACCCAGAGATAACTGGCCATGTAACCTTGAGCACGTTGCTTAACCCCGATTGCTTAAAAAAGAAAATGAGGAAAGGAAGTTCCCAAGAAGAAACAAAACCCAAAGGATTGTAAATGATTCTCCAAGGAGCTAGAAACTGTTATTGATTTTTAAGACAATTCCAAAGATGTGTAAGTAAACCTCACATCAACTTTGTCTTGTGATCCTTTGGACTTTCTCCCCTTTCTTCCCCCCCCCCCCCCCATTGAATATATATTGTTAGTTCTTTTTAAGTACAAAGTTGTGGTGTCAAACAGCCTGCAGGTTGCTTCTGGCAGGCAAGATTAGGGAGTGTAGCCTGAAACAGATTAAAATGTAATTGGGAGGGGCAGTTTAGGTGTCGAAGTGAATAGAGCACCAGTCCTGGAGTTAGGAGGACCTGAGTTCAAATCTGCTCTCAGACACTTGACAAACTAGCTGTGTGACCTTGGGCAAGTCACTTAACACTAATTGCCTTGCCTTCCCCCTCAAAAAAAAAAAAGAAATAAAAAAAACGTAATTGGGAAATTTCTAAGAAAATTTAAACAATACAATATAAATAACATTAATTTGTGTTTAGTCAAATATAAAGTCAACATACACCAACAGAGATCTGTTTCTCTATGCATCATTATTATATATTATTCTCTTAGTTCTACTTTCTTTATGTAGCATCACCTCATATGAGTCTTCATATCTTTTTGAATTCTTCATATTCATAATTTCTTATGTCACAATAATACTCCATTATGTTTATATATAACAATTTGTTTAATCATTATCCAATCACTGAATATCATTTGATAACAATTTTTTTCTATTACAGATAGTGCTACAAGAAATATCTTTGTACAGATGTCTTTTTTTCTCTTTCCTGTGTATAACCTTGTTACATTCCAGTAATGGGATCACTGAGTCAAAGACACTACACATTGTTACTCTCATTGCGTATAATTCTATCTTCATAGTATAAGAGTCTTTTGGCAAGGCTTGGACTGAGGGGCCCCAAGTTTTTAGTGAAACACTCCAGGAGTTGTATTTCTTCCCAGAGTGAGAAGAGAGGAATCTAATAGAGTTCAGAGTTAGAAGTTAGAGCTTTTCCTCCACAGGGGAGTTTTTGAGGATCTCTCCAAAAGGAGATCCCCTTTAATTGGAGAATAGCCTAACACATCATGGTATATGAACACAATGGAATGTTATTGTGCCAAAAGAAATGATGAAAGGGCTAGTTTCAGAGAAACTTATGAAGACATCTAAACTGATGTAGACAGGACTAATAAGACCCAAAATAATTTATATAATGGCCACTATATCATAAAGGAAAAAAAAAACTTTGAAAAACTTAAAAACTCTGATTGATGTAGTGACCAACAATGATTCCAGAAGACTCTTGATAAAGCATACTTTTCATCTCTTGATGGAGGTTATGGACTGTAGGTTGCAATGTACATTTTCAGACATAGCCAATGTGCAGATTTGTTTTGATTGAGTATACTTTTCTTATGGAAGAGTGCTTAATTTTTGAGGGAGAGAGGAGAATGTAGAGAGGTGATAGAAAATTTTTAAAAAAGGAAAAAAGAGTGTCAATGAAATATTTTTAAAATACATAGAATGAAACAGAAGGGAGTTCAGAAGAGGACACAGACAAGTAGTGGAATGTTGGAACTACTATGTTAAATTTAATTTATACTTAAAAGAAAAACTTTTTGCAAAAAAAGAGGGGAAAGAACACATAGGGAATGGTGAAGTGGGGATGCCTCCCCCAACACAAGGGGCAACAGCATAACAGGGGTAGCCAGGGGCAACAATATCCATAGTTCCCTAAATCAAACCCAACCTCCAAAGGGGACTCCTAGCAGTGAAAGTTAAAGGGACAAGTGGTAAGTCACAAGATTGTGATGTTTTGTTTTTGAAATTACCAGCATTCAATGAAGTGACTGAAACATTTAAGGGAGGGGGGAAAAAACCCGGATGTGGAGGAACTGGGGGAATTTGCACTCAGGTCTTTCTGATTCCAGTTACCTATTCACTATGCTATGCTGATGTTCTCTCTCTCTCTCTCTCTCTCTCTCTCTCTCTCTCTCTCTCTCTCTCTCTCTCTCTCTCTCTCTCTCTCTTATAGTTTTCCCTGTAGGCTGGACCAATCTGCAACTCTACCAGTACTAAAACAGCATGCTTGCCTTACCATGGCTGAATAAGCAGTGAATTTTGTCGTCTTTTATTATTTTTGCCAATATGATAGATGTTCTAGCCATTTTAATTTTATATTATTTTAAATTTTTTTTGTTATTTTATTTTTAGTTTACAGGATTCAATTCCACAATTCCTTGAGTTTCACATTTTGTCCCCTCCCTCCCCTCCCCCGCAAGGCAGCATATTATTATTTTAAATTTAATTTAATTTTTCAGATTATCAGAGAGTTTGAATCTATTTTCAGTTGATTATTAATAATTTTTGTTCCTTCTTTCAAAAACTGCCTGCTCATATCCTAGGAATACTTGTTTATTACAGAATGACTTCTATTCTTATCAATTTGAGTCAATTTCTTATATGTTTTGGATATCAAGCATATAATGGAAATATTTGATGCAAATTTTTTTTTTGGTTTTTGTTTCTCCTCATTCTCATTGAATTCCTTTTCACTGAACAAGATGTCTTTTTTCATTTTTTTTTTTAATGTATGGTAGAGGTCAATGGAATGAATCAATCAATCACCCCACACCACTTAAAGTAACCAACCAGATGTTCCATACTGACACTTTCAATCAGGTGAGAACATCTTTACTGAGTCAACCAAAGACATGTAACTAGGTTCAGAAAGTTCTTGACCAATTTTGAAGAAGTGAAAGCCATTGAATGAAATGAAATCATGCTACACAGGAAGTATATTGGGATGGGTTGAAGAGACTCACTTAGTCCTACGGTGCTTTGGTAAACTAGCAAGGCAGTTTGCAACTGGACTTCTGGTGACAGATCAGCACAGTGGTTGAAGTAGTGCCAGCTAAATTCCTGAGAAGGAGTTGCTTGGTGGGTAGGGTGGGGGTAAAGAAAAAATCTTTGCTCTCTTTCCCATTTCTTGATTATAAGATGACCTTTCAAACTTCCAAAGTTGAAAGATTTTGAACTTCATATGAGTGTCCTGGCTGTGTCCCCAGAACAGTGGTGGCTAATGGCATCACCTACATAGGGAGCTGTGGACAATTTAGGTATGCCAAACAGAAAATTCTACCTGCCTAAGGGGAACTCAAGAGAGCCCCATATAGGGGAGAACAGGACTCTTAGCAATTACGAATGATTCCTTTGCCACATGTGTTCTCTAAGCTTTGGCCAAGGGTATACTGGCAAATGTTTAACAACTGATTCTTTAGAGAAAATGAAGAATATAGTTGCAAGTGTAATCTGCATGAACATTTTCTCTATCACTTTCTCAAACCTAGACCATCGACAAAATAGTAAATGAAACCCTAATTTCACCCCTGGTTTAAGTTTTTCCCTGGACTCTTTCTGAACTTGTGGCACAGTGTCTACTATTGGAGTGGGTTGTGGGTTAGGATGTTGGTGAAATTGGGAAGGCTTGTGTTACCATCTCACAACCCCTTTCCCCCCAACCCCCCTGCCCATACCCACAATCAAAACACCAACTAAGGCTGTTGTGATAGGAGAATCTGTATAGCAGACTTGGAACAGTTTGAATGAGATTTTCTCCAATGTAGATTGTTTTGGGACTCAGCTTTGTACCCTTGGATAAAAGCATATAAAAATAGTCTTAGGATTTTGGTGGGAGAACTCCAGAGACCCCAGGGAACTTCCTTGCTGACTGTTTTTGGTTTCCTGATCTGCTTTTAGCCATTTTGTGAATTGCCTAAATCCCTGAGGGTTATTGGATGTTTTCTTTAAAAGGGATTGTTTATCTGAATCCTAAGTGATCCATTATAGCAAAAGTTATTTATTATATTATAGCAAATATAGCAAAGTGATCCATTATAGCAAAACTGGAAATTTAATAGGACAAGGGAAAAGCTTTGTTCTCATTGTTCTATCTCCTTAGGAAACATTCATTTCTAAATGCTAATTAAATGTAATGGGCTAATTGATATTAACTGAATACCCATAGGAGCTCATACCCAGTGAGAACTTGTGAGAGGTAGTATCATAGAAAACCCCCATCCCTTTAGAGCACTCCTAGAGCCCAGAGGGGAACAGTGCTGTGCTCTGAGGAGTACCAGTGTGGTACAGTTTGGAACAGTGAACCCAGAACTTGTGGTACTTTTAAAGGGTGTCCCAAAAGTCTTAATGGAAAATTGCATTATGACTTTTGGAACACTCTATATAATCTAAACCCTCTATTTTATACAACTGCTACTTACCACTTTTGTGACTTGTTTGATAACCTCTCTGAGCCTCAGTGGTCTTTGTAATGTAAAGTGAAGGAGTTGGGCATGATAATTTCTAGTGTCCCTTCAACTCCTAAGTCTTCTTAGGATACTAATCAAGTTGGTTGGGCTGCCTGTGTGTATATATAGCATGGGTGGAAGCACAGAAGAAGACTTAAGAAAAAAGCAAATGGGGCAGCTAGGTGGCACAGTGAATAGAGCACTGGTTCTGGACTCAGGAGGACCTGAGTTAAAATCTGGCCTCAGACATTTAACACTTACTAGCTGTGTGGCCTTGGGCAAGTCACTTACCCCCAATTGCCATGCCTTTCCCCCTCCACAAAGACCAAAAAAAAAAAAGCAAAGGCAATCTTAGGCTGTGTTAAGAGAGGCATTAGGTCTAGGACAGTCTACTTTGGTTGTTCTACATCTAGAGTACTATGCTCATTTCTGGATGCCACACTTTAGGAAGGACAGTGATAAATTGGAGGACTACAAATAAAGTGACCACATTGGTAAGGGCTACTTGAAGAAATGTGCATGGAAGGGTTGAAGAAGTAGGAATCAAGAAAAGAAGCCTGAAGAAAAGAAGTGCCAGGAGTTGTAGGTTGTGGGGTGAGGTGGAAGGGTGTGTGGTGGATGGGGAGTGGGTGGATAGGATAGCTCTCTCCTATTTGAATGGCTTTCCAGGGGAGAAGAAATTAGGTCTGTTTTGTTTGGCTTCAGGAAGCTCAGCCAGAAGCTGTAGATGAAAGTTGCAAAGAAGCAAAGTTAGCCCTGGGATGAGGAAAACTTTGCTTACCATTGGAACTATCCAAAAGAATAGATTGCCTCATTAGTTAGTGGGTTCTCCCTCATTGGAGATCTTTGAATGAAGACTGGATGAGAAGGAAGAGAGGTGAGAGCCATATATTAAGCACCAACTACATGCTAGGCACTGCGCTATATCATCTCATTTAATTTTTTTAACTTTGTGAAGATGACCATTTATTAAAACAGATGACCCTTTACTGCTGTGGTCTAAATAAGTGATATATGTCATGTAAAGAAGAAATTGCTTTCATTTTTATATTTTCTTAGTGTTTAAAAAAAACATAAATTGGTGTTGTATTTTAACAAGGCATCCAGAGAATCAATTAGTATAATATTTTTGCTTTTTAGTATTATTATTGTATTATAAATTATATCATGTATTATAATTGCATTTTGAATATTGAACTCTCTGTCTTCCTGGTATAAGTCCTACTTGATCCTACTGAATAAAATTTTTATGTATTGCTATATTTTTGACACTTTTGCACTGATATTCAATTAAGAATGGAAAACAAATCTAAGGAGACAGAATCTTGGAGTAAGAGTCAAGAAAATTTACATTAGAACATCACCTCTGACAGTTATTAATTGTATTACCCTGGGTAAGTCATTTAACCTCTTGGCACCTTAAGTAATAACTCAGGTCTTATCTACTAAACTACAAATGATCTACTGTGTTGGTAAAGAGAGTTTCCACACACTAAAGAGATCACAAATCCTTTACATGTTTATTAATAATATTGGTCTGTTCTTTGCCTTATCATTCCTTGATTTAGAGTATGGGCCAAATTTGTCTCATTGAAAGAAATGTGTAGACTGGTACCTTTAGTTTTGAAAAATATTTTTGAAACCTTGAGATGACCAAATTATCAAAATAAAGAATAAAACATGGATGACCAAATTCCAAAAATAAAAAGGAGAAATCATAATGAATAGTAAAGAGATAAAAGAAAATTAATAGGAAATAATACATATAATTATATGCCAACAAACTTGAGAAAGTAACATGGATAGACAAATACTTAAAATATAAAATTGGCAAAAATAGGTAATCTAAATAAACTAATATCAGGAAAAAATGAATTGAATAGGACATTTATGAAGGGTCACAGAAAAATGCACCAGCACTACATGGATTCAAGGGAGAATTCTAGTGAACATTTAATAAAGAAATAATCACAAATCCTGACCTAATCTTAATTTACCCAATCTACCTAAATCAATCTAACCTAATCTTTCTAAAAGCTTACAAATCACACCTTCTAGATTTTTTTCCAGGAATCTAAGTCAAGTACATTGGTCTTTAGTTCAAAGAATCCAGCCTCTTTTTGAAAACTGAGATAATATTTGCTCTTTTCCATTTCTGAAGCATATCTCCTATTCTCCACAGTTTTTCAAAGATCATTGACAATAGCTGAGTAATCACCTTTGTCAGCTCTTTTGTTACCCTGGGATGTAGTTTCCCAGGGGTCTGGTGACTTGTGTACTCATTGGGGTCAGCTAGGTTCTCTTTTATCCTCTTCTCCCTTATTTAAAGTTTCAAATTCTCTCTTAACTATTTTCCTTATAAGCAGCCCCAATCTAAACAGAATTCTTTTTGACAGAGGAAACAAAGCCAAGGTAGGAGTTGAAGAGCTCTCCCTTTCTCTGGAATTCCCTGAACTGCAGCTCTCATCCCTTTTTTGATCTTTCTCTTGCCCCCCAACGGCCAAAAAAGAAAAAAAAAAATCCAGGTGTTCAGTGGAACGTCAATGGCCTTCAGCCTAGTCTTTCTAGTTCCTCATTACGATTTTACTAACTCACTTCTTTGTATCTAAGTGGAGAAGCAACCACAACCAACCTGTCATGTTCCTTCTCAAAATCAGTTGCCAAATCTATTGATTCTACTTCCTCAACCTTTCTCGTGTCTATTCTTCTTTGCCTTCTGATGCCATCCTCTCTCAGACCCTTTCCTCTTTTCACCTGGACTTTTAATGTGTCCTCCTAAATGGTCCCCCCTGCCCAGGGTTTCTTTTTCTTTTTTTACTTTTTGGAGGGGGTAACGTAGGGCAATTGGGGTTAAGTGACTTGCCCAAGGTCATGCAGCTAGTTTTGTGTTAAGTGTCTGAGGTCAGATTTGAACTCAGGTCCTCCTGACTCACTGTGCCACCTAGCCGCCCTGAAGGGTTTATTTTTCTCCCTTATCCCTTCCTGACATCCTTCACATAGCTGCAGCCATGAGACTAATCTTCTTGGGGAATAAGTCCATCACTAAAACCCCCCCCCAAACAAAACAAACAAACAACCAAAAAAACCCCAACAAACAACACCAGAAGTTTCCTTTTCCTCCCTATTAAATAAAGTCTAAGATAATTATCTTGTCATTCAAAATTCTGCCATTACTCTACCCTACCTTTCTAGGCTAAAAACCTTTAACAATAATTAGCTTGTTTTAAGTCTAGGGTCAGGGCATCTAGGGAGCAAAGTCGATAGAGAGCCAGGTTTGGAGTCAGGAAGACTCATTTTCCTGAGTTTGAATCTGGCCTCAGACATTTATTAGCTCTCTGATCCTGAGCAAGTTATTTAACCCTGTTTGCCTCAGTTCCCTCATTTGTAAAATGAGGTGGAGAAGAAAATGGCAAACCACCATATTTCTGCCAGAAAACCCCAAATGGGATCATGAAGAGTTGGACATGACTGAAAAACAACTCTAAGGTGCTATATGATGGTTCCTAAAGTTCACTTGATTTACCACCCTCTTCATATTTAAGGAGTTTATTTTAGTTAAGGTTTTTTTTTGCTTTTTGGAGGGCAATTGGGGTTAAGTGACTTGCCCAAGGTCCCACAGGTAGTTTTTGTGTTAAATGTCTAAGGCCAGATTTGAACTCAGGTCCTCCTGACTCTATTCACTGTGCCACTTAGCCTCCCAAGGAGTTTATTTTAGATGACAATTTCTGAGTTTAGTCACAATCACCCTGATACCTCAGTTAGGAAAAAATACCTAACACTTCAGTAGAGATCAGGTTCTCAGCCTCACTTGACATTTGTATCTATCTCTTGTCAACCCCTGGCCTCTTTGTGGTTCAAACAAAATTCAGTTTCCTTGTAAACATTTAGGTAAAAACCCCCGAACAGACTATAGGTATTGGGAAGGGAAGGTGGGGAAAGGGCTAAGTTCTGCTTGGGACTTTAACACTTGGAGATTCCTGTAGTCAGTCCCTCTCCTTGCTATCTCCCTAACCTGCTATAACTCAGTCTTCCCTTTGCTCCTCAGATGTATGCTTGAAATGCCAGACTGGTTCCAACTTCTACTTATAGACTATATCCTCAGAATCTCCCCCCAGACCACTCCCTTCTGAGACAGCTTCTTCAGTTACACAAATTCAGTCTTTCACAGAAAAATCCGAATTGATTGAAAGAGGTATACAGGCCCAGTTTGCTCTAGGTTCAGATTGTCTGGATCACTCAAAAAGTGTTCTTAGCTAACAAGGCAATTGCTTTTAAGGTTGGGCAATTGATGGAGCTGTCTTATCTTCCACTATATCCCTTCATGTTCACCTTCTTCTAACTCCATGTCTTTGTGCATATTGACTCCCAGACAGGAATAATATTCCCTCATGCTTCTTCCTATTGAAACTTTTCTCATCCTTCAAGGCCTAGCTCATGTTCACCTCCATGTTGCTTTAGCTATAAACAATCCTTCTTTTCCCAGTTTGGAGCCTACTCTATTGGGCCTTTTCTATGCACTTAACCATATTCTAACTTGTTTCATAGTTATCCTCTTAAACTATGATCTCTAGGAGAGCTAAGAGAGAGTTCTTATCTCTCCTGCCTTTGAGAGTAGAGACAAGATTGTCTTTTCATTTTTGGATTTATCCCCAGCACTTAGCACAGAGCTCTGGACATGGCAGGAATTCTGGATTTTTGTTGATTTGTTGAACTAAATTCCTGGGGCTGATACTTCTGGAGTACCCCATCTCCCCCATATTTTCTCTAGGTAGTCTCTCCTTTTCATGGGCAGATCTGTAGGATGAGACAAAGGCATATTTAATGGCAGTTGGGGAGGGGGAATTTGAAAAGACTCAAGTATTACTTATGTATAGGCTTTGGAGATGAAAGAGGCTTCAGAGATCACCTAGTCTAATCCCTTCATTTTCCAGATGAAGAAACTGAGGTCCAGAGAAGTTGAATTTTTAGGCTCAATCAATCAGATAACCAAATCAAAAAGCATTTACAATATACTCACTTTATGCTAGGTACTAGGCTCAATGTTGGGATACAAAGGAAAACCAAAAATGGACCCTGTATTCATGGAGATTATATTCTAATGTAGTGGACAACACATATAAATCACAACGTAATAAAAACATAATATGGTGGGAAGATAGCCTTAGAGAAGATGGAGTTAGCAGCTGGCAGGGAGTTGGAGAGAGAACCAAGTAAGGCCTCCTGGAGGAGGTGGTACTTGAGCAAAGTCCTAAAGGAAGCCAGAGATTATAGCATTGGAAGTTTGGGAGAGTGAGGAACTTTCCAAGCATGGGGAACAGCCAGTGTAATAGAACTAGGATGAATTAGGGTGGTGTGGCTGGGTGAGTAGAGAAAAGGGGCCATATGTGGGGGATGATATAGAGAAAGAAAATACAAAACCGAGTTGATAAGGATACTGCTGAAGTTGCAAACCTGGGTGACCAGAAGTATGGTGGTAATAGAGAAGTTCAGAAGAGCAGTTTTGGAGAAAAAAATACATTCTATTTTGGATGTGTCGAATTTGAAGATCCTATAGGACATCTAGTTTGAGATTTCCAAAAGGAAGTTGGTGAGGGGGAAGAGTATATAGAAGAGGGAGTCATCTCTATAGAGATCATAACTGAATCCATGGGAACTGGTGAGATCAACAAGTGAGAGATTATAAAGAGAAAATGGAAGAGGGCCCAAGATCGAGTCTTGGGGGAGATCAATGGTTAATGAGAGTGATATAGGTGAAGAGCTAGCAAAAGAGACTGAGAAGGTGTAGTCAGACAGATAAGAGGAGAATCAAGAGAGAGCAGCATCCAGGATGAGGTGGTCACCAGTGTCAAATGCTATAGAGGACAAGAAGGATGAGAACTGAGAAGAGGCCATTAGATTTGGCAATTAAGACATTATTGGTAATGTTGGAGAGAACCTTTTCAGTTGAATGGTGAGATCAGAAGATTGACTACAGAGGGTTTAGAGGAGAGTGAGAGGGGAGATAGTAGAGGCACCAATTGTAGATAGCTTTTTCAAGAAGTTTAGCTAAGAAGGGGAGGGAAGATGTAGGATGATGATCATGGCAAGAACTAGTGATGGATTTTTTTTAAAGATGGGGAAAACTTGGAGGTATTTTTAGGCATCAGGGAAGGGATAAGTATATAAGAAAGACTGAAGATGAGAGAAAGAGAGGAGAGAGAAGAATGATGGAGTAATCTGCTAAAGAAGATGGAAAGGGATAGGATAAAGGATGAATGTCAAGACAAGCAGAAGGGTTACCTCATCATTGGAGACTAGGATGGGTGGTGATATCACAGGCAGGTGAGATGATGAAAAGAGGAGAAGAAGGAGCTCTTATTGAATGCCTTTAATCGTGTTGGTGAAGCATGAGGTGAGCTCCTCAGCAGAGAAGCTTGACTTGGTGGTTGAGAAAAGGGAAGAGCAGCGAAGAGAGGAGAAGGTCTGGAGTGGCTGTTGTGGTGAATGTGATAGGGAATTAATCAGGGAGAAATAAGTTGGAATTCATGCTGGAAGATCCCAGAGATGGGAAGTGACTTTCCCGGCATTGCGCAGGTCCTCCGACTCCAAACCCAGCGCTCTTTCTGTGCCTAAAATATTTTGCCTATCACACAGTAATATCAATAATTCCCATTTCCATGGGTTTTGAGGCATATAAAGTACTTTCCTCATAACCAACTTTTGAGGTAGGTTTTACAAATATTCATGCCTCAGACTGTTCATCTCCATTTCAGTGGCTTCCTGCTTCACATCTTCCATCTAAAGCCATTTCTTGTATGTTCACAGCAAGACCGATGGGTTCATGGCACAGAAGAAAGAAGAGAAATCTAGAGACTTCAAGTTGAGTCCCCAACTCTCAGAATGATGTGGGATAAGGTAAAAACCTTCTTTTTTGGCTTTAGTTTCTTTCTCTGTAAAATGCAAGAGCTGGATGGGCAAGGATCATTCCAGCCCTTTCTATGATCTAAGATCTTAAAGTTCTCACAGATCTGACTTTCTATGGGTTTATAATTCACCTAGATATCCAGCGTTGTGTCTTTGGCACTAGTGGGAGGAAGGGGGGGCACTGGCTCATATGAGCAATGTTTCTGTCAGGATGTTTTCCAGACAATACCAGGCAAGAGGGAGGACACAGTTTTTACCAGCCCCACCTCCTGTTCTTACCCTTTTCATAAACAAGGACATAAAATCACCACTTACTTCGCAGAACAGGAAATTTGAAATAATAGAAACATACTGTACTGTCCCATCCTCTGTGTCCAGAAGCCCATTTTACACTCAGAACTTACCCTCCCCTGCGGCAATCTGAATCTGACTCCAAGGACCCACCCCGCCAGAGGCTATTTGATGTGCACAACTGTCCCTGTATGCCCATGAAAGAGAGAACAAGGGGTCTGTTGCCAGCAAAATGAGTTGCACACACAACTACTCAAGTGTTGGCAGCAGTGGTACACCCGCAAAAGAAGATGGGTGGCTCGAGCTGGGGGAAAATCACCATGTGGCTTTGGTTTATGCTGTTCTTGCCTCTCTTTCCTGCCTTTTCCCTGGATCTCTCTGATCCTTCCTGAGGATGGAGAATGTTCATTCATTTCTTCCCCTTATTTCTTACCCCACTTGGGATTTGAGGAATAACCACATCCTACTAAATGCCTCATCATGCCTTACAAATAAAAGGCCAGTTGATGGGGGAGGGGACAGTAAGCGGGAACGTTGTACTGGTTTTCAGCTGTGTTTTTAGAGGCATCAATGGATAATAACAACTGCTATGATACTTTAGAACTTCTAAGTTGTTACGGTACACTCCCGGGACCAAAGTGTCTTCTTAGAAGAACCAGACTGAACTAGTCATTTCAGAAAGCAATATGTCCTTTTATTTGGTCTGTTTCAAGGTAAGACCATGTGGTTTAAATGGAAACATCAAAGCAAACATGGAGGCTTAGGCAGGGGCAACAATGGCAGGGAACCAGGACACCATCTACCTCCTAGACTAGGGCAAAAGCTAGCACCTCCAAAACTAGGGCAGGAACTAACATCTCCAAATAAGGAAAAGAAAGAACCAAGATGCTACCAGAAAGCTTTGGGAAGGAGCCTTGAGGTCATGGCAGGAAGAGGGAGTTCATGATAACCTAGTGAAAAGACACTCTCAGGATTTGGTTCATGGTCACAACAACTTCTCTCTGGGACTCCTGACAGTCTTCACTTTACGTAGCTCCAGGCTCAGGGCCACTTAGACTTCTTATAGGGATTGGATTGGTTTTCTACCCCCTGAATTCACAGCAAGGAAGTACCCATCAACCATGGAGTTTTATAGATGTGGGATCGGAGGTTTGAAGAATTTAAGTGACATTTAAGTCACAGAGTTGCACAGTGGAGAGAACAGTAGCTTTCACCTCAAAGGACCACACCTAAGTTAAAATCCTCATCTTGCTTCTTACGATCTGCATGATCTTAGGTAAATTCATTTCCCTAAGCCTTAGTTTCCATGAACGAGATAGACTAGATGATCTCTGAGAGTCTTTTAACTTCTATATTTTATGATCTTATCCCTGTTCCATGTCTCTTTTACTTCTCTACCTCCAGTTCCCAAAATCTATGAATTGAGTTTATATAACTTTGGCACATTCTGAATCTTTGCCCTATTTTCTCTCTTCCAGAGTCATAGACTTAGAGGAACAAAAGCTACTACTCTCTGCATGGAAGTTTGGCAGTGATTGTGGCTGGTGGTCTTAAGGGTTTCTTTGGCTGAGAGAAGATTTGGAGAAGTATGTTATATTTAATTCAATTCAATGTAACTCAAGTTAGCAAACAATTCCTTAAGAACCTACTAAGTGTCAGGCTCTGTGCTCAACACTCATCACATCATACAAAGATGAGAAATGACACATTCCATATTCCCAAGAAGCTTGCAATCCAATGAAGGAAGAGAAGAGAATACAACAAGTATAATATAGAGTGTGATGGGACAAAGAAGAGTTCAAGACAAATTGTATTAAGAAATATGAGGTCAGGAGGACCCGAGTTCAAATCCTGCCAAAGACACAACACAAAAACTAGCTGTGTGGCCTTGGGCAAGTCACTTAACCCCAATTGCCCCCCAAAAAGCAAAAAAAAAAAGAAATATGCGGACATAGTGGTACCACCACTAGGCATATATGCCAAAGATATTTTTAAAAATCTCATATATGCAAAAATACTTATTGCAACACTTCTTAGATATTAAAATCCTTGAAGGAAAGTACATGCTTACCAACTGGGGAAGGGTTGAACAAATACTGTTATATAAAGATAATGAGCTATTATTGTGTGCCATAAAAAAGACTTATACGAAGCATTTTGAGAAACTTAGGAAGACCTCTATGAACAAACGTGAAGTGAAGAAGTACTATCAGAATCATTTACGTGACGACCAGAATAATTTAAAGCACCGCATCTCCAAGCGTAATCTAGGAACCCCTAGGGATCCTTAAGACCCTTTCAGGTGGTCCTCAAGGTCAAAACTATTTTTTCATAATAATATAAAGAAGTTTTAATTTTTAATACAACAAATATAGATAGATATAACCCATATAAACAAAAGCTTTTGGGGGAAGCCCTCAATCATTTTTAAGAGTATAAGGGGGCCTTGAGACCAAAAAGTTTGAGAAGTGTTAGTTTAAGCAACACAAAAAGAATTCAGAGCCCAATGGAGTGACTTCAGAGGATTGATGGCACAGCATGCCTTCTGATTCTAGGCATAGTGTTAGTACAGAATGACATTACACAGATATAGACAACGTGCTGATTTGTTTTAACTGTATTTTGTTACAAAGGAGGACTCTCTTTGGTTATGGTGGTGGTAGGGTTATTGGAAAGTGATAATGATATTTTTAGAAATATCAATAAGGGGCAGTTAGGCAGCACACTAGATAGAACACTGGCCCTAAAATCAGGAAGATCTGAGTTCAAATCTGGCCTAAGACACTTCTTAGCTGTGTGACCCTGGGCAAGTCACTTACCCCTAATTTCCTTAAAAAAAGGTATCAACAAAACATTTTAAAAATGAAGAAATTTGAGGATGAAGACATTTCATTCCCCACTTCTCCCTTTCTTGGAGGGATTGGATGGAGATGAGAAGTTTTAGTGAAAGAGGCAGCACTTGAACTGGACCTTGAAGGAGGGTTAGATATGTATGGAATGCATTGGGTTGTGGGATTCTTCAGAGATTAGGCAGTGTAGTGTGGACATGGGGTGAAAATGCCATAAAATTCCATTTCAGTTCAATTCAGCTACATTTCTTAAGTGTTTACTATATGATGGTAGGCAATGGTGATAGGTGCTAGGAATACAAAGATGAAAAAGAAACAGTCTCTGCCTTCAAGAAGCTGATTCTCTCAGAGAGAAGCACAGATTTGATACTAAAATCTCAGTAGAAAAACATGATTAGTTCCTTTATTCAGTAACCTAAAAACATTTCCCAATCATCTATTATGTACTAGGCCCTGTACCAGTTACAGCAAAAAATATAAAGTTGAATAGGTCAGGGTACTTGCCTTCAAGAAGCTAGCTGTCTGACCTTAGGCAAGGTGCTTCATGGCCTAAAATCTTAGTTTACTCATCTATTAAATGGGATTAATGATAATGGCATTAAGTTGAGAAGATTTATAGAAATGTCCAAAATGTAAAGGAGATTGTAGCAGCAAGCACCCTAGAATACCTAGGATGGCTGCCAACACAGGTTCTTAGATCTGCTTCTCCAAAGGAAAGCAATTCAAAATGGGTTAGCAATCTTACTTTAATCAATCAAACATATTTCATTTTACCTAGTTCAGGGGAAAAAGTCAGTACCCTGAATTTTAGAGAATACAAACAGAAGTTACAAACAGACAGAGAGACAGATCAGCAGACAGGCTTCCAGCTGTCTGACCATTACATCCATACCTAATCAATTACCAGAAAGAGAAACACCAACATCTGGGTTTTCAAAGCCAGGGGGCTCAATGGCTAACCAGAGTCTCATTTAGTCAAATCACATAACTCTTCTCAAAGTGAGCGCCAAAACAAAATTTCACATCAGGGTATATATAGCCTGGGTCAGAGAATATCACAACCCTTTTGACCCACTGCCCAATCACAAAGTGTCAAGGTGTGGGCATTCCTGAAAACAAGCCTCCTGTCACCGGCTCCATGTGACCACATTCAATCTATTAGGGGGCAGAGCATATTTTCAAATCAAGGAAGGTTTTCAGAGTCACTTAAGCCTATCAAAGGGCCTAGGGGCAGGGAAGATATTCAAATTCCCATTTTCATAACAGAGATAAAATTCAAGAAAGGAAGCAGAAATAAAATGTCTGACCTCATGTGCCCATTCATAAACTTATAAAGGAAACAGATCACAAGTGTGGTATCATAGACATTCAATGAACACAAGCACATTCAAACATACCTAGACCATACTCAATGTACAGCTGTGATTGGCATGGGCCATGATATAATAGCAATTGGGAGCAATTCAATTAGCCAGATAATCTGTTGGAGCTCTGTCTATCTCTGCTCAAAGCAGAGACACAAGGTAGGTTGATGATCTACATTAATGATAATTTAATCTTTCAAAAAGTGAGAGATTTGTTCTTCTGGATGGGATTCGAACCCATAAGAAGGAACTGAGTGCTAGGCCTAGAATCAGAAAGTCCTGAGTTCAAATACTATTTCAGCCACTTAGTAGCTTTATGACCTAGGCAAGTCACTAAACCTCTGCATCCTGTTTCCTCAACTGTAAGAGGAGGATAATAATTAATAATAATAATACTTCACAGGGTTGTTGTGATGATAAAAATTATGTAAATGAAAACATTTGCAAAGTACTGTGAAATCCTTAAAATAATATAAATAAAAAAGCTAAATAAATACAGCTAAATATGAACATAAAGCTAAATAAATCCCAGTTATCATGGTTGTGTGATTTCTTCTAGGGGTGTTCAATGGCATATAAACAGAAGCAGAGAAAGGTAGATGAGGTAACTTAGGGTTGGGGTTTTAGAAAAAAAATGACTAGTGACTTGACCAAGGGATAAGGGATTCAGGGAAGGAGGGTCACTAGAGATAATGAAGAAGAAAAGAAATTGTTTTAAGAGACATGAAGAAAGTATGAAAGAATGAGAGGTTATGGCTTTGGAAAGGAATTTCAGAGTTTTGGATCATGGTCAAAAAGTTACGAGTGATTGTGAGATCAAGAATATGAATGCAGAATCAGGGGGCAGACCAAAGGAGTTGAGAAGGTTAATGGACTGGGAAGACAGGCTATTTGAGGGAACATCAATATGTATATTGAAGTCCCCAAATATGAGACCAGAGGTTGGGGTGAAGAAGAAATTATGAGACTGCTTGAGGAAGAAGACACAGGGGTTTGATGGAGTAAACTCAAACCAGTTTGCAAGAGTTGATTGTTAAATGTTCAGGATGAGCATTTACACCTCAGAAATCAGCAAATGCTAGAAATCAGGCCACAGTTTATTGTTTTGTTGTTTGTCTAGTCTTAAGAAATTGATGGAGGAAAAGTTAACAAATATTAATAATTCAGATTAAACATAAGAGTGTGTTATGTGTGCATTTTCCCTCAGAGACCTGATTGTTAAACATTTGCCAGAACACCTCTGATTTAAAATAAAGAATGACTTGGGAGTCAGTAGAAAACAACAACCAGAATTTATAAAGAGTTTCTTGATGTTGTTTCTCTTTTCCCTCCACGTACCCCTCCATACACACTGGCTCAGGCTTCGGTGGTGTCCAGAACTTCTGTGTAGTCTGTTAACAAATTAATAATAGTAACTAATATTTATATAGTACTTACTATGTGCTAGGCACTATGCTAAGTGTTTTACAATTATCATCTCATTTTATCCCCATAACAACCTTAGGAAGTAGGTTTTGTTATTATTCCCATTTTACAGTTTAGGAAACTGAGGAAAACAGGGGTTAAGTGACTTACTCAAAGTCAAAAGGCTAGTAAAGTATCTGAGGTAAAACTTGAACTCAGGTCTTCCTGACACCAAACCCAGTGCTCTATCCACTGTGCCACCTAGTGTGGTATAGGGGAAAGATTACTGCATTTTGTGCCAGACAACCTGGTTTTGAATCTTAGCTCTGCCACATGTTACATGAGTGACGTTGGGCAAGTCAGTTCCCCTTTTTGTGCCTCAGTTTCCCCATCTGTAAAATGAGGCAGTTCAACTAGATGACCTCAAATGTCCTTTCCAGTTCTAAATCTATGACCCTATTATCCCCTTAGAGCACTGTATAAGCTATCTATTCACATGCTCCAGAGTGAAGTCTCAGACAGGAATGCATTTCTTCAGGCACAAACTGCCATCCCCCTGTTATTAAATATGGTGTATGAAATAATAGGCTAGTATTGTTCAGGTTCAAAAGGCAGTGTTTAGACGCCAAGGAGCCCGTATTTGCTTCCAGTGACTCACTGAGGTGTAAATTAAACTTCAGGGTTCTTTGTGTGTTGGGCGGATACTTGGACTATTTTGGAGAACCATGGAGTATAAACATTTCCACCACTAATGAGTGTTTCTGCAGAAGTCACCCTCTCCAAAGGGACGGACAGAGACAATTTCCTCCTTGCCATGGTGGTATGTAAATTGGAAGAAGGCATTTCTGTAAGTGAGACACATTTGAAACCCACTGATGCAACATTTACTGAGGCAGAAGTTTATGTTCAAAGAGCAGGGTCCATAAAGGGAGAAGAGAAATGATATCAAGCAGAGTTTGGGGTCTGGAGACAGGGCTTTGAGTCCTGGAGCCACCATATTTTTTTAACCTAGCAGACCTTGGTCAAGTCATTCTCTGGGCTTCAGTTTCTTGTTTCATAAAATAAGGAGGCTGGACCAGATCTCTTCCAACTCTAAAATTCTGTGACTGAGTTTGGAAATCTAGATTCTAGTCTTAGCTTTTCTATTTACTGGTAATCTATGTCCAAAGTCCAGGATTTAATCTCTTAATGTGATCTCAGGTAAGGAAGCAATGTTGCTCAATGGAAAGAACACTGGTTCTGGAATAAGAGGAACTGGGTTCAAATTCTGCCTCTCTGTGAATTGGTCAAATCAAGTCAAGAAGCACTTATTAAGTGCTTCCTATGTACCAGGCACTGTGCTAAGTTCTAGAAAGCCAAAGAAAGGCAAAAAACAGTCCCTGCCCTCATGGAGCTCACAGTCTAATGAGGAGACAACATATAGATGATTATGTATGACAAGATAAATATAAGACAAATTGGAGATAATCTAGGGGGAAGGCATTAAGATTAAAAAGGAGTAGGAGGGGCGGCTAGGAGGCACGGTGAGTAAGAGCACTGGCCCCAGAGTCGGGAGGACCCGAGATCGGTTCCGGCCTCAGATACTTAACACACACACACACACACACACACACACACACACACACATGCAACTGGCTGTGTAACCTTGAGCAAGTTACTTAACCCCAATTGCTTAAAAAAAAAAGGACTAGGAAAGGCTTCTTGCAGAAGGAAGACCTAAAGGAAATCAGGGAAGTTGGGAGGCCAGATGAGTAGGGAGAAAGTCCCAGGCATGGGAAACAGCCAGTGAAAATGCCTGAGGATGAGAAATGGAGTCTGAGCATAACAGCAAGGTGGCCAGTGTCAATGGATCCCAAATTATGTGAAAGGGAAGGAGGTGTAAGAATTCTGGAAAGCACAAAGCTTTTAAAAACCAAACACTTTATATTTGATTCTGGAGATGATATGGATCTCTTGGCATTTATTAAACAGAGAGGTGACATGATCGGACCTGTGCTGCAGGGAAATCATTTAGGCAGCTAAATGGAGATGGAATTGAGTGGGGAGAGATTTGAGGCAGGAAATGAATCTGCAGGCTTTTGCAATAGTCCCAGAATGCACCACAGTAGCAGCAATGTTGGAGGAGAGAAGAGGGCAGATATGAGAGTTGGATATAGGGGTGAGAAAATGTGAGGAGTCAGGCATGATACCTACATTTTGATGATTTACTGGGAGTATGGTGATACTCATAACAGCAAAAGGAAAATTTGGAAGAGGGGAGGATTTAGGGCTGAAAGGTAGTGAGTTCAGTTTTGGACATTTCAAATTTAATATTTCCATGAGACATGTAATTCAAGTTGTCTAACTGGTAGTTGGAGATGAGATGGTGGAAGTCAGGAAAGAGGTTAGGGCTGGATAAATAAATCTGAGAATAATTTGCAGAGAAATAATAACAATCCATGGGAACTGATAAAATCACCAAATGAAATAGAATGAGGAGAGAAGAGGCTTGGTGGGATACCCGTGGTGAGAAGGCTAGCTTTGGAGCAAGATTCAGCAAAGGAGACTGAGGAGTGGCCACTTGGTGGGAGGAGAACTAAAAGAGAACCTTAGTGTCCTCATTTGTAAAACAGGCCTCAATAGCTTCACTATCTATTTCATAGTCTTCTTGCTAGGATCAAATAAGGTAATACCTACAAAATGCTTAGCAAACTATATAACTGCAAAATGGTATGCTGCTGCTCTATCATCAAAACATGTATCATAATAGATAAAGAAAGGTCAACTCTGGAGACAGGAAGACATAGGTTTAACTCTTATCTCTGGCACCTACCAGTTTATGACCCTGGAAACAATAACCCCAGTACTCCAGTTAATTCTCCAAGATTACAAGTTACTGATGAGTTGCTGATAGTTATCCACACAGATGAAATCATGGGTCTGGCCTTTTACACATGCCAAATCATCAAATTCTTAGCCAAATGATGTACTTTGAATGCTCTTTCCTCTAAAGCTCACTGGATAGGTATCAGGATTTCAAAAGGGGTAATAGCCCCTATTGACTCTAAGAGGCAGAGTGTTTGCCCTAGGTCATATGGTAGCAGCAGCTGGGATTTGAATTCAAGTCACCTGACTGCAGGTCCAATATTCAGTGTGTACCACACCCATCTATCCTCACAACATCCTTGGGGAGGGAGTGGGAGAGATCTCATAGACTGCTTCCATAGGGACAGAATTCTGGAAACTTGTAGCGGCAAAATCGCATTATTCATTTGTGTACAGAATCTGCATCCAGATGTGTCCTTTGCTTGTGGATTTCACAGAAGAAAAAGAAACAAAATACGTCAAGTGGACGGACCTGTATTAGATCAGGAATGACTTCTCTTAGCAAAGTACTGTCAGCTAACAACACTCCCTCACATGTTCATGGGGTTTGATAGCTTCCCAAGTGCTTTCCCATCCATTATCCCATTTATCTGTGACAACAGCCCCACGAGGGAGGCAGTACTAACTTCATTTTACAGAGAAGGAAACACAGGCCCATAAAGAAGTGACTAGACCTAAGTTTCCTGGTTCCCAGCCCAGGGTTCATTCCACTGTCCCTCCACCCCCATTCCATTCCCAAGGGGCAATTGCAGGGTAGCCTTAATCTCTGTGGAATGAAAGATTTGTCCCTTAGTTACTGGAATTTCAGCCCACAGAGAAGCAGTTAGGGAAGAGTTCTTTGGGAGTTGAGCACCTTTCCAAAGACCTGGAAGTTACTCCATATACTTGGCAACCCCTTCATGTACTGTGGTCTAGGCCATAGACCTGTGTACAGAGTGGACTGGGTATGCCAAGGCATACTCTAATGTTTCCAAAGACAGCTTTGCCTTTTAATTTAATCCATGGTATCTCTTAATTTGAAAATGTGGATTGCTATATTATGCTGAAGTGCTATGTTTAAGCTTAATTAAATTTAGTGCTTCAGTTTGATAATAGCAAATAATGTCTTTTATGATTATTTAAAAAATGATTGCTTTAAAAAATGGAATTTTCTGAGTGCATGCCCTAATGAAGCACATTGTGTGTACATATTGCAATGTGTCTAGAAGTGGGAGCCGTGGGTGAGATTATGAGTAAGAAAAGCAGAGTAAGGTTGTCATCTAGAACTTTGTATGCCTCATGCATATACTGCATTCTCAGTATTTGTATTATGTGTATCTGATTCTTGCCCTATTTCTCCTCCTGGATCATGAGTACTGTGAAGACAGGGAGAAGAATAGGAAGAACTGGACTCGGAGGCAGGAGAGCTTTGTCTTTATCCTAGCACTATTACTATGCAAGGGTGAAATCATTTACTTTCTATGCATCTTCAATTCTTCATTTGGAATATAAACTCCCCAAGGGCAGAGACTCAATCTTTTTGGATTGAGACCCTGCATCAAGTAGATACTCAATGTTTGTTAAATGAATAAATGAGCTACAGGAAATTATTTAATTTATTTTAATTCAACAAATAATTGCTAATTGTCCCTTCTATGATCTTCAGTAAGTTACTAAAGCCCTCTGGTTCTTAGTTTCATCACTGTAAAATGAGGGGGTTGGAGTAAAGAACTTCTAAAGTCCCTTCTAAACCTGCCATGTTGTGTACAAAGGTGCTGTCCTAGGTACTGGCAACAAAAAGAGAAACGACAGAGTCCCTGCCCTTAAGAAGCATGCAATCTGGTAAAAGGAAATTAAATATGGTCATACACATATGATCATTATGCAAAAAGAATATGATATGCAGAAGAAAAGTAACCTGTAATCAGAGAACAAAGAAGGTTGACTTTGAAGGTACCCTAGAGAAGATCTAGTGGCTTCTGTTCCTGTTTGATATAGACAAGACAGGACTAGAGCTCTTTACCTAATTTTTCCCAGTAAGGAAGAAGACAGAGTAGCTATGAACTGAGGTTTCCTAAGAAATAAAATGTAGAAGGTGCTCTCTAGGTGTCCTCTATGTTTCTCCCAGTTCCCCTTTGCTCCTGCCCCTCATCCTTTTTCTTTTCTGGAGTATACTCAATTGTGCTTCCTGGTGACCAAGTGGAAACTCTTACATATAACCTTTCCCTGTTTCCAGCTATAGATGACTCAGGAGGAAAATACTTTGTATATCTTAATATGTCAAATTCAATTCGATTCAACAAGCATTTATTAGATATGGCATATATATATATCATATGATATATGATATAAGATATGGCATATATATATCATAGATGATAGATAGATAGATAGATAAGGCATGGGGAGAACAGTATTGTATAGTGCAGTGTTGTCAAACTTAAATAGAAACAGTTCCCTGTGGGCTGCTTATTGACTTGGAAAATCACAAATTTACATTATCTATGCTGTATTAGTATTTTTATTTTATTAAACATTCCCCAATTATATTTTAATCTGCTTTAGGGCACTAGGGAGTGTTTGCAGGCTACAGGTTTGACAACAAAATGTAGTGGAGAGAAAGCCATCTTTGAGTAAGAAAGACCTGAGTTCAAATAGTGCTTGTAATAAGTCTTAGATTTATACTCATGGGAAGATTTACCCTCACGAAACTAAGACTACAAATTAGAGATAAGTGGCTGATCTGTACCTGTAGAGAAAGTTTCCATGTTGGTAAATATTAATGAAATTACAGGAATGCATACCTCCCTTTCCCTTTGTTTAAGGCACTGTATGAGGTGCAAAGACAAAAAATGAAAAATAAACCCTACTTTCAAAGGGCTCATATTTTCTTCTGAGATATACAATATGCAAATAGACAATTTGAGAAGAGAGAGAGCATGAACAACCCCTGGTTTTTCTCATAAGAATCTCAATTCACAACTTTTCTTGCATTGAAGCTAGAGATTCTAAGAGATGGAGGTGAGGATGTCTACATATAAATGTAAAAAAATAAGGGAGTAAAGTGAACTGGAATTCCTGGTATAAAGAGGCAAATTTAGGGGTGGCTAGGTGGCACAGTGAATAGAGCACTGGCTATGGAGTCAGGAGGACCTGAGTTTAAATCTGGCCTCAGACACTTGACACTTACTAACCATATGACTTTGGGCAAGTCATTTAACCACAACTGTCCTCCAAAAAGCAAAAAAAAAGAGGCAAATTTGATCTGACAGTTATCACTGAGATCCATGATTTGGATATATCCTGGGACAGTAAACTGGGTACCAAGGAAATAGGATTAATTAAAGTAACACTGATTACAAAGAAGTGACAGAATGATACAGTGGAAAGAATATTGACTCAGGAGTCAGAAGACCTGGATTCAAATCCCATTTATGATATTTATAATCTCTATAATCTTGGGGAAGTCACTTGAGCTCACTGAGACTCAGTTTCCTCATCTGTAAAATAAAGATGTTGGACTACATGAACTCAAGTCTCTTACAAGATGTATACTCTCACTAGGAGGAAGTACATTGCAGACACCTAGCAGCCTATACAAAGGTACAAAGGGAATCAGTTAACTAAACAAGTCCTGGGGACACAATTACAAAAAAGAAAGAGTCCCTGCCCACAAGGAGTTTACAATATAATGAAGGAAGATGGCATACTCAGAAACAACACAACAAAAGCAACTGAAAGATGGATGGGGAGAGAAGGGAAGCCCAAAGGAGGGCAGCTGGTGGGAAATGAAGATATGGCTCTCTCCTTAAATGGAAATTCTGGGAGGAACTCTCCCAGGGACAGAGGGTACTGATAGAGTGTGAGTACGGAGACTGATGCAATCTTGCAGGATGGTGAGGGTCTTGGGGAATGATGGAGAAGTTCAAAGGGGTACAGCTGGGTGGGAAAAGGAACGCATTTTCAGAATATAATAAGTAGTCTACTTTGGCTGGAATGTAGAGTATGAAAAAGGGTATAATGTGCAACAATCCTGCATTGGTAGGTTGGACTCAGATTACGAAGAGCTTTAAATGACAAATTGAAGAATTTACATTTTATCTGTATCTTTTTAGCCAGGTCTTCACTTTACCCAAACTGCCTTTTTATTCTCAATCCTTCAATCATCAGTAGAGACATCAGTAGTGACTTGCTCCCTGAGGGGAGTAGGTAGACAGTCACTGTAGCTTTTTAAGAGGGAAGTGATCAGTTCAGACCTATGCTTCAGGAATATCAATTTGGCAGCTATGTGGAGAGGAGGATGGTTGGAAGAAGAGAGGGCCTGGAGGCAAGGAGACCAATGAGGAGGCCATTGCGATAGTCTAGGTGAAAGGAGATGAGGTTCTGAACTAGTTTGGAAGTTGCATGAATGTAGAGAAAGGAACAGATACAAGAGATGGTGTAGAGTTACATCTGACATTTGCAAGTGATTAGATATTGGTGATGAGACAGAAAGAAGAGTCAAGGGGGGTTGATTTTAGTGGGAAGAAAAGACAAAAGAGGAACTCAAAATTTTAAGAATCAACACTAAAAATTATTTTTGCATTGGGAAAGAATTGGGGTTAAGTGACTTGCCCAAAGTCACACAGCTAGTAATTGTGTCAAGTGTCTGAGGCCAGATTTGAACTCAGGTCCTTTGGGCCTTCCCTTCTCTCCCCATCTCTCTTTCAGTTGCTTTTGTTGTGTTGTTTCTGAGTATGCCATCTTCCCTCATTAAATTGTAATTTGCAATTGGGGAAGAATAAAATATTAAAATAATTAAGAAAGAAGAAAAAGACAAAAGAAAGGAGACAAGGAATTGTAGATTTTGCTTTACACAAGGGGAAGGTCAAGAGAATTTTGCAGGAAGAGAGTGTTTCTGAAGGGCAAATTAGTCTCCATCCCAAAGAAAAAGTGGAACAGCTTTTCCAGGCTGAGGAATAAGTCTCTACATTTCAAGTAATCAAGGAAAGTGAGGTATTTCTTATAGAATGGAATAGGCATTTTAAGATCGAAAAAAATCAGAAAAAAGTGAGGAAGCTAAGGGTAGTAACAAGTATTAGAGGATAGATGAATGTGACATGGGGACAGAAGGAAGAAGGGCCACTGAACATTTGGAGCTAAGAAATGGGTATGAGGCTCTTGTTATAGAATGGAGATCTGGACCATTTCTCCAGAGAAGGAAACAAGATGAAGATGGATTTCCACATATACTGTCAAGTGAAAAGTCACCCAGTGATGGTTAGATGAAAAGGAGACAAATATTGGATATTGGTTATTCCCTCCTGAAGGGTTACTGAGACAACTATTCTTTGTATTGACATTTAAAAAACCCGAAGGCAGAGACTGCCTTTCCAAGGCATCCATCTGTGACATGACAGAGAACCTCCAGAAACTTATTAAATCTCACCACCATCCATTTCTGTTGATTCATATAGGAATAAATGATACTACTACCAGGAACCTAGAAAGCATTGCTAAGGTTGATGAAATCCTGGCCAAAAAAAATTAAAGGCCTTAATGGTCTTCTGTCACAACCAATGATTGAAGGATTCAAAATAAAAAGGCAATTTGGGTAAAATGAAGCCCTTGCTAAGAAGATAACAGAATCTGGATTTCTGGGCCATGGCTTAAAATGTGACTGAATGGGAGAGAGGATAGAGTGAATGTTCATGTTTGAGCCTAGCTCCCCTACAAATAAAGGACAAAAACAGGAAAAGCAAAAACCTTCACAAAGGAAATTACAACACAAGAAAGGGAAAAAAAGACAAAATGAAGAAATAGTTAAGTAAAAACATAAGACTCAAATACAATGGGGTCAAAAGAGACCGAAGATAGAATAACTGATTTTTTTAAAGGCCCATAAGGAAAAGTGAATGTAATGCAAGATTCTTCAAAGTGGCTCATAAACTCAATATGAAAAATTAAGGATCTGGCATCTGTGAAGATGGATTGAAATGAATGAAGAGAACACGACTGGAAAGATGATGGAACAGTTGTTTTTTTTTTCTTTTGGAGGGAGGAATGCAGGGCAATTGGGGTTAAGTGACTTGCCCAAGGTCTCACGGCTAGTAAGTATTAAGTGTCTGAGGCTGGATTTGAACTCAGGTCCTCCTGATTCCAGGGCTGGTGTTCTATTCACTGTGCCACATAACCACCCCATGGAATGGTTGTTTTTAATAAGATTCCTCTATACCAACATCTTTAAAACAATTAGAAATGAAACAAATTGGGGGGGGCGGAGCCAAGATGGCAGCATAGAAACAGGAAAACTCCATGAGCTTCCCACATAACCACTTCAAATACCTATAAAATATGACTCTAAACAAATTTTAGAGCAACAGAACCCACAAAGTGACAGAGATAAACAGACCTCCCACTGAAGGCAGCCCAGCAGGTTGGCAGGACGGGTTCATTGCAGTGTGCTGGGAGCCCAGCCCCACATGAGCCTGTGGTTTTAGCTCCAGGGCCCTGACCAGTTGTGGCTGGAGGGACTTCAGGAGAGTAGGTCACCAGCAGCTGTGGTGGTTTCCAGAATTATCAACCCATACATGCCAAAGACAAAGTGAGAGGTCAGTGTGGACTTTGGGAACAGGGGGTGTGGGATTGCAGTCTGGCCTCTGCCCCTGGAAAGAAAAGTGGCTGAGGTGTGGCAGCCTCTGCCACATGGCAGCTTCAGCTCCTGGCCTGCAGACTGTAGGGGGACCAAGAGACCATTCTGAGGGGTGATCGCTCTTGCTTTAACCTGCTTGGATCTGGATCGCTGTCTTGGGTAGAGGTCCTGGGGTGTGTGACCAGGTGCCAAAGCCTGTGGAGGCTTCAGAGAGGGCAGCCAACTAATAGCTCCAGCAGCTGCAAAAACCCCAGAGATTTGGGACAAAGCTCTCCTCTCTGGAAGCAGAGTTCTACTGTAGCTAGCAAAAAGCTCAAAAGAAATGAACCAAATTAGTAGCAATTAAGGTTGCATAAGTAAGAAAAACTGAAAGTCCCACCCCATAAAATAAAGCCTTTTAAAAGAACAGTGGTATAATGTACTACCTAATACTCCCTCTTACTTTTTCTAACCTTGGTTCTCTTCGCAGAGCCAGGTAGATCTCTGAAGCTGGAGAGGTTTCTAACTTGTCTTATGGCAATGAGTCAGTTTAAACCACTTATATCCCATAGCAGTTGCACAGCTTTGATCCTACACAGTCATGGGAAGGAAAAAGGTTACAACTGTGAGAGGAGCAGATATCTGGCAATACGGTATCTTCTGAAAGTGAAGGAACTGCAGTGTCCCTGAGATATTGATCTATACATTTAGTAGCAGTCAACTTTCTCCTGGTAGAGTTTAAACACATGAGGGACCCAAACAAGTCCTCATCACCCCAAATTCAAGGAGATTAATGCCTTCCAGACTTACAGGTCAGCATAGGAGATAATAGGTTACAACACTATAAGAACCAAATGGTGAAGGGGTGGTGGAACCCTGATTTAAAAAAATCTGCAAATACAAGAAAAAAGCTAAACAACAAAAGGGTCAAGATGAAAAGACTGGGTATAAGTCCAGATTCTAAGTAGATAAAATGAAAAGAAGACTCTCTTTAAAGAAAGGAAAATGATCAAACACTACATAACACAATGAATATGTATTTTGTTTGAAAGAAAAATGAATTCAAAACTCCCAATGAAAAAGAGAATGAGAAATCTATAATATTTTTTAATTCCTCAGAAATAACAAAGCAACAATAGGAAATTCCAGAATGGTTAGAAAGAGAAAAATCAACCCCTTAACCAGGGTCCTGAAATAAAAAATAATTAAGACACACAATAAATTGATAACTTAGAACATAAGATGGAGAATTTCTTTGATATAGTAAGGACAGAGAGAGAGAGAGAGAGAGAGAGAGAGAGAGAGAGAGAGAGAGAGAATGACAGATGCAGAATCTAAAAACCGAAGTAGAAGAAAATTTGGCAGAAAAGAAGTAAATAACAATTTTGATAGAACACATGGATTCTATGCAAGCCAAAGCAACTTTCCTTGAGTATAGAATGTACAGATATAATTTGAGGATCTTAAATCTCCTAGAAAAACATTACAAATTAAAAACCCAAATACCATATTGCTGTAAATAACAAGCAAACTGTCCAAAAGTTTTGAAAAAAAAGTAACAGTATTAATCAATAGACATCATATATTCCTGCCAAATAAAAACTCCATGCTTCAAACTCCAATACATGTAGTGGTTAAATTTCAAATTTCAATGTCAGACAATAAATCTTGCAAAGTACTTGTAGAAAGGTCTTTAGCTATGATAGTTGATTTAAATAGTACAGAGATTCTCTGTATGCTTGAGAAATCAGAGAAAAAAAATGGGATGCCATTTTTTTTAGGATATCAAAATATCCTATTTTTTTCTTTCTTTTTTTTTGGAGGGCAATTGGGGTTAAGTGACTTGCCCAAGGTCACAGGGCTAGTTTTTGTGTTAAGTGTCTGAGGTCAGATTTGAACTCAGGTCCTCCTGACTCCAGGGGTGAGTATCTTACTTGTAAATTCTTCAAACAAGGGGATGCAACCAGTATGACAGAGTAATGGGAGGGACTCCCCTGAGCTCTCCCAAATTCCCCTCTGAACAACTTTAAATTAACACCTCAAATTTGGGAGGAGGAGAACCAATAAAATGAAGGTGTGAAACAGTTTTATAGCCCAAGACAAGTTAGAAGCATGGCAGGAAAGGCTTGTCACACTAGGGTGAAGGTAGAGTGCATTCCAGCATGTGCCATGCCTCTGCAAGCCAACAATAGACTTTGGGGTAACTGAGTTGGTAGCAATGTCTGGAGCTCTCAGGTCACAGATGATAAGGGGGTTAAGCAACTGGTCAGAAGGCTATTACAGGGGACCTTTTGCTGGCACTAGGTGCAAGACTGTTGCATTGCCCATATGCATTTCCAGGTTGCAGTCCCAGGGAAAGGAAAGACACTAACTAGCACACTAGAACTTGCAGCTGCAGAGCAGTAGGAACTCTGGCCATGACTCCAGGGTGGAAAAGAGTGCTTGTGGTTATCCATAGACCAGAGCACAGGCCAGGACCACAGCGACCACTCCTCTCTTTAGATCATACAGCCTTGGAAGAACTGAAAACTTACAGATTCCCAGAACTAGCTCTGAAAATGGCAGCAGGCAAAGTCTGAAACTTGGGACAGTGGCACCTCCCTCTTCCTGCCCCACTCCCTGATTAGTGTCCAACTTTAACATAAAGTTAAAAGTAAAGAAATAGGTTGGGAAAATGAGCAACCAACAGTAACAACAACAACAACAACACCTGACCATAAAAAGTTATGGTGACAGAGCAGATCAAAACACAAACTCAAAAGAAACAACAATGTCAAAATTGCTACATTGAAAGCCTCAAAGAAAAAGTGAATTGGCCTCAGTCCCAAAAATAATTCCTAGAAGAGCTCAAAATGGATTTTAAAAAGCAAGCAGGGAAGTAGAGGAAAAAATGGGAAAAAGAAATGAGAATGATGCAAGAAAATCATAAAAAAAGAGTCAACTGCTTGGCACAAAAAATATTCAAGAAAATAACTCTTTAAAAACCAGAATACAGGGGTGGATAGGTGGCAGAGTGAATAGAGCACTGGCCCTGGAGTCAGGAGGACCTGAGTTCAAATCTGGCCTCAGAAACTTAGCGCGCACACACACACACACACACACACACACACACACACACACAAACTAGCTGTGTGACCTTGGGCAAGTCACTTAACCCCAATTGCCCCACCCTTCCCCCTCCAAAGAGCAAAAAAAAAAAGATATAAAAATCAGAATAGGTCAAATGGGAAAAGAAACACAAAAATCCACTAAAGAAAATAACTCCTTAAAAAGCAGAATTGGCAAAATGGAAAGAAGATTTATAAAAATTTTTGAAGAATAAGAACTCCTTGAAAGCAGAAATGGTCAAATGGAAAATGATGTATGAAAATTCACTGAAGAAAAGAACTTAAAAAGTAGAACTGGCCAAATGGAAGAGGAAGTACAAAAGCCCATTGGAGAAATAATTCCTTAAAAATTAGAACTGGACAAGTGGAAGCTAATGACTCCATGAGACACCAAGAAACAAAACAAAATCAAAAGAATAAAAAAAACAGTAGAAAAAATGTGAAATATCTTACTGGAAAGACAAATGATCTAGAAAATAGATCCATGAGAGATAATTTAAGAATTATGGGACTACCTGAAAGCCATGATAAAAAAAAGAGCCTAGACAGTATATTTTGAGAAATTATCAATATCCTTGATATCCTAGAACCAGGGGGTAAAATAAAAAATGAAAAGAATCCACCAATCACCTCCTGAAAGAGATCCCAAAGTGAAAAATCTCAGGAATATTATAGCTAAATTCCAGATCTTCCACCTCGAGGAGAAAACATTGTAAGTGACAGAAATAAACAAGTCAAATATTGTGGAGCCACAGTCAAGATAACACAAGATTTAGCTGCTGCTACACTAAAGAATTGGAGGGCTTGGAATATGATATTCTGTGAGGCAAAGCAGCTGGGATTACAACCAAGAATCACCTAGCCAGCAAAACTGAGTATAAACCTTCAGGGGGAAAAATTGATATTCAATGAAATAGAGGACTTTCAAGCATTCCTGATGAAAAGACCAGAACTGAATAGAAAATTTGACTTTCAAATACAAGACTCATGAGAAGTATAAAAAAGTAAACAGGAAAGAGAAAACATAAGAGATTCAATAAGATTAAACTGTTTATATTCCTACATGTAAAGATACTTGCAACTCCTAAGAACTTTTTCTTATTAGGCCAGTGAGAAGGAGTCTGCATAGACATAGGGCATGGGCATGAGTTGACTCTGATGGGAAGATAGCTAAAAAAATAAAATTAAAGGGTGAGAAAGAGAGATGCATTGGGAGAAGGGGGAAGGGAGAGGTATAACGGGATAAATTATCTCACATAAAAGAGACATAAAAGAGTTTTTATAGTGAAGGGAGAGATGGGAGTGGTGGCAGACAATGTTTGAAACTTGCTCTCATTGGAATTGGCTCAAAGAGGAAATAACATATACACTCAGCTGGGTGTATGTGTGTGTGTGTGTGTGTGTGTGTATACCTATATGGTATATATCTTACCATATAGGGAAGTAGGAGGGAAGAGAAGAGTGGTGGAGGGGGGCTGATAAAAATAAGGGAAGATTGGGGGAGGGCAGTTTTAGAAGCAAAACACTTTTAAGGAGGGCTAGGGGTGAAAGGAGAGAGAGAGAGAGAGAGAAAGAAAGAGAGAGAGAGAGAGAGAGAGAGAGAGAGAGAGAGAGA
>NW_027186418.1:3662582-3676553 GCF_028583685.1 Petaurus breviceps papuanus | reverse complement strand
AGAGAGAGAGATTGAGAGAGAGAGAGAGAGAGAGATTGAGAGAGAGATAAACATGGGAAAATAGGATAGAGGGAAATGCAAAATCAGTAATCATAACTGTAAATTTTTTTTTACAGCAAATTTCTCTGATAAAGGACTCATTTCTCAAAAATATGGAGAATTGATTCAAATGTTTAAGAATACAAGTCATTCCCCAACTGATAAATAGTCAAAAAATATGAACAGGAAGCTACCCGATAAAAAAATTAAAGCTATCTATTATTACATGCAAAAATGCTCTAAATCACTATTGGTTATAGAAATGCAAATTAAAACAACTCTGAGGAACCACCTCATACCTATCAGATGAGCTAATATGACAGAAGAAGAAAATGACAAATGTTGGGGGGGGGATGTGGAAAAATTGGCATCCTAATGCATACTGGTAGAGTTGTGAACTGGTCCAACCATTCTGGAGAACAATTTAAAACTATGCTTGGGGGTGGCTAGGTGGTACAGTGAATAGAGTACCGGCACTGGAGTCAGGAAGACCTGAGTTCAAATTTGGCCTCAAACACTAAAAATTTACTAGCCATGTGACCTTGGGCAAGTCACTTAACCTCAATTGTTCTACCTTCCCCCCTCTAAAAAAGAAAAAAAAGAAATATATTAAAGATGTTAAAACATTAAAAAAAACTATGCCCAAAGAGTTATAAAACCATGCATATCCTTTGACCCCACAATACTACTACTAGGTCTGTATCCCAAAGAGATTTTTTTTTTTAAAGAAAAAGATCCTATTTGTACAAAAATATTTATGGCAGCTCTTTTTGTGGTGGCAAAGAACTGGAAATTGAGGGGATGTCCATCCATTGGGGAATGGCTGAACAAATTGTGGTATATGAAGTGTGATGACATACTATAAGAAATGATGAGCAGGATGCTTTCAGAAAATCCTGGAAAGTCTTAGATGAATTGATGGAAAGTGAAGTGAACAGGACCAGAAGAACAGTGTACATGGTAACAGCAATATTTTATGATGATCAGCTATGAATAACTTAGCTCTTCTCAGCAATACAACAATCCAAGACAATTCTGAAGGACTTACGATGAAAATGCCATCCACCTCCACAGAAAGAACTGATGGAGTCTGAATGCAGATTGAAACATACTTTTTTAAACTTTATTTTTCTTGGGGAATTTTTTTGGCCTGTATTTTCTTTCACAACATGACTAATATGGAAATATGTTTTGCAAGATGGCACATATATAACCTATATCAAATTGCTTGCCTTCTCAAGGAGAAGAGTGGAAAGAGAACAAAGGAGAAAATTTGGAACTCAAAATTTAAAAAAAAGAATGTTAAAAATTGTTTTTATATGTAATTGGAAAAATATTTAAAAAATTTCAAACAATAGAGATACAAGAAATTAAGGCAATTATAAAGAAATTTTTAAGCAGGGAAATAAATTCCCTCATGTTTTTATGGGATGAAAAGGCTAAGCATTTACATGGTACAGTGGATAGAACACTGGACCTGGAGTCAGGTACAGTTGAGTTCAAATTCAGCCTCACACACTTATTAACTATGCGACCTTGTTGAGTCCCTTAACTTCTTTTTGCCTCAATTTCCTCAGGTATGGAGATCAGCCTTAGCAGAGTTGTTGTGAGCATCAAATGAGGCAATATTTGTAAAAAGTGCTTAGCACAGCACAGTGCCTGGTACATAGTAGGTGCTATATAAATACTTATTCCCTTCCCCCTTTCCCTACATCCTGCATGAATTGATGTACAGCTCCCCCTATCTGGGTTACCCCCTTTATACTTACAGGTTTGGTCCCCTGGGGCATGGCTATCCCAGGCTCTGTGGATTTCCACTCCTAAAACTTTTTTTTTTTAAAGCAATCGGGGTTAAGTAACTTGCTCAAGGTTACACGGCCAGTTACTTTTGGGTGTGGTGCTGAGTATCTGAGTCCGGATTTGATCCAGGTCATCCTGACACTGGAGCCAGTGCTCTTACTCGCTGTGCTACCTGGCCGCCCCTCACTCCTAAAACTCTATCTCACTAGACCCCACAGATGAATTTACCTTTAGATGTCAGAAGACACAATTAACTCACAGCAAAGGCATTTACTGAAATGGAATAGAAACAACAATGATTACAAAACATCCTTCCTTAAACCTGGGACACACTGTCTTGTAAATACACAGAGCAACAGCAGAAACATTGGGTACACACAGAATATACTTGTAGAGAGGTACATAAATGGCCAAGGCAACTCCCACCTTCAGTTTCAATATTTTTTCTCTTCTTGTGGTATCCTCATGCTGCTGCCCTGGACACTGCTGAGCAGGGTCTTCCTTTGGGGTTTCCTCCTCAGCTCCACTCTAGTTATAGTTATAGACTACACTCACTGGGCATGTGGGTGATATTCCCTGCCCCACTACCTGTACCCTTTCTTCCTGCATGCTAGAAGAGGCAAAAGAAAAGCTTATAAGAGAGTGCCTCTCAAGAACTCAGTTTTACATCTATAGCAAGTTCTCTTTTTGAATTCCAGACATGTCCCCTTCCTTCTTTTTTTAATTGATCTTTGGCCAGACAATTGTTAGTCACCCGATACAGTTATCCTTTCCATATCTAGGGGGTTAGGGGCATGGCACCCTGGAGATCTTGAAAATTGGCACAAAATTTTTGGCCCTCCCTTCATGCCAGAGAAGAAATCTGAATTTTTCCTTTTAGTTTTATGGGGTGTTTACAGTGTAAAATTTGGGTTAAGTATTCGATTGCAGGCTATTTTTAGGTCGATGTTAAGTCAAAATACAATATGAAAACGTAAAAAAAAATAAGAAATGAAAATTAAATTTAAAAATGAAAAAAATTTGAGGAGAATAATAGATGACTTCAATGCCTTCAACATGGAATTCATGGAGTTCTCGGTGGCCAGGAGCATTAAAGGGTAATCCTTTGCTGGGCAGGTATTTTCTAACCTCCAGCAGAAAACACTGATGGAACCAGTCAAGGAAAAGTGCTTTGGTTGTCCATGCTTTCTTATGAACATCCAGAAGAGAGGTTGCTGGTACTTGTCCTCTCCTTTTAAAGGTCTAAGGTTAGCAACTTTATATATCAGGATTGTTTTTATTATGAATGCCACGACATTGGCATATAAAAGGAAGGTTACCCTACCCTTTTTGGCTTTAAAACCTGGGGCTCGCTTCTCTTCTCCACTGATGTATGTCCTCTGAGGCATTTTTTCCCCCAACATAGGGTAGTTTTGTCAGCATTGAATATCTGTTCTGGTTTGAAGCCCTTCTCTTCAATCAATTTCTTCAGGGTTTCAGGAAACTCCCTAGCTGCCTCCTGATTGGCAGATACCACCTCTCCCGTTACTTTTACATTATATAGGATAAAACTTTAAAAAAAAGGAAGGAATGAGTCACTCTCAGTTTTGTGTTGAGGATGGTTTACAGTGGTACGAGCCACTTAAGGTTTCCTTGTCCTTTGAAAGGGCAAAAAACTGGATTCATCATTATCTCTTATTACTTTCTCTTTCCAGTAGTTTTTTTTTTTTAATCATGTCCAACTCTTCATCACTCCATTCTGCTGGAGGTTAGAAAATACCTGGTCAGCAAAGGATTACCTTTTAATGCTCTGGGCCACCCAGAACTCCATGAATTCTATGTTGAAGACATTGAAGTCATTTATTTTTTTTTAAACCAATTAGGGTTAAGTAACTTGCTCAAGGTTACACGGCCAGTTATTTCTGGGTGTGGTGCTACCTATCTGAGCCCGGATTCCATCCCAGGTCTCCCGACTCTGGGGCTGGTGCTCTTACTCACTGCACCACCTGGCTGCCCCTGAAGTCAGCTATTATTCTCCTCAAATTTGTTTCATCATTAAATTTTAATTTCTTAATTTTTTACTTTTTCATATTGCATTTTGACTTAACATTGACCTACAAATAGCCTGTGACCAAATACTTAACCCAAATTTTACAATAAAGTAATGTAAACACCCCATAAAAGAAAAAGAAAAAGTTCAGACTTCTTCTCTGGCATGCCTTCTACAATTTATTTTATAGATGAGGAAACTGAAGCAAACATGGTTAAGTGACTTGCCCAGGGTCACACAGCTAAGAAGTGTCTGAGGCCATATTTGAACTCAGGAAGATGAGTCTTCCTGACTCCAGGCCCACACTCTAGCCATGTGTCACCTAGCTGCCCTTAATTTTTCTTTACATCCTGTTATTTCATCAAGTGGACTGAAGGGACTCATTTGCTCTGAGGGTCCCTTATATGATTTCTAGAATTGAGGCACAAAAGATGGTCTCACAAACCAACCAACCAACCATAATAATAATGCCATCATTTAAATGCACTTCAAAGTTTGCAAAGAGCTGGATCCACAGGATTTCACTGGCTCTTTACAAAAACTCAGTGAGTTGGGTGTTATTATCATTCTCACTTTAGAGTTAAGGAAAATGAGGCTGAGAGAGATTAGGAGATCTTCCCAGGGTCACCCGACTAGGACGTGGCTGAGGTAGAACCTGACTTTGGGTCTTCCTGAGTTTTCAGTTCTCTTGCCCACCATGATACTTAGCTAGAAATAAAGAAAAATAATGGGAAAGAAATGAAATCTAGATATATGTGAACACAGAAATACTATAGAGAAGGAAACTCAACTTTTCCTTTCATGAGGTAGAAGAGAGAATAAAGAAAGGACAGCTCAGGATACAGCTACTGAATGGGAGGGTAGAATAGAGAAGAGATGTAGAAAAATCAAAGGAAATTGTGTGTGTGTGTGTGTGTGTGTGTGCATGAAAGGATACAACAACTGAGTGTTACTCAAGTTAAAAGGTTGAGTAGGGAGCAATGGATAGGGAGAGATTTTGAACCACACACCTGAATAAGGAGAGAAAAATGTCAAAAAGAAGTTGGAGCAAAAATTATAGATAGAGCAATAGATAGATAATAGATGGAAGGATGAATGGATAGGTAGATTTAAGTAATGATTTAAACAAAATCAAGATGCTTTAAAAGAACAGATGAACAGGAGTGAGGACAGAGTGGGAGTCTATGGAAAAAATAATAGAAATGGAGACTTCTGGCTAAGATGCAGTCATCTTAAAACTTCACTGTGCAAACTGCCTAGATTCCACATATGTATTTCAGTGAAAACCTAAGATGTTCACCAAACCAATCAATGATCAAAAAATCCAATGAAAAGCTACAGTAAGTGACTTATCCCACCAGAACTTCAGAAAAAGTCAGCCAGAAGTTCACATGCAATAGGACAGGGAATCACTGGGGAAGCCAGTGACAGGACAGGTAAATAACCTTCTAGTGAGACCAGCAATGGGTCATAAACATATATAGTATGCAAGGCTCTTTGTCTAGAGTCTACGCCAGACGCGTACGTTCTCAAAGTGGGTGATAATCACTCTGTAGGGGGCACAGGACCAATACAGAAGGGCGGGAGTAGCTTCAGGTGTAACTGGGGGGTACTGAATAAAAATAAGGAGGGGGTGGAAGCATAAGGAAAGAAGAAAAGAAAATGTTGAAAAACCATTCATGTTTGTTTCATCTATTATGTAACAGAGCTCAAGTCGTAGTGATTACATTATTTTCCAAATATACACACAAAATGCAAGTTATAACTGATCAGTGGTCAAGTTCCCTGACAGTTCTTGACAAGCAAGTGTTGGAAGGCAAGCATATAGTGAGTGAATCGTGGGGAAGTCCAGCATGCATCAGCAGGAATACGTGTGTGTAATGACTTGTTTATGATATGATACTATCTGGTTACATGAAGCAATATCATATCATTAAAATTTCAATACAGGAAACACTCCCCCCCATACACACAATTTTGCAATACATTTTTAAATTTAAGATGCATCATTTAAAAAAAATCTATATCTTTTTGAAGTGATGCAAATTTAAAAACATCAAACATTAAAGGTTAAAGAAAGTAAATTTCCAGGTGGGAGGAGTAATTTTTTTTTTCTGGAAAGGGAACAGTAGGCCAAATAAGTTTGGGAACCTATGGTAGAGGGGAAGATTTGAAGGGTTGTGGAGGGAGACCCAGAAAGGTTAGAAAGCCCAAAGGGTCAGAAAGCTTCAGAGTGAGGTCCTTGAAAGCCTTAGGGAGAGGAAGTGATGAGAGTAGCAGGAGATGGGGCAGTCTACCTGCCCAAGCATTCTAAGGCTCCTATATTTTATACTGAGATGACATAGAGGATCCCAAATATTCAATGTCCTGAAACTCAAACAAAGTAAGGGCCAGCGAGGGAACTCAAGGGATCAAATTGAGACCAAGCAGAGCCAACAACCCCACCCAAAAGCACAGCAAAAGGCAGAACTTGGCCATGGCACAACATCCCAAATCAAGAACCAAAGCTGGAGAGATAAATTAAAAAAAAAAACAACCAATGTAAAAAATCATTGTAGATTTAGAGATTCCCCCCCAAAAAAAAGAACAAGTAATTAATTCCACTACATTTGTGATCAAAGACTCAAACCAAAAAACAAAATACAAAATATTTTCCACAAATACAACATAAATACCTAGAAAATATGAAGCAGGAGATAAAACATAAAATAAAAATTATGGAGGAAAGAATTGGAATATGTAGTTTAGAACAGAAGGACCACTTGGTAAACCTTACCCAAGAAACCAATTCCTTCAAAGCAAAAAGAGACTAAATACTAAATCAATGACTCCATGAGATGGAAATATTAGAATGAAATAAAAAGATTAAAAAAAGAGAAGAAAATGTTAAGATCATCTGCTTTTAGACACAACTGGCCTAGAAAACAGTCAAGGAGAGAGAATTGAAGAGTCATTGGCCTTCTTGAAAAACATAATTTTTTTGAAAAGGCCTGGAAACCATATTTTAAGGAATCAAATGATAACTACCCCTATTTATTAAAGTCAGAGGACAAAGTGAAAGTAGAATAAATCCATCAATCATTCCTGAAAACAAAACAAAATAAAACCTCAAAGGAATAGTTCCAGAAACATTGTAGCCAGAACTTGGACCTTTCATGTTAAAGAAAAAATAGTGAAAGTAATAAAGAAAATGTTAAAGTGTAAAGGAGCTACAGTTGACTACACAAGACCTGGTGGCTTTTACTATGGGAGATTTGGAATATAATATTCCCAAAGGCAAAAGATACTGGCTTGCATCCAAGAATAACTTACTTTTCAAAGCTCAGTGTGATCTGACGGGAGAAAAATGGACCTTTAATGGTAATGAACATTTTTGACAAAGGTGTCAAACATGCAGCCTGTGAACTACATGAAACCCACAGCATTTCTGAGTACATACAAACTGAACCATATTAAAATGTAACTGGGAAATATTTAACAAAATAAAAAAAAATACAATGAAGCCTAGATAATATTACATTGTAATAACTAAGCCAATATACAGCTCTCAGGGATCCTTATGTATAGACAGATGATGGCCCCTATTTCTATTTGAGTTTGATGTCACTCATAGGGAGTACTTTGAAGCATTTCTTATGAAAAAACCAGAGCTCAGTTGGAATTTTGAAATACAAACAAAACAATCAAGAGAAACCTAGAAAGGTAAATTTATTTGAGCTGGAAGGAGTTATGTGGTGATGAAATGTTAATGTTTAATAGGGGGAAAAGAGATGTGTTCCTTCAGAACCTTAATGTCTTCAAAGAATATTTGAGTTAAATAAGACACGGAAGATCTGAGAGGTGGATTGATTCTGTTCTGAGGGTTTGCAGAGGTGAAAGGGAAAGAAGGAATATACTACTGTAGAAAGGAAGAAGAAGGGGGTTGTTCAGTTGTGTCTGACTCTTTGTGACCTTATTTGGGGTTTTCTTGGCAAAGATACTGAAATGGTTTGGCATTTCCTTTTCCAGCTCATTTTACAGATGAGGAAACTGAGGCAAACAGGGCTAAGTAACTTGTCCAGAATCACACATCTAGTAAGTGTATGAGGCTGTATTTGAACTCATGAAGAGGAGTCTTGATGACTAGGCTTGGCATTTTATCCACTGTACCACCTAACTGCCTAAGAAAGAGTCAGAAGTTATTATTTTTCATAATTGGTGGGTGAGAGTAAAATACACAAACATGGAGCAAGGCATTGAGGGAACAAGCATGAGATGAAGCTCACTATTGTTTGAACCAAACAAAGAGGGGGGAGGGGTTTGCACGTACATACACAGGGATTTGCATGCACTCTTAAAGAGTTTGGTATAATTATATCAAAATCAACAAGCAATTAAGTGGGAACTGGGAGAAGAGAGGCTTTAGAGGGAGGACACTTAATACCAGGGAGGAAATAGTTCCAAGTAAAACAAACTTCTTGATATTCAGGGAAGAAAAAAAAATTAAAGTAAAGAACTGGAAATTAAAAGGGGGCCCATCAATTAAGGAATAAGTTGGGTATATATAAATGTAATATAACATTCTTCAACTATAATGGAGTATTGAAACATAAAACTATTAATGATAAAATAAGTTAAATCAGGACATCTTGGAAATTTTAAACAGATGCAAAGTGAAGTGAGTGGAATTTGGATAACAATTTATAAAATGACAACAACATAAATAAAAATAACTTTGAAAGGCAAGAACCACTATCAGAGCCATGACTTGTCTCTAGAGGATCTAGGACCTAGGCCTGCTATTTTCTCTCTTGTATGGAACCATAGGTATTCTATTCTTTGTCACCTCCTGGCAAAAAAGTGATGAACTCAAGATGCAGAAAGAGAACTGCATTTTTGGACATGGCCAATGATCTAATTAATTTTGCTCAACTATTCTGCTTTGCTAAAAAAAAGGTTTTTTTCTTTTCATTTTAATTGGGAGGAGGGGTTCAGGTGATGAAGGAATTTGCAATAGGAATGCCATAAAAAGAAGAAAAGAAAAAAGAAGTCCAATGAAATATTTAATACATGTACAGCAGGGAATAGAAGTTAGTTCAGAAAGAAACTCAGAAAAGCAGGATAGTTTTGTAACAATTTTGAATAATTATATACTAAAAAAAGCAACTAGTATGGAATGAAGATTCATGGTTTCGTATACAATCTTCTCTGAACTCTGTTGTATACGTGAAAACACTTGTTTTGAGGGGCGGGATCTGTTAAGTTCAAGAATAAAAACCCAAAATTAAAGAGGGGGTGGGGAGGGAGAGGGAGTGAAAGAGACAGAGAGACACAGAGAGAGACAAAGATATAGAAACACAGAGAGGAGAATGAGGGAAAGTGGAAGAGAGAAAGAGAGGAGAGAGAGAGGGAGAGAGGAGAGAGAGAGAAAAGGAGAGAGAGAGAGAGAATGAGAAAGAGAGAGAGAATGAGAGAGGGAGAATGAGAGAGAGAGAGAGAATGAGAGAGAGAGAATGAGAGAATGAGAGAGAGAGAGAGAGAGAGAGGGAGAGAGGAGAGAGAGAGAAAAGGAGAGAGAGAGAGAGAGAGAGAGAGAGAGAGAGTGAGAGAGGGAGAATGAGAGAGAGAGAGAGAGTGAGAGAGAGAGAAAGAGAGAGAGAGAGAGAGAGAGAGAGAGAGAGAGAGAGAGTAAGGGAGGGAGAATGGGGAGAGAGAAGATTTCAGCTTGATACAAGGGAAACTCTTCTGACAATTAGAGCCTTCCATAACTCATTTGTTCACCCACCCTGGAAGTCTTCAAGAAGAGCCTGGGTGGACCTTTGTTAGGAATGTTGTGGAAGATTCCTGGTGAGGTACACATTGAACCTGATGGCGTTTAAGGGCCTTTATAAAAGCTAAGATGTGGAACCAGCTCTCTCGGGCCATTCTGCTTTGTTTCCCTTGCCACAAAACTGAGTGGGTTGTACCAGATCAACAAGCATCCACTCCATCAACAAGCATTTATTAAGCGCTTACTCTGTGGCAGTTGTTGAACTGAGGGCTGGATGGCCTCCAAGGGCCTTCCTATCTCTCCATCCTACTGCCCTATGTAAGAGAGAAACCGGCCTAGGAACACAGTGTGAAGTTGCAACACACATCTGATGCTGCTGCTTGAGTTCAACAGGAGGACATCATAGAGACATGTCCCCTTCCCCATCCCCCACACTGCATCTTGAGAACAGTGCAGCAAAGTGGAAAGAACATTGATTACATTGTCATTAGGAGTCCTGCATCTAAATTCTGACTCTCCTATTTAATAACCATGACATCTTGGGCAGGTTGCCTCCCTTGTCAGGATCTCAGTTTTCCCATCTGTGATATGAGTGTTTTTTGTTTTTTATGGACTGGTCATGTCTGACTCTTCATGACCACATTTGCGGTTTTCTTGGCAAAGATACTGAAATGGTTTGCTATTTCCTTTTCCAGCTCATTTTGCAGATGAGGAAACTGAGGCAAACAGGGTGAAGTGACTTACCCAGGGTTACAAAGATCACATTTGAATTGGGTCTTCTTGACTCCAGAGCTGGCACTCCATCTACCATATGAGTAGATTAAACTAACGGATTTCTCAGGTCTCTTCCAGCTCTCATTCTGAATAGTCCTACGTAATATTGAAAATAGCATTTCCAGGAACACTGTGTGGACTTGTATAGGGACATTATTAGTCAATGCCTGATGCATCGGTTCAGAGGAAGGGCACGGCCAAGACAGCCTCTCCCCATCCCATCCAGTGGCCAAACCTTTTTCCCTTTGTGGCTTTTCTTTAAGCAAACAGAACATCAGGTTCTGCCTTCCCTGCACAATTTTCATGGGATAGGATTGGAAAATTGAAAGAGCACAAATAAATGAAAAGGCCAGGTAAAGCCAGACCAGAATGGCCCAAGTTTGGCATCAGCAGAACTGGGTACAAATCCTGGTCTCTGATGTTTAACTGGTTTCACAGCTTAGGGCAAAACACTTTCATTCTCATGGCCTCAGGTTTTCATCTGCAAAATGAGCAAATGTTCTGGGAGGGAGTGTCCTAGATGGCCTAGATGGAGATCGGTTAGAGCTGCAGCTCCAGGCAGTGACTTCAGATTCTGCTGTCTCCTCCAACAATCCTTGGTTCACTTGAGAAGGGGGCAATCAACAGTGGCAGAAAAAGGGCAGGCTTTGGAGTCAACCCATTTAGGGTCAAGGTCTGGCTCTGCCATTTACTAACTGTATGACCTCATGTAAATCACTTAATCTCTCTGGGCCTCAGATCCCTCATTTGTTAAAGGACAGGTTGGACTGGATGATATCAATCCCATTTTCCACCCTAAGCTTCAGTCCTGCATCACCATCTGCCCATGAGGCATTTCAAACTGGATGTCCTGGGCATGAAACTCGGTATGTCCAAAACTGAATTATTGAGTTTTTCCCACAAATTCTTCCCTCTCCCCAAATTCCCTATTTCTTTTGAGGGCGCCACCACTGCTCTTGGTCACCCAGGTTTGCAAAATCAACATTATCCTTAACTCTTTCCTTTCACCCTACTTATTCGATCTGTTGTCAAATCTTAAATCGAAAATATCTTTTTTATCTGATTCCTCTTCACTGCCCAGCTGCCACCTTAATTCAGGCCCTTATCACCTCTGCTGCAGCAGCCTTACTGGTCTCCCTTCTTCAAGGTTCTCACTCTTCCAGCCCAGCCTACACATTGCTGCCAAAATAACTGTCCTTAAGTACAGATCTGAGCATGCGACTTCTCAGCTCAACTGATTCCAGTGTCCCCCTATTGCCTCCAGGTTCAAACACAAACTCCTCAGTTTAGCTTTTAAAGCTCATAACAACCTGGCTTCAACCAAACTCTCCAGCCTCACTGGACATCACTTCTCCTCTTGCACGGTCAGACTGTTCTCCCTCTGCTCCTCTCACATGGCACTGTCTTCCGTCTTCATGGCTCTATGCAAAAGACCATTCTATAATGCTGGAGGGTAGTCCTTCCATGCGTCTGCTTCATAAATTCCCTTTCCTTTAAGATAAAGCTCAGGCATTGTTTTCTGTATGGATTCTTTCTTGAACCATCCATTTGCTAGTGTTCTTCTTCCTAAACTGCCTTGTATGTGATCACTTGTGTATACTTGTATTTATTAGCTTTACATCTCCGCTGTATGTGTGCATACATGTGCTGGTCTGACTCCTCGTGAGTAGGTGTTGTTCCGCTTTTCATGCTTATATCCCTAGTACCTTAACATAGTGCCAGGCCCATAGTGGTGCCCAGAAAGTGCTTACTGATCAACTGATTGATTCTAAAGTCCCTTCTACCTCTAAACCATGTTCTTAGTTTCATCTTCCTGCCTCGGCGCATTATTGGAATGACTGGTAGACATGAGGAGCAAACTTTGCCATGGGGAAGAACTCAGTGAATTTTTAATCTCAGTTTCCTCCCCTTTATTTTGTTTTCTTCAATCAATATCTTCAAGATATTGTGCTAGGTTCAAGGGATATAGACAAAAATGAAATGAATAGATGCTTTTCAGGAGATTGCATTCTACAAGTGGGATTCCATCTCTAAGTAAAATGCAAGGTGGCTTGAGGAGAGTGAGAACAGGCATTTGGGAAAGCTTCCAGTAGGTGGTGGTACCTGAGATGAACCTTGAAGGAAGCCAAGGATTCTAAAAAGTGGGGTTGAGGAGGAAATTTTGGTACAATGTTATGGTGATAGGAGAAGACAGAGTCAGAAAACTATAGATGTAGTCTGTGCAGGTAGAATAAGTAGAGGGAATGAGAATGACAACAATTATGTATAATGTAGAAAGGCAGGATAGGGCCAGATTGTGGATGCCTTTAAATGCCAGGATAAGGAGATAGCTAGGTGGTGCAATAGAAAGGGCATGGGACTTGGAATCAGGAAAAACTGAATTCAAATATGGCCTCAGACTTTTAACCTTTCTATAAAATAGGGATAATAATATCACTTACCTTCCAGGGTTGTTATGAGGATAGGATGAGATAGCAATTTGTAAAACTCTTTGCCAGCCTTAAGGTAGAATACAATTGTGAGTTATTATTATTATGTTTTATCTGGAAAGAGTTAAGACACCTCTTAACTGATCAACAGACATTAATAAGTTTCTACTATGTGCCACACACTGTTTAGGGTACTAGGGATACATGTACAAATGTTGACATAATTCCTGCTTGCAGGAAGCATACGTTCTAACATTAATTAGGAGGCTACTGCAATGTGATGAGAACCTGAACTAAGGTAACAGTTGAGTGAGGGTGGGAAAGGGGTCAGATGTGAGAGATGTAAAGGCAAGACAGAGTAATATTTAGCAACTAGAATATGTATAGTGAGGCTCAAAGATAATGTCACAGTTATGAACATGGAAGACTGGAAGGATGATGGTATCTGTGATAGAAATAAGGACATCTGGAAGAGGGGAAGGTTTGGGAGGAAACATATGAGTTCAGTTTTGGATACGTTCAGTTTAAGATTTTTTTCTGGGACATCCTGTTTGAAATGTCCAAAAGTTGAATGGTGATGTGAGGCTGAAACACAGGGGGAGACACTGGGGGCTGACTGGAGATAATGTATGCACATGCATACACACATACACACACACATGCAAGCACAATATACATTTTGTTGTTCATTGTTTCAATTGTGTCCAACAATTTGTGACCCCATTTGGGGTTTTCTTGGCAAAGATTCTGGAGTGGTTTGACATTCCCTTCTCCAGCTCATTTTACAGATGAGGAAACTGAGGCAGACAAGGTTAAAGTACTTGCCCAGGGTCACATAGCTAAGAAGTATCTGAGGCAAGATTTGAACTTGGGAAGATGAATCTTCCTGTTTCCAGACCCACTACTCTATCCACTCCAACCATCCAGCAAGAACAAGTTATTATGTGTTACATAATTGTAACTTCAAAAAGCACAATTTCAGATGCATGTGATCCATTATTTACATCAAGCAGGACCTAGTTGTTTCACTGTGGTCTGGATATTCCTAGAACTTAGCATATATCTGGCATATAGTAGGTACTTAACCTAACTGGTACACACACTTGTATATATGTATGTATATACAGATACACATATATATGTGTGCATAT
>NW_027186418.1:3618675-3662572 GCF_028583685.1 Petaurus breviceps papuanus | reverse complement strand
AGATGATGGCTAAACTCAATTAGAGTTAATGAGATTAACAAGAAATGGAGTATAGAGTAAAGGTATCAAAAATAGCTGTTGCACTGTGACCATCAACCTCTGGAGTGCTGCCAGAACCACATTAAAATGTAATTGTGAAATATTTAACAAAATATGTAATGAGAAAACAGAACAGTTAAGGTTAACATGTAGTTTTCTAGGTCAATATGCAGCCTCAGAGATCCTTATGTATAGTTCATGCAACTGGTGCAGGGAAGAGGGCATAGGACAGAACCTTGGGGAATGGAACACCTGTGACTGGGAGTGACACGTGGATGACGATGACGATGACGATGACGATGATGATGATGATGATGATGATGATGATGATGATGATAATGATAATGACAATGACTAAGAAAGAATGATCAGAGAAGTTGGAAGAGAATCAGGAGAGAGTAGTGTCATGAAAATCCAGGGGGGAATCTAAGAGATGGTTGTCAACAATGAAGCAGAGAGGTAGAGAAGGATGAAGAATGAGAAGAGACCATCAGATCTGTCAATTGAGAGATCACTGGTAACTTTGGAGAGGGCATTTCCAATTGGGTAATAATATTGGAACCCTAATTGAAAAGGATTGAAGAGTAAGTGAGAGAAAGTGAAGGCAGCGAGCATAGACAGCTTTTCAAGGAGTTTGGCTGAGAAAGAAAGGAGAGATGTAGGATTATAGTCAGAGATGACACTACGTTCCTTTGGAAACCATATCTCCCAGAATTCTGTCATACGAGAGAGATGTGTGAAGACTGAGGGAGAGTAGGAAGAAGAAGGAGGGAATGGAAAACAGAAACGGGAAGAGGGAAAGAAAATGACCACAGACCTAAGGAACTATTTCTATGCTCATTTTGCTGGATGCTGCAGGTGGTTTTTGCCACCTTCTGCTGATTCTGGACTTTCAGGCAACAACATTATACTCTACGGAAGCCCTTGGAGTTTTTCCTATTCCTGCTTATACTGGACTTTGGAATTGGATACAGTTGTACTCTGTGAAATTTCTTTGTAAAATTTCATCCCACTCAGGCTGGTAATCCTAAAAACTCATTGATCCAACGACAAGAAGAAAGCAACATTCAACTACAGCCCCTCCCCACCCCCAAAGCTAATTCCTTCACAGGGTACATGGAGAAGCTTGTCCAGAATTAGCGAGGAGGGTGTACCTCTGTCTTCTGTCCAGGCCATACCATATTTGGAATGTTATACTAATTTCTGGACACCATATTTAAGGATAGTCTTATCTTTTTAGTTAAGCTAGAAAAAGTTTAAGGGCTTGTAATTGGGATAGTGAAGGGTCTCATATAAGACTATATGAGGATCACTGAAGAAACCGAGGATGTTTAGCCTAAGGAAGAGATGAATGGACTCCCCATCCCTAACTCCTGCCCCTAAGCATCAGGTTTGGGGGAGGTGTGATTACTGTCTTTAAATACTTGAAAGTCTATCATATGGAAAGATTAGACTCGCTCATCCCCAAGACAGAGCCAGAACAATAGCTAGAATCAACAGAAGGGTGTATCTGGGCTATATGTAAGAACCACCCTCCATTGCCCTCCAACACACACACACACACACACACACACACACTTCTGCCTCTTAGGATCTCTTGGTCGTTCAAAACTCTGCTCAAGCACTACCTTCTATATCAAGATTTTCCTGATCTTCCCAGAGTTCATACCCTTCCCCCCACAATTCACTTTGAATTCTTTTTGTATATACTTATTAAAATACATATTGTCTCCTCCAACAGAATGTAAGTTTATTGAAGGCAGGAATGACAACGAGGTAGGATAATGAATCCTTAGAAGTAATGATATTATTCAAATTATCACTGCATATTTCCAATGGGCAAGAATAAGTTATCATGTGTTACATAATTTTAACTTCAAAAAGCACAATTCCAAACAGGACCTAGCCATTTCATGGAGGTTTGACTATCCCTAGAACTTTGCATAGTATCTGGAATATGGTAGGTATTCAATAAATGCTCACCTGCTTACTTGATTTAATCAGAGCTATTCAAAAGTGCAATGGGTTGCCTCAGGAGAAAGTAAATTCCCACTCAGAGGGAATCAAGTAAAGGACTATGGTTATTTGTTAGGTATGTCATAGAGATGATTAGTTCTAGTATGGGTTGAACAAGATATCCTCTATTTAAACTCTGAGATTTTGTAATTTTGTGAAAGAAGATTGAGAAGGGAAGGAGTCTAAGTATAACTTAGAGTTGTGTAGAGATTAAGTGTTTCTGGCCATACTTGTGAGAAGTAATAGAAGTGAGATTTAAACCCAGTCCCCAATTCTCTGCTCTTTCCCATTTTCTCTGGCCCAATAATGAGACAAAATCTTCCCTAGTTGTTATGTTTATAAAGAGCTGTCATAGGTGAACCACAAGAGATCAAAGAAAAAATCATCTCTTGGTGCAGTAAAGTACTAAACCTGGGGTCAGGAAGACCTGAGTTCAAATTTAGCCTCAGATACTACCCATGTGAACTGGGCAAGCCACTTAACCTCTATCTGCCTGAATTTCTTCAAGTGTAAAATGGGGATTTTATCAATCTCCCCAGGTTGTTATGAGGATCAAATAAAATGTGCAGAGTCTAGCACCTGGTAAGTACCTTATAAATACTACTTATTATTATTATTTATAAAGTGTTTTGCAAATCTTAAGGTGCTATATAAATGCTATCACCATTATTATTAAAGAGGAAAAGGTCTCATATGAGACCTCTTCATATGATCAAATGAAATAATATTTGTAAAGAACTTAGTGGAGTGTCTGGCACATAGGCATTTAATAAATGTTTGTCTTTCCCCTCTCCCCTTCATATATACAAAAATATTTATAGCAGCTGTATCTGTGGTGGTAATAATTTGAAACTGAGAAGGTGCCCATTGATTGAGGAACAATGGAACCAGTTATAGTATAGAAATGTGATAGAATGTTACTATGCTGTAAGAAATGATGAAGGGGATAGTTTCAGAAGAATCTGAAAAGACCCGTGTGTACTGATGTAGATAGAAAAGTGAGCAAAACCAGGAGAACGATGTGTATGGTAACAATAAAACTGTAAAGACAAACAATTTCGGAAGGCTTAGGATGTCTGTTTGATGCAGTGACTAACCATAATTCCTGTGGAATCGAGATGAAACATGTTACCCATCCTTCGACAGAGAGGAGGTGAATTCAGAGTGCAGACTGAGACATTGTATTTTGGATATGGTCAGGAGTCAATAAAAAAGAATAGGTGTGGTGGGAAGAGTGATGTTGTGTATTAAGAAGATGTAGTCATGTGAAGAAGCATAGATATGTGGGGGAAGGTAGAGAATATGATGGGGTCTTCAGGATAAGGAGGCAAAAGAAATGATATCATTGCGTACGCATACTATTCAAATTAATCAGAAGGATGGCAAAAATGGGACAAGAATTGGAGAAACATCACAACTTGTGTTGATGGGAGATTTTAATTATTGAAAGCTCTTTCTCCGTTAAAAGCAGAATAGCTGACAAATTGGTGATCTACCTGAGTGTCAATTTTATTTTTTAAAAGGTAGAAGAAGAAACAAGAGAAACTACTATTCTGGAAGTGATTTTGACCAACAAAGATGATTTAGTTACAGAAAGATAGAAACTTTGGGAGGAAGTGACTACCCAGTCTCAGTATTTGTGATAGGTGAAAAGAAAGCTGGGCACAAGCTCATATGCATCATAGAAGCTGGGAGAGTCACTTTCAAAGGGTCGAAAATTCTGCATGGGAAAGTCATCCCAAGAGGGGTGAGAAATACCCAAGAATGAAATTCTGAGACAAAATGATTCAATAAGAAAGAAAAGGGGCGGGGAAGTTGTCTAGATTTCATTGTGGTTGCAAAGGGAACCCTTCAGTCAAATGAATTATTCTGTAAAAATAGGGTCAAAAGTACTAAGACTTGGATGAGGGAACCATTTATGTTCAGGACTACAAAAAAGACTTTTAAAATGCTGTGTTGTGGGCAAAAGGAGGATAGGACCACTAAAAAAAGGTGATAGGACCACTACTTAGGATGCAATGATGGCGACAGATGATATCGAAAAGTAGAGCTGCTTAATTCTTGTTTTGCTGTTTTCTTTGCCAAGGAGAATGAGAATCAGCATAGTTTCATTATGAAAAGGTCAAGCCAAACTAACTTAGTTTCATTTTCTAAGAGGGTAACTAGACTGGTAGATGAAGAGAATGTATGGGATCACAGATTGAGAGGAGGAAGGGATCCCAGAGGAAATCTAGTCTAGCCTCATTTTATTGATGAGGAGACTGAAACCCAAGGAAGTTAAGGTCACACAGGTAAGGAGGTAGAATTTGACTTAGAGTCATTGTTTTTTCTCTGGATCTGGATATAGACTACTGGTTATCAATCAAGCATATGATAAAGTCTCTTAAATTACCATGGTGGACTAGATGGAGAGATGTAGGAGAGATGAGAGATGGGAGAGATGTGTGTTTGAAGGACCAGACCCAAGAGTTGTCTGTAATGGTCCAATATTAATACTGATTAATATTAATACTGTAGATTAATATTAATCTATAGTAGAGTGCCTAAGAGTTCTATCTCTAGGTTTGTTTCAAATTTTTATCAATGAATTCCCTGAAGACATTAATGGGAGGCTTGGAAAGGAGAACTAATATGTTGTATGGCATTACAAGGCTCCAATGGATATGCTGAATTTAATAAAACAAAATTAATGGGGTCATATTTACACATAAAGTTTTGTTAAAAATGACTTTGCAAGTACAAAGCCAAGAAAATATGTTTAGACCAAAAAAATAATAAAAATAGATCTGAGAGAGAAAGCACACAATTGTTATCTAGACTTCAAGAAGAAAGACTTAATATCCAGAACAAAGGATGGGACAATGCTGTTGTAAACTGCTCTGTTCAGAATCCATCTGGAGTGCTATGTTCCATTCGGGGTACCATATTTTAGGTACCATATATTGGTAAATTGGTAAAAAAAAAATACTTTTCCAGGAGGATGCCTAAGATTGAGAGGGAACTGATGATAATGTCTTGAGAGAACTTAATTAATTTACAATGTTTAGTTTGGAAAAGATAAGCTTTAGGGGGAACATGACTGTTCCTTTCAAATAGCTTAAAATCTGATATTTGGAAATGGGATTAGATCTGTTCTTCTTGGCCCCAGAGGACAGAACTACGAGCAGTGTTCTGGTGAAATCTTTGGATAGAGGAAGAATTAGGTTCGACAGAAGAAGATACTGCTAATTACAAATATCTAAAAGTGGAATGGGATGCTTGTGAAGGGTTAAGGGTTCTCTACAGCAGCATGCTGGTAAATGTTTAACAACTGTCTAGAAAAAAATGTACACATAACATATTTTTAAGTTTAATCCACATTATTGATGTTTTCCCCCATCACTTTCTTAAGTCTAAATAATCAACAAAACAATACTTTAAAAAAGCACCTAGTTTGTGTATTCAGTTGTTTTCTGAGGTATTAATGATTTCACTGAACAAAATCCACATTATTAACATTTTTCTCCATCACTTTTTAAAATCTAGACAATCAACAAAAATAATTTTTAAAAACCTCCAGGTTTACACTATTTGCCAATTTCTGAGATGTAAATGTTCTCACTGAAAAATTTAACCAGCAGCTCATGTTGTGGTTTCCCCTCACTAGAGCACAATCTGATGACCACTTGTTGATAACATTGTAGAGGAGACTCCTTTCCCCATCCAGGTTGAGCTAGATAATCTCTGACATTCCTTTCATCTTTTAGATTCTATAAAGGTTGAACATAGACCCACATTTGATTCCTGGCTCTGATAGTTATGAATTGTGAACTAACCTCTCTGAGATTCAATATCCTGCTTTATATAATGGGTAAAATTATCCATGTATTGCCTCAATCACCTCCCCAACAGTTTTGGAAGACACTTTGCAAACTTTGAATTGTCATTGGATGGGAGATTACTACAACATATGATTATATGGGGAGGGGGAGATAGCGCAAAGAATATTGATCTGGGAACCAGAGACATGGGTTCTCAGCCTGTTGGTCACTGATTCATTCAATGCTATTGTAGAAATCCCTTTTCCTCCTTGGCCTCAGTTTTCTCATTTGTACAGTGAAGAGATTTGTCCTAGAGGACCTTTCAGTTCCCTTCTACTTTTATGACTTTCTGATTCTATGATATTGCTTACCACTATATCAAAATATGTGATAATTCTTTTTTTTTTCTTTTTGGAGGAGAGAGGGAAGGGCAATTGGGGTTAAATGACTTTCCCGAGGTCACATGACTAGTAAGTGTTAAATGTCTGAGGCTGGATTTGAACTCAGGTCCTCCTGACTCTAGGGCCAGTGCTCTATTCACTGAACCACTTAGCCGCCCCCCAAATATATGATAATTCTAACAAGTGTTTGGTTGAAACTTACCTTTTTCTCAACTACAGGGGGAAATTTTTTTTTTTTTACCAAAATGCAAACCAAATCCAAAGGTAGGTGTTGACCTCATCGGATAGAGGTTAGGACTTGGAATCCAGAAGACCTGTCTCAGATGTTACTCGCTATGTGGCCCTGGCCAAGTCCCTTAACCTGTCTCAAGTCTCTGGTTCCTCATCTGTAAATGGAAATAATAATGGCACCTTCTCATTCCAGGGTCATTGTGAGGATAAGAAGGGATAATATTTGTAAAGTGTTTTGCAAACCTCAAAGCACTATACAAGTACTAGCTATTATTGTTTTTTTTAAAGGTGTTTTTATGTACTTTATAAATACCCCTTTAGAAGATCATGGGATTTAGAGTTGGAGAGGACATCCAAGACCATTTAGCCCACCCAAACCATTTTATATATGGGGAAACTGAGGGCCAGAGAAGGGAAAAGACTTGCTCAATGTCATATAAAGCACCAGAGTCTGGACTAACTCAGGTTATTTTTTCTTTCAATCCAACATTCTCTTTGCTGTCCCACATTGTCTACCATGCAAGCAATTGAAACGCTAATTTAAAATCTTTCCTATTTGTTCATTAAAGCAGAATTCCCTACTACACAAGGCTTTGTTGGCTGAGTTCCAGGCACAGAATAGATTTGAAAGCAATATGACTTCATTTTAAAAAATAAATGTACTGGATTTGATGGGTTTCAACTCATAGCTAAGGTGGTGGGATTTAGGGCTGGAAGTTCTCTTAGAGATATAATTGCAAGAGCTCACATTTTCAAAGTGCCTCAAAGCTCACAAAGCATTTTTTTTTGGGTTGCAACAACCCTGTGACAGAGGCTATACAAGCTTTATTAACCCTATATTAATGTCCTCCTCTACCCCACTCAATAAACTCCAGTGGTTTCCCGTTGCATCTTTGTAATTTAATTCCCTATTACTTACACCCTACCACTCCCACCTCTGCCATGAGCTCTTTGATGCAATGACACTGGCCTCCTGGCTATTCCACAAACAAGACACTCCAACTCTTGGCTTTGAGTATTTTCTTAAGCTCATGCCCATGCCTAGGATACTCTCTCTCCTCCACTCTGACCACTGAAGTCCCGGGCTTCTTTTAAATCTCAACTGAAATCCCACCTCCTATAGGAAGCTTTCCCTAACTCCCCTTAATTTTAGTGCATTCCCTTTATGGTTTATTTCGTATTTATCTGGTATATAACTTGCTTTGCTTATATATTTTTGCATGTTGTTATGTCTCCCCCATCCCCCATTAGATTGCAAGCTCCTTGATGGCAGGGACTGACTCCTACCTCTTTTTGTATTTCCAGTGCTATTACATAGTAGGCACTAAATAAATGGCTACTGAATTGAATTAAATTGATACTGACAGGTTGTCACTTGTCCAAGATCACATGGCAAACGCAAGTGTTAAAGGAGAGGTTTGAACCCAAGTCCTCTCATTCCACTGTATTACCTTTCATCTTTAATTCAATTTTACTTTTTACAAGGGCTACCATATGTACATGGACATCAGCCTTCTCCAGATCCCAGCTTCTTGCCCTGCCCTTTAACTCTGGACTATTTACTGCCTAGAAATATTTACTATACAGATAGACTTGTACTGTTCCTCCAGTTTTGACAGAACCTGACCCTGGCTCTTAGGTCCAAGTAACCTGATTCCTCTGCAATCTGTTGTCTGTAAATACGTGATTGTTGTCCTTCAGTCATTTTTAAGTTGTGTCCAACTCTTCATGACCCTATTTGGAGTTTTCTTGGTAAAGATACTGAATTTTCTTTTGCCATTTCATTTTTTAGATCATTTTACAAATGAAGAAACTGAGGCAAACAGGGTAAAGTGACTTGCCGGGGGTCACACAGCTAGTAAGCATCTGGAGCCAGATTTGAACTCAGGGAGATGAGTCTTCCTGACTCTAGTCTCAGCACTCTATCCACTGCATCACTTAGCTGCCCAAATATTTGATTAAAATTCAATAAGTTAATAGCACTGTGGTACAGTAGAAAGAACTCTGGTTGAGAAATCATGGAAATTTAGGGTTTCAGGCATGCAAGGAACCTTAAAATATAAAACATAGAATGTTAGGGTTTTAAAAGAAACATTAGACATTACCCTGCCCTATATATACTTTTATTTTTTTTCAGATGAAGAGACTGAGGTTTAGATCAAGAAAAGACTTGCTCAGTCATACAAGCTAATTAGAGGCAGGTCTCACATTAGAATCCAGGATTCCTAATTTCCTATACAATGGTCCTTCTGCTATACTTCCCTGGCCTTCATCTCTCTTTCTGCTGTGTTGCAAATGATGTGAATATGGCCAAAGGACCCTTTCCCAACTCCCTTTCCCCTTTTTAATTTTCTTCTCACTAACAGGGAGGGATTGAGCTCTTAGATCTCTCCCATTAGAAGAGGGGACATTCTATCCTTTCCCAGGTCACATAGACAAGTACTTTCCACCTTAGACATGGTCAATGTATCAGATTTTTACCATGTTGTTGCATCTCTTTATTACAAGGAGGGAAGGGAATACACATTTACATAGTGCCTACTACGGTATGTGTCACACACTGCAATAAGTGCTTTATAAAGGTTATCCCATTTGATCCTCACAACAATCCTGTGAAGTAGGTGGTATTATTATCCCCATTTTACAGTTGAGGAAATGAAGCAAATAGAGGTTAAATGACTTGCCCAGGGTCATACAGCTAATAAGTACCTGAGGCAGGATTTGAACTCAGGTCTTTCTGACTCTAGGTTCAGCAATCTATTTACTAACCCACCTAAGCTGGTTTTAAGGAAGGCTTATGGGTGTAAGGAGGTGATAACATTATTTCTTTTTCAAACATAAGTAAAACACTTATTTTTAAAAAATCAGTCTACATATATCTCTCTACCTCCAATTTTTTATTTCCATCTGAAAAATGGAGCAATATTTGTTTGCTTTAGGAAAATGTTATGAGCTTTAATTTTAGGAAATTAATACTCATTTCCTTGAGAATACAGGATAGAAACTGAAAAGATTTGTGCGTGTGTGTGTGTGTGCATACCATTTGCATGCATTAGGAAATGCGCTCTCTGAGTATATGGGCACCTAGCATGTTTGAATCCCCCAGTACATCTACAGAGGGCCACTGAAATGACTAGAAATTACATAATATCTCACTTGGCACATGAACCATGGAGCAAATTGTGTCCTCAGATCTGCATTGCAGATCTCTAAAATTTGGAAGAATTCACGGACATGCTGCCAGCAACTTTTGTACTGAACTGTTTATCCACCAGTTTTCTGCCTTCCTCCAGACAACGCTGATCTGTGCATCGTTTGCATTTTTGATGGTAGATTCCACCAAACAAGCCAAGATTTCATCACAGGTGGGTGGATTGAGCAAACACATAGGTTATTCCTATGCTAATGTCTGAAACAAGTAGATCAGAAGCCAATTTGTGGGATATAATTTATTCCAGATCCTTGCTGGGAAAAAAAAAAAGCCAACAACACTTTAATCCCCTCCAACACATGGCCAGGGACGAGCTGTCTGAATACATGAATTTCGGTACATCTTTTAGAAAAATATGAGGGCCAAGTGCCAACTGTATGACGAGGAGTGACTGTCCTTTCCTCTCCTTAAGGCCTTAGTTTCCTTCACTGTAAAATAAAGGAATTAAATTATATGATCATTAAGGTTCCTTCTGGTTCTGACATTACATTCTATGATTTTAAGGATCTTCCCACCTCGGAAGGACTGTGGGTCACATTTGAAGAATTGTTTCCCTTAGTGGGATTCATGTTTTAGGAAAGGCATCTGGCCAAACTTTCTCATTTCCTCTGGTAATGAAAGGGCATCCCAGAGAAAGAAAGTGATTTGCCAATAGTCACACAGTAAAGTAGTGGAAAATTCAGGACTAAAACCTGTATCTCTGGAGTCCCAGCTTACTGTTTGTATTCATACTTCATCAGAAATAAGGGTCATTAGAGCACCAGCCCCGGGGTCAGGAGGATCTGAGTTCAAATCCAGTCACAAACCCTTGGCACTTAGTAGCTGTGTGATCCTGGGCAGTCACCTAACCCTGATTGCCTTGCCAAAAAAAGAAAAGAAAGAAAGAAAGAGAGGGAGGAAGGAAGGAAGGAAGGGAGGGAAAGAAAAAAGAAAGAAAGAAGGAAAGAGAAAGAAAGGAAAGAAGGAAGGAAGAGAAAGGAAGAAAGAAAGAAGGAAAGAAAGAAAGAAAAAGGAAGAATGAAAGAAGGCTCACTTCTGATAAAAACCATGGCTCACTCCTTTTCCCCAAGTCACATCAGAATTTTTCTGGTAGGCTTGTTCTATTTTTTTTAAAAGTAGCTATTGAAAATATGAAATAATATTCAACTGCTGGGACAGAATAACGAAGTTGCTTTGTATTCCCAAATGCAGTTGTAGGATTTCGGGGCACCTGCCCCATACAGCTTGCATAGTGAGCTTCATAAAGGAAACTACCCCAAGGACTGAGGTACCCTGTGCATATAAATGCCATGGCTTGCAAGCCCCCACCAATGTGTTTACATTTAATAGTTATCCAGAGAACATCCTCAGTTAAAAGCAAAGTTATTTAACAAAATGACATAATTAAGAAAAATCGCAAGAGCATTTTGCTATAGCAACAGCTATAACTAACATTTATAAAGCACTTAAAAAAGTTTGCAAAGTACTTTACATATATTATCTCATTTGATCCTCAAGACAACCTTGGAAGGTAGGTCTTATTAATATCATCCCCATGTTACAGATGAGGAAACTGAAGCTGGGTAAGGTTAGGTGACTTATCCAGGGTTATACAACTATTGACTGTCTGATGCAGGATTTGACCTGCCATTCCACCAGATGTTACTTCATCATATAGGCAATCTCTCTTCATGTTACTCTGCCTGACACTTCTATGTTCTACACTGTTCCATTGGATTCATCATTTCTGTTGGATGATTTCAGCCTCAAGCTCCACGGGGCTTGTGGCTGTGGAGCTTCTCCCAGTTTGATGTTTCAATTGAGGTCTTTGTCTACACTGTTATTTATTCTTCATGAGAAGAGTAGACTCTGTCCGGCTCCTTTAGTTCAAAACAAGAAGCTTTTAAAAAAAAAAAAAACTCTTTTAGAAAAGCAGCTTCCCAGCCATGGACCTGTTAAAGTTGTACCTGGGGAAAACCATTTCCCCCCATATAATGTGACCTGTCTGGCTCCTTTTAAAGTTTTGGCTGTGAGACCTCTCATCTTCAATAGGAGATTCTTTGCCCTGGACACCAAGCCTTTTAAGAACTGGGATCAGAGGGGTGGCTAGGTGGCGCAGTGAGTAAAGTTCTGGCCCAGGAGTCAGGAGGACCCAAGTTCGGATCTGGCCTCAGACACTTAGTACAAAAACACTAGTCATGTGACCTTGGGCAAGTTACTTAACCCCAATTGCCCTCCAAAAGGAAAAATAAAAAAAAAGAACTGAGATCAGAGAAGCTGGTAGCTAAATTAGGAGCTAAGGAGCTAGTGCCGTAGAGCTTGAATATATCTTTTTAAATTGAACTTCCTGGTTGCTGGACATCTTCATACTATCATTCACCATCTTACTTAGTGTGCCTTCTGAATTTAATTTCTGAAGTCTAAACTATATTTGAATGCCATTCACATAAGGGCAACTAGTTTAACACTGCCAAGGACCCTCAGTTTCCAGGATTCCCCAGCTTCTCAGTTCTAAGAGTTAAGCTAAGCCCAAAAGCATGATTGTTGCCTCCCCTCCTTGTCTACTCACATTCCTAAAGTTTTACATGCATGTATGTATGTATAATCAAAACCTAAATAAAGTCTCTTCAGCTTCTCACCTGCTTTTACCCTTGTTGCTCAGTTGTGTCTGACTCGTCATTGACCCCATATGGGGTTTTCTTTGCAAAGATACTGGAGTGGTTTATCATTTCTCTCCAGCTCATTTTTTTTACAGATGAGGAAACTGAGGCAAACAGGGTTAAGTGACTTGCCCAGGGTCACATGACTAGTAAATGTCTGAATCCAGATTTGAATTTATGAAGTCTGATTCCAGCCCCAATGCTCTAACTACTGTGCCACCTAACTGCCCTCTACTTTTACCCAGTAATTGATTAATCTTTGAGCTGGAAGGGACCTTAAAATCAAAGAACATAGAATGTCAAAGCTGGGAGGGGCCTTAAAGGTTTTCTGGTCCAATGCACTTATTTTAAGAGGGGAAATATCAGCTTTGCATTATCATTTTTTTAAAATCATAAACTTAGTCCCAGGAATCTTGCAAAATAAAATGCTGCAGTTGTTGTGATAGCCACCTTTCAAAGTTAACCTGTCAATTACAGAAGCATTTGGCAAATTGCTCAAGTGATTAGCTTCCTTCTAGAAGTGTTCCCATGTTTCTTTCTTCTCCAAAATGCAACTATTTTTGTTGCTGTGAAATGTTCTGAGACTTGACAGGTTTTTTATTTTTTTTTCCCAAGTTTTCGCCCAATGTGAATACTAAAAGTAACCATGTTTTCCATTCCAACAACATGTACCCTCTAGGGTTTCTTGAGGCCACCCTGTCCCAGGCATCCTGTAGAGAGCTAAATCACTGTGTGCCTACACAAGAGTAATGGTGGGAAAAGCATTGGATTTAAACTTACAGAAACTGGGTTTGAATCCCCTCTTGAATACTTACTACCAAATGTGACCATGGGCAAGCCATAGATTCTGAAAAATGGTGACATTAAGGAAAGGAAGGGGTTTTCCAGGGGTGGGAGATGCTATGAATAAAATCAATGTGATGGGAGGGAGTAGGAGGAAGCTGATGGTGGGTCAGTAGCCCAGTTTGATTACAATACATGACTCAAGAAGAGATGTGTATGAGATGGTTCCGGAAAGGTCACTTAGATTCTGGTTGCTAAATTGCTTGAATTCTGGGTTCAGGAGTTTCTGCTGATCTATTGATCTATTAAAAAAAAAAACCCTCCCATTTCTATAGGGCTTTTGTTGTTATTGTTCAGTCATTTTCCAGTCAGATTCGACTCTTTGTGACCCCTTTTGGAGCTTTCATGGCAAAAATACTGGAGTGCTTTGCTGTTTCCTTCTCCAGTTCATTTTACAAATGAGGAAATGGAGACAAACAGGGTCAAGTGACTGGCCCAGGGTCACACAGCTAGTAAGTGTCTGAGGCCAGATTTGAACTCAAGAAAAGAAATCTTCCTGACTCCAGGCCTGGCACCTTATCTACAACTCCACCTAGCTCTCTATAGGGCTTTAAGGTTTACAAAACACTTTATTTATATTACTTGTGCAAACATTTTATTTGTATTTTAGATGAAGAAAATGAAGTTTATTGAGTTGCCTAGAATCATTTGAGTAATCATGTCAGACCTAAGGTTCAGACTTGTCTTGTACCCAAGCCTTCTTATTCTAAGACCACCCCTCTTTGCATGCCGTGATACTCATTGTCTCAACATAATTCATATTTCTATAGAATTTTAAGGTTTATATAACACTTAAAAAAAAGGCTTGCACAATGGATAGTAAAAGCCTTATCATCCCCATTTTACAGATGAAGAAACTTAAGCTTCTACAAGGGAGAATTAGCTTGCTCAAGGGTATTCAGCTAGCAAATGTTTCCAATAGAGATCAAACACAGGTTTTTTGGCCTTTAAAACCAGTTTGTCTCCCATTATGCTATACCCTACCACCTGGGAAGAAATAACATAGCTAGAAGAAACCTGAAACATATGTTGAGTGATTCTGGCATTCTGGGTAGGATATAGAATGAGAGAATTTTTATCCTTGCAGTTGAAAGTCCTGGATTTGGAAGAGAAAAACAAATACAGGAAGAGAATGGTGTTGAAGGAGAGTATTGAACTTTCAGGATGATTACCAAGGAGGCTAAGATTTTCATAGAATCAAGACCTAGAAGGGATGTCAGAGGTCATCTGATCTAACCCCTGATTTCACAGATAAGTAAACTTAAGCCCAGATGAAGAAGGTAATAAACCAGTTATAGCTATCATTTTATTCCAAGCTGGAGATGGACTGGGGCCAGAGCATAGCCTTTCTGATGTTTCTGTTAATACTGGGCCATAGCAGGGTCCCTGGCTAGCCCAAGAACTAGAGAGTCAGCTGCAGGTGCCATTTTGGTAATACCTATGTCGACCTGATGATGAATGTACACCAAGTTCAGGGTCTCCTAGGTATATGCTTTTTAGATAAGCATCTTATTATGAATGGGAAGTCCAGCATTAAGTAGAATGTTGTGAAGTCTGAGAGGCATGGTATTACAATGGAAAGAACACTGTAGGAACTAATTCCAAGGAGTTAAGAACCTGATATATGTAATAATAATAATAATATATTATATTGACACAGAATATCATATAATACATTACTATCACCATTTAAATGTCAATTATTATCTTCCTCCCACCATCCCTGTTCAAAACCCCATGCTTGGGTCTCCAGCTCCAGAGATGAAGATCCATTCTGGGCATCTTATATCCTGTCTAGTCTACTCCATAGCTGGTCTTGGGGCGTGGTCCTGTCTCAACCTTGTAGAAACCAAGTGAATTCCAGCCTGCTCCAGTTGGCTGAGTATCCTTGTAAGAGGGGCCTATCCTGGGATTCAAGCTGGCCAACATCTCTCAAGAAGGCAGCCTACAGTAATGGAAAGGGACCTGGGTTTGAGTCCTGACTAGGTGTGTGCCCATGAACAAGTTACTTTGTTTCCCTTATCAGTGTCCTCATTCACAAAACAGGGATAATATTCCCTACTCTGATTGTCTCCTTCCATCCTGTGCCCTCTCTTCCCTTAGCTCTCCTCTCCTCCCGCCATCCCCGCCCCTCCCAGGCTGCTGTAGGGATCAAATAAGATAATAGATGGAAAAGCCTTTGGAAACTTTAAAGCACTGTACCAATGTATGTTATTATGAATGGCCTGGTTGCCACAAAGAGGGCATGTTCATTCCTTGGCCTAGATTTTTTTTTTTTGCTTTCAGTGAAAGAAAAAAGGTCATACTGTCAGAAGACAACGGGATAAATGTGTCCTTGCTTAAACTTGTCCCAAGCATCTCTGAATGTGATCAAATCAGCATTGTGCAAAACTACTTGCACAGTGTATTAGGGTCATAAAAAATGGGCCCATGTGAGAGGTCTTCTCATAAATGACTGGTTTGAATACTAAGAATTTGAAAGCCTAACATTAAAAAGATGCAACTTTTCATTGGGCGAAAAGAAAGAACATTTTTATTGGAAGTAAGGGTATAAAGGCTCATAACAGTGACATGTCCAGTTTCCATTTTTTATGGTGTCAAAAGAAGCACAATTCTTTTTAAAAAGAAAACTAGAGAATAATTCTGGAGGAGCCACAAGTGTATAACTATGCTCCAGAAGGACATTTAACCATGAAAAAGACATATTTCTGATTACAGAACTATAAAGGATCATCTAGTCCAATCTTTATTTTGCAAATGAAGAACCTGAAGTCCAAGGGGTTTTAGTGCCTTCCAAGGCCATACAGGTAGTAAGTGGCAGAGCTCTGAGTTGAAGCCAAGACCTCTAACTCCAAACATAGCACTGTCCAGTGCACTGTCCTACCTTCTTTGAACCCAAATTTTCAGATTCTAAAACCAGTTCACTTTTTACTATACTATATTGTCTCTATGGAAGGGAAACTTTTTAATCTTTGATCAATCAATCAACAAGCATCCAATTAGGCATCTAACATACAGGTTAACTCAAGACTATTCACTGAAGGGTGAAATACTGAAGCTGAAGCTTAAATACTTTGGTCACACGATGAGAGGATGGATTGGAAAAGAACCTGATAGGAAAGATTGAAGGGAAAAGGGAATGGCAGAGAATGAGATGGATAGTTACTATCATGGAAGCAACAAACATGAGCTTGTGCAGGCTTCGGGAGATGGTAGAGGGCACTAGGGCCTGGTATGCTATGGTGTATGGGGTCATGAAAAGTTGGACATCAATGAATGATTGAACAACAGCAAAAACAAACGGGTATATACATATACATACACACAAATGCACATGTGCTGTATGGGCACACATACAAATACACATACATACATACATATACTTGGTTCAGAAGTGTGGAGATGCCTTCCAGCCCATAGAGAAGAACAATTGGTGTTGTAACTTAGAGTATAAGAGAACAACTAGGGAAAATCAAAGATTAAATGACTTGCCAATGGTCCAGTGTGTATCAGGGGCAACATCTGAACACAGAACTTTCTAACTCCATTCACAATATCATGTTGCCTTTCTTTAGCAATTTGATACATATATATCCTGTCTGTCTAACTATCTATCTGCTGTTTATCTCTCCATGTAAGGATATATAGAGATCTATCTAATATTCATATCTATTTATATATAGACATTGCTACATGTCTATTTCCATCTATATATTTATGTATACAGACACGCATAGACTTATCTCTCTCCATCTCCATCTATATCTATGTCACTTATATTTATATCAACACAGACATATGTATATATGTGTCTTGATGTAGATGTAGATACCAGGAAGGCCTGGGTTCAAGACTGACCCCAAGGCTTTCTGACCCTGGGCAAATCTCTTAATCTCTCAGTGATTCAGGAAACTCTCTAAGACGATAAATGGCAGAAGAGGTGCCAACCTGTATTGGGGGTTTTCCCAACCAGAAGATCAACCTCTATACCAGCAAAAGCACAGGTCTAGTCTTTATCCTTTTATGTGGAGACAATGAATGCATTTTTTCCTCTGTGTCCCCAGTACCTAGCTGGTTCTTTCACAGTGTAGAAATGATAAATATATTTTGAATTAAGTTAAATGTTAAACTGGGGTTTCCTTTTCAGGTATGGATGACCAGAAGGTACCTTTGAGATTTGAAATTCTGTGATTTGGTGAACTGAACCTGGGCAGACATGATCCCTGAAAATTCAAATGTAAACCCTATGCCTGATGCATTTGTTGCTTTTATCGTTGTTGAGCTGTTTCAGTCATTTCCAACTCCTCATGATCCCATTTGAGGTTTTCTTGGCAAAGAAACTAGAGTGGGTTTGCCATTTCCTTCTCCAGCTCATTTTACAGATGAAGAGACTAAGGCACACAGGGTTAAGGGACTGACTCAGGGTCACATAGCTAGTAGGTATCTGTAGCCAGATTTTCGCTTAGGAAGATGAGTCTTCCAGCATTGTGCTACCTAGCTGTCCTAATTGAATTTAAATGCGTATATTTAACTAACCCATGGATATTTTGAGATACCATAGAAGGGGAAAAACATTTTTATTAATAACAGAATGATATTTGAATCAACAGTGTGGACAGCTGTTTCTTTTTGGCAGCACCCAACCCTTTTTTTCATTCTCTTTTAAGAAAATATATCTGGTAAGATATCATCTCCCTATAATATATCCTGCAGCCCCTCCTAGGAGAGACTGGTGTAGTGAGAACACTAGACAGGCAATGGAAGATGTGGATTCAAATCCTGGATTTGTCAGTTTACTAGATTCTAAACTCCATGACAACAAGAACCATTTTTTTTTATCTAATGTTACATTTCTCCTGGTATTTTGCCATGAACGGTAGGCACTTAATACAGATGAACTGAAGTGAATTGAATCTTGGTTTTGCTCTTTCCTGTATGACTTTGCATAAGTTACTAATCTGTCTGGGCCTCAGTTTACTCTTGTATAAAGTGAGGGTATGGTGTAGACTAGATGACCTAAGGGCCCTCCCAGCTTCTAACCTTTCTATATTCCATGAAGAATTTGGGGCTTAAAAAAAAATCCTATCCCTGATATTCTATAATAATAAGCTTGGTCTCCCTTTTCCTTTGCTGCCAGAACCTAGAAAGTTTCATATACACACTCTGAATTTGGGAAGGCTTTTCCCCTAAGGAAAAAAAAAATGTTCTAATTGTTCATGGAAGTGGGAAACATTTCCTCTTGGATAGACTCCATGGCTGGAGACCAGGATGAGAGGAAGAATGAAGGCTATATGCCCCCTGAATGTGAGATTGAGCAGAGCACTGGCTGCAGTTACTAAGTGGAATCCAGAATTAAACCTATAGCGCAGGGGCAGCCCATTTGAAGACCAGTGACTATCATGTCTATGGGTCTTGGAGCAAAATGCAGAGCAAGTGGCTGCCTTATGCAAACATTTTCCGGTTTCAGAAACACACACTAAGTCCTGTGCTGTTTAGAGAATCTTATTACTTCCTTTGTTGCCATTTTAAATGTGGGAGCACACAATTTCTCTTGGGGGGGATAATGCCCAGGGATTAATTAGTGTAATTGGTTACTGCATTAAGCCAAGTAGTCAGTGTCAAAAGAGTAAAGTAAAAGATACTTTCCCCATTGAGGAAGACAAAAGCTGCCCTCTCTAATGGCTGATGGTGGTAATAAATACAAAACCCGCTTTGATAAAGTTTGCTTGAATAGCCTGGGAAGGCCTTTTGATTTCTCTAACAAAAAACGCTGCCTAAATCCGCAAGCTATACAACGCCTGGAAAAGGGGGTTTCTTTTGCTAGAGGTAGTGCAATGTGTGGGATAGAGGTGGAGATCCAGATGCCTACTGTTGCAGCCTTAACCCTTCTTCTGCCCTGGATGGTTTCAGAAATGATACCCCTTGAAGTGAGAAAGGGTTTCTTGTAAAAACCATTTGGGTATCTTAAAAAACATAGCCAAGGCTATTTCATCCAGTGCTATTTCTCTCTCCTTGCCCTTCCTGCCCCTTCACCCAGATGGAAATGTCTTTCCTTCTTTTGTTCCCACATAGCTTGCTGCAGTGTAATGAGTGATGGACTCAGAGAATTTAATTCCGCCTCTGCTCTTTATCTGTGTGACCTCAGGGAAATCATTTGACCTCTCTGGGCTTCAGTTTCCTCAACTGTGAAGTGATGACCTTGAAGGTCCCTTCCGTCTTTATAATGGTGGTCTCTTTTACAGAGATTATGTGCTGTTTTCAGATATGAATGCCCTAACAGGATCATATTATTCTTCAGCTATTCTCTGGAACCTCTAAAGATAAATGCAAATGTCTTATATCTTATAGGTAAAAAGGAAGGACTGAAGTATTTTGAGCTGGGAGATCTGTGCCATAGAAAGATCATTCTGGCAGATGTGTAGACGATGGATTAGAGAATGCGAAGACTGGAGGCAAAGAGACCAGTTAGAAGGTTATTGCAATAATCCATACTAATACTACTACTACTATAGTTAGCATTTACATAGTACTTATGTACCAGGCACTGTGCTAAGTTCATTACAAATATTATCTCATTTAATCCTCACAACCACCCTGAGAGGTAGGTTCTATTATCATCCCTTATTTTACAGGTGAGGAAAACTGAGGCAAATAGAGGTTAAGTGACTTGCCCAGGGTCACACAGCTAATAAGTGTCTGAAGCTTGATTTGGACTCAGGTATTCTGGATTCCAGGTCCAGTGCTCTATCCTGTGCACTCTCTACCTGCTTGCTAGTGAACTAGGGTTGTGGCTCCATGGTTTGACAGAATGGAACAGATTTAAGATAAGCACTGGAGGTGGACTCAACAAGACCTCTCATTTGGCTAATTGTGGGGGTTGAGGGTAGGTTATATCAAAGATAACACCAAGATTTTGCTCCCTTTAACAGAAATAGTTAAGTTTGGAGGAGGTGTGAGTTGACGCTGGATGATGCTGAGAATTCAATTTCAGATATGCTGAATGTCACGTGCCAGTGGGCTTAAGAGCTCCACGGTTTAAAAGACAGGAAATAAATGATGATCCAACAGAGGAGATTAAGGAGGAGTAATCAGACACCAGGAAGAGGAGAATCAGGATGGGATAGTTGAGGGTAGAGAAAGTCATGATCAATAATGCTGAAAACTGAAGAAAGGTCAAGCTGGATGAGGATGAGGCCTGTGATGTTGGATGAGGTCACAAGATTTAGTTATTAAGAGAACAATGATTAACATAATCATTTTTAATAAAAAGATCATTGAGAGACCAGTTTCAGTAGAGTTCTGAGGTTGGAAGCTAGATTACAATTGGCTGGGGAATAGATGGAAATGGTAGAATTGGAAAAGGTGGAAATGGAGAATGGGGTAGGGAACAGTAGTAAGAAAATGAATGTGACAAATCTAAAAAGCTCTTTCTTGGAATATAGGAGCAAAAGTGATGGTAACTTGAAGGGATAATAATAGTTAATCACAGGGTTTATAAAATTCATTACTTACAACAATCCTATGAGGTAGAGAGCAGAAACATAATTATCTCTATTTTATAGGTAGAGAAACAGAGGCCCAGAAATAAATTTGACTTACCTGCAATCATACAATTATTGAGTGGCAGAGTTAGGATTCAAATTCAAGTCTCCTGACTCTTAAGACCAAATTTCTTCCAGATAAAATTTCACATATCCCTTATAAACTTAGTCAATTCTAATATTCACATCACTAATCTCATTTGATCTTCACAATACCACAGTGACAGAGACAGGAAAGGTACCATTACCTCCATTTTATAGATAAGGAAACTGAGATTCAGATTCATGAAATGAGTTGTGCAAAGTAAGATACCTGATAACTGTTGGCAGGGACTGATTGTGAGAAGGTACATAAATCCAGGACTTTCTTACCCCCAGTTCAGGGTTTCATTCTAATGCACCATAACTGTTTATCTCTAACAAAGATCAGAGTATCTTCCTGATTCGTGTCAGACCTGTTTGGAGAGTTCCTTTCCATGTAGGGGATGTATGACTATGGTCCAGTGGGCAGGGAGGGAGAGAAAAGAAGGAGATACTTTGAAGGAGGAATCACCTTCCTATGTTGTATAGGCATCCCTTTACACTGTAGTGAAGAAAAAGGGTTGTATCCTTCCTATTTTGATTTTGTTATTTATCATACTACTAGTACAATCATACTTTATGCAATTGTACTACACAAAGACAAGAAATGGTTTTGCATTTGCAATTATTATTTCAAATATTATTATAAAAATTGCAATTACTATTGCACATATTAAATAAAGATTGCTTTATACATATAAGGAGAAATAATGCTTTTCATTGTGTGATTCATAAATGGCATTGTCGTTGTTATTAGCTCATGGCCCAGAACCCCAATATCTGGGTTCACCTGGGCTAGCTTCAATCTTGGGAGTTTGTCCCCAAATCACTCTGGTTGGCTTGTTTTGCCCCCATATAGTTTTCCTTGGGAATCTTAGAATTTAGCTTGTGTCTCTATGTAGGTATGAAATAGGATCCTCAGCTCCTTTGCAAGAATTCAGCTAGCAATCTTTTCAATTCCAGAGCAGCTTTTATTTTTCTCCAAACAAAGAATGGAATATAATACAAAGGAGTTGCAGTATCCTCAACAATCAAAACCAATTATTCTTCCCCCTCTGAGACCCTCACCCCAAGAGAGCCACACAATCCTACAGACAGACAGTTCTACTCCAAGAGTCTGGACTGTTGCAAAAGGAATTTGGCACTTGCGATTACGAGAGAGGCAACCTCCCTTTTCCACTGAACATGAACAGCTTGCATTACTTATGGTAGTAGGAGGGCAAAGCTTAAGTTGTCTCCCATACATCGTCAGTCAGCCCCTTGTTGTTCTACTTCCATAACCATGGGTTTGCTCCTTTTCCCTCCATGATTTTGGTGCTATCCAAGACTCACTCTTGTCTCTCTCTCTAGGAGATGAAATGTTAGAAATCTTGCCACTCCTTCAGAAGCAAGAAGTCCCTAGATTTCAGGAGCTTTTACTACCCTATACCACTGCTCCATGGTCACTTCTTCCTCTTGAGTCACGGGGTTCCCTCCTTTCCTAGGGCCACATAGCTCTCCTTTTCATGGCTTCCATTTCTTCATACAAAAGGTTCGCCACTTTTTCACCCTCATTTCTCTAGTCTTTCTTTGTGAGCTGCTCTTTCGGGTCTCTGGTCTCTGACCTTCCCTCTGGAAAATCTGTTTACCCCATGTTATAAGCCCCAGTCCCAAGGATTAGCTTGGATTTTATGATAGTCTAATATGAACAAATAAGTCAATACTATTTTAGGTTTTACCACAGAGACATGATTCAATGCTCTGATCTTCAATCTTATTGGGTTACATAGGTTTATTTCTAGTCATGGGCAAAACTAGGTGGTGGAGTGGATAGAGTACCAGGCCTGGAGTCAGGAAGACTCATTTTCCTGAGTTCAAATCTGGCCTCAGATACTCACTAGCTGTGTGACCCTGGGCAAGTCACTTAACTCTGCCTCAGTTTCCTCATCTGTAAAATGTACTGGAAAAGGAAATTCAGTATTTTTGCCAAGAAATCCCCAAATGGAGTCATGAAGAGTTGGACATCATTGAACACCGCCACCAACACCACCACTCCTGGTTATATTCCCTACACTCCCTACAACTAATGTCTAAATGGGATTTAGGAATACTGTTTTAAACCAAATAAAAATTCTTTTGATTTCTAGGATGCCAGAGCTTAGAGAGAATTTGGGATAGGAACTAGACCTGTAATTTCATTGGCATAGGTAACCCTTGGGTAAGGGTTAACCCTCTATCAATGCAGGTTTGCTACATTTTCTGTAACCTATAGTCTTTAAAAAAAATTTTTTTTTAAGCAATCAGGTTTAAGTAACTTGCTCAATGGCCAGTTATTTCTGGGTGTGGTGCTAAGTGTCTGAGCCCGGATTCGATCCCCAGGTCGTCCTGACACTGGAGCCGGTGCTCTTACTCGCTGTGCTACCTGGCCCCCCCTGTAACCTATAGTCTTAGAGAGCTCTCTAGAACATTGTGAAGTCAAGTGAATTGTCCAGATCACATAGGCAGCATGTGTCAGAGGTGACACATATCTCCCTGGTTTTAAGGCTGATTCCTTATCTACTATGCCACATAAAATGAACCACTGTTAGACTTTCAGATAAGATGGCAGCATGTCTATAGCAGTCCATATCCCCACCAAACATCCCAGTAAGGTCCTAAGAATGCAGGAGAAAAAAACAACAATAAAGAAAATCAATGAGAAATGACTGTAAGTTCTTTCCCATTCAGAATTGTACCATGAGACAGTCAGAATGCATGCAGAGGGTCTTAGTAGAGACAAGCCAGGCTTTATAGAAATCATAGTCAACAGAGACCCATAGCAGGAGACGTAGACAGACCAGTGCCCAATTCAGGGTCCATGTAACCCAGGTTGGCAGCATAGAAGGAAGCCCTTCTAGACCAGGGCCCAAGCAGCCCATGCCAAGCCTTAGCAAAAGATATGGCCAGACAAGTGCCCAGTATAGGGCCCGAATAAACCTCCTGAGTCACAGTAGGATTTAGGGCTGAGACAGACACAGAACAGAGTTCCAGCAGCCTACCTTGGAATTCATCTTAGCCAAAGCAGGAGACAGAGCCAGATCAGCTCCTAGACAGCACAGTGTCTAGGCTGTTTGCTCCCAAGCCACAGTAGGAGACAGACCGGAACTGAAGCAGCACATGCCCAATCTAACACCTAAGTCCAATTCAGAACTCAGGCAGGCCATAGAAGGAGTCAGTCTAGTGCATGAGCAGCCTAGGGCTCAGGCATGCCATGTCTGTTTCATAGCAGGAAAAAAAAAAGGGAGAGCAACTGGGAAGAAAAGCACCTGGGGTCTTGTGGGAAGTATGCAATCAGCACAGAATGACTGGACCAGAAGGACTATCAGACCACCTTGGAGAAATGAAGCAAGAAATGAAAAATCACATTAACATTTATTTTAACTAATTAACATTAGTTAAATGCAGTGAGCTCTAGGGAGGAAAGAATGAGGAGAAGTAATAGCTTAGAATAAACAGAAGATGAATGATACTCAACAACTGGACTCTCTGAAAATTAGAACGGTCTAAATAGAAAGCAATGACTCCATGACACAACAAGAAATATTTATTTTAGAAAAAAGCAAAAAGAGTTAAGTGACTTGCCCAGGATCACACAGCTAGTAAATGTCTGAGACCAGATTTAAACTCATAAAGGTGAATCTTCCTGGCTTCAAGTCCAGCACTATTCACTCGGTCACCTAGCTGCTGATAATTTATAATTTACCTTAAAAATTTGAGTATAATTCTACAGAGAAAAACATAGATCTTTATAAGAATTGAGGACTTTTAAGCACTCTTTAAGAAAGATTAGAGTTAAGTAAAAATTTTTATATGTAAACACAGGAGTTAAGAAAAAATGAGATAGGTAATATGAACATTTGGAAAGACATATATGATGATGAAATGCTTGCATTCTAATATGGGTGGGGGAAACAAGTATTTCTTTAGAACACTAAAGACTCTAGGGGATAGGAGTTGAGAACAAAGACCCTGGGAGTAATTTTGTTCTGTTTTGATGTCAATAGGAAAAATAAAAAAGAGAGATAAGGAAATATATCAGAAAATAAAGGAAAAAAAAGGAAAGAGAACTTACTATTTCATATAATAGTTATGCCTGAGATGAATCTACAAAAATGAAAAAAAGGAGAGAAGGGAAAGGGCATCTGCTAAATTGGAAAAAGAAGGTTGAATATAGTCCCCATTTCCTCCAAACACACACACACACACACACACACACACACACACACACAATGAGTTTGGTTTACAAGTACATTAAACTCAACAGGGAAATAGGGGCACAGAGAGAGGAGAGGAGGAATTAGGAAAGAGGGTGGTATTGGTGATATATTAGTCATAAGTAAAACAAACTATAACTCTGAAGGGTCAAGTATGAAGAGGGGATTAAAAGTAAAGAAAGAAAAAGTTAAGACATCATCAGGAGTAGGTGGAAAAAAGCATGGCAGTGGAGTGGAAACACGACTTCAACCACTGTTGTTGTCCAGTCATGTCTGACTTTCTGTGACCCCATTTGGGATTTTTTTTTGGCAAAGATACTGGAGTTTTTTGTCATTTTCTTCTCCATCTCATTTTACAGATGAGGAATTGAGCAGAATTAAGTGACTTGCCCAGGGACGCACAGCTAGTAGTGTCTGAAGTCAGATTTGAACTCAGGGAGATGAGTCTTCTTGGCTCCAGTCCCAGCACTCTATCCATTGTACCATCTTGTTGCCTAACTGTAGACTACTAATATTAAGCACATTCCTTCTTTCATATTAATCATTATCTAAAAGAGGGGAGAAGGGAAATGGCAAGAAAGCAAGAGAAACTAAGAGGATAGGATGGAGGGAAAAATACAATTAACAATCATAAATGTGAACGTGAATGTTCATATGTAAACTCACCCATAAAAAAAAGAAATGATAGCAGAATGGATCAGAAAGCAGAATCCAACTATGCATTGCTTATAAGAAATATACCTGAAACATAACTATTCATACTGTGTGAAAAATGAGGTCCTGGAGCAAAATCTAGAATGATTCAGTTGAACTTAAAAAAAAAAAACAAAAGTAGAAATCATGACAGTAAAAACTAGATAAAATTAGAAGTAAGCAGGGAAATTACATTATACTTAAAGGTATTGTACATAATCATATCCATGGAATAGCATATAGCAACCTAATAATTAGGAGTTCATCAAGTTGCAGAAAGAAATGATGAAACTATAATAGTGGGGGATCCTTAATATGTCCCTTTCATAACTAGGTAAATCTGAACAAAAGATAAAACAAGAGATAAGGACATAAATAAAAATTTAGATATAAGATCTCTGCTGTTTACTAAATGGAAATAAAAAGGCATATACATGTTTCTTAGTTGTGCATAGTCTCTTTCAAAAACTCTCCATGTATTAGGGCATAAAAACCTCACAAACAAATGCAAACAGAAATTTTATATACTTCCGTTACTAACCATGATACAATAAAATTACATTCAAGAAAGGACCTTAGGAGAAAGGATTAACTATTCATTGGAGATTAAATAATTTAATCCTGCCAAATTAAAGGCTCAAAAAAAAAAAAACCAAGCCATAGAATAATAGACAATTTCACATTAAAAAAAGAGAATAGAGCAAAATTCCAAAAATTTTGGGATCTAGCTAAAGCAGTCCTTGGCAGGCAGGGGGGAGGAATTTATATCAGTAAATACTTTTATCAACAAAAAAGAGAAAGAACACATCAATAAATTGGTCATGTAACTAAAAAAAAAGAAATGAATGTTGAACAACAAATCAACTCCTTCAACTAAATACCTAATTGAAAAATCTGAAAATAAAAAAAGAGTCGAACAAAATTAAAGCAAACAAGGAAAAAACCCCACTGAATTGATAAATAAAACTAGGACCTATTTAAAAAAACAACAACTGGAAAGAAATACTCTGGAAAAAGAAAGGGAAATTTAATTTTAGCACCAAAGGAGCATTCACAACAATTGAAGTTGAAATAAAGGAAAATTATCAGAAACTAGTTTGCCAACAAGTAATCTTAGACAAAATTGGTGAATATTTGCAAAAATACAAAATATATAGATTAACATAACAAGAAAGAGAATTTCAATAATTCCATCTGAGACAAAGATATTAAACAAATAAAAAATGAAATTCCAAAGAAAAACTTTTTGGAAAAAATGAATTTGCAAATGAATTCTATTAAACATTTAAAGAAAAAAAATAGTTACAATGCTAAATGGCACACAAAAATAGGAAAAGAAAGGATCTTAACAAATTACTTCCATATGTATATTGTTATTATCTGCATCAGAGAGAGAAAAAGAAGAGAAAGCAAGCTATAGATCGACATCCTTAATGTACATTAAAGCAAAAATATTGAATAAGTTATGAGCAAAGAGTCTTAACATTTTACAAAGAACAAAACAGTACAACAATTTTGATTAAATAAAATTTAAAAGATTTTACTCATAACTAATGAAGGCAAAATTAGAAGGGAAGGAGTTAACTGGGAAAAAGAAAACTTTGAAGCAAGTTTGTCTAATAAAAGTTTCACATCCAAGAGCCATTCTCCAACAGATAAATGGTCAAAGGATATAAACAAGCAGTTTTCAAAAGAAGAAATCCAAGATATCAACAACCATAGAAAAGTGTTCCAAACCAGTAATAAATTAAAGAAATATACAATAAAGCAACTCACTTATATAAAGTTGGCCTAGATGACAAAAAAAGGAAAATGACAATATTTAGAGGGACTGAAGTTAGATAGGAAGACTAATGCAATGTTGGTGGAACTGTGAAATGATCCAGCCATTCTGGAAAGCAGTTTGGAACTATGCTCACAAAGTTACCCAACTGTGCATAATATTTTAACCAGTCAATTCCTCTACTAGGCCTAAACTCCAAAAAAGAGCAAAGAAAGAGAAAAAATACCCACATGAACAAAAACAATAGCAATTGTTTTTGACAAAGAACTGGAAAGTAAGGGGGGTGAGGAGAGGTGCCTATCAAATGAGGCAGTGTAGATCAAATTATGGTATAAGAATGTAAGAGAATATTATTGTACAGTGGAAGTGATTGTTTCAGAAGAAACTTGTTTGAAATGATGTAAAGTGAGCAGAACCAGGAGAGCATTTTTTATAACATTACAAAGAAAAACAACTTTTAAAGATTTAAGAACTCTGTTCAATGAATTGACCAGTTATGGTTCCAAAGGATTGATGAAGCGTGCTTACCCACCTCTTGACAGAGAGAAGATGGACTCAAGATACTGAATATGAAATTCATGAACAATATCTTAATTTGTTTGACTCAACTTTTTTGCTTGACTATTTATATTTGTAGCAAAGGTTTTCTCTCTCTTTTTTCCTTCCTTCCTTCCTTCCTTCTTTCTTTCCTTCTTTCCTTTCTTCTTTCCTTCTCCCAATTTGGAGGGGGAGGTAAAAAAGATATGGGGGCTAGAGTTTGGTTTGCCAACAAAAATGAAAAGAAAAAAGTAGGGTCATTGAAGTGTTAAAAACAAAACAAAATAAACAACAAACAACATCAAAGAGAATAGAAAGACCAAAAGGAAACACTGAAAGACAGGATAGCTTTGAAAATTATATGATGATTATATACTTTAAAGGAAAAGCAAGTCATATGTAACAGATACTAGCAATTTCATATACAGTCCTCTTTTTCTGTTCTGCTTTGTACATAGAAATTATATGTGGTGTTTGTTAATTCCAGAATAAAAGTAATAAAATTTAAAAAACATATAATATTAGAGCTTGGAAAAGCCTTACAGTTTCCTCCAATTTAATCTCCTCATTTTATAGATGAGGAAACTGAGGCCAAGAGATAGGAAATTCCCATCATTACATAGTCCATTATATACATTACAATTCAGTCACAACCCAGTGTTTAGTCTATGGTACCAGGCTGGAAGAGAGCCACATATCAGGTCTACATGTCAGCCTTTGCCCTGTTCTAAAAATTAAGGATATTTGGCAACATAATACTTAGAAACATTGCTTTGGTGGAAAAAAAAGCAATTTGCTTTAAAATCACAAGCTCAATCTTTTAAAAAATTTTTCTTTGGTTTGCTAAAATGATCTTTCCTAAGTTAAGGTGGAAAATATCTATCCTTTCTGGCTTTACAAATAGTAACTCGTGTCCATCTGAAATTGGGCCCTGTAAACACTGACTTTAGTCCATATAACTGTGAAAACCAAATGAACAAGTTCCAAGAGGAGAATTTATTATGTAAAAGGACCTTTAATAGCAAGGGAACAAATAACTCAATTCCTTTTATTTTGAAAGTGGGGGGTGGGGGAAGGGAAGGTATCTTAAGGGTATTGGCATTGATACTGCTCCTAGGCAGGGAAGAAGTCTTTATGTCAGCCAAGCAAAGGGATCTGGGCTGAAATTCAGGCTTAATACTTATTAGTTATGTGACCTTCAGGAAGTAAACCTCTCAGAACCTTGCTTTTGCTGTCTTTAGAAAAGGGCAAAGGAATCCTTGAACACCCTACCTCACAAGGCTTCTAAGGTTGGTTCCTTATTGGTTATGTGAATGATAGATAATGCTGTGATTGTACCTGCCTTGGTGTCCTGTCAGACAGAACACAAGGACCTGGCAGTGGAGCTGGGCTTGTTGTTGCAAATCATCAGAACAATCACTGGAGTTGGAGTAAGAGGTATCATAGCATCATTGATCTGGCCATGAAAGGGACCTTAGTGATCCTTGAGTTCAGCACTGTAATATATAGGGATGAGTAAGTAGCAGAATTAGGATTCAAATTCAGGCCCCCTTTAGTTCCAAATCCATTGCTCTATGTACTGTCGGATAGATGCTGGTCCTGGAGTCACAAAGATGAGTCTTCCTGAGTCCAAATCTGACCCCAGACACTTATCAGCTGTGTGACTGTGGGCAGGTCACTTAACCCTGTTTGCCTAAGTTTTCTCATCTGTAGAATGAGCTGGAAAAGGAATGGGTAGCCACTCCAGTATCTTCACCAAGAAAACCCCAAATGGGGTCATGAAAAGTCAGACATGACCAAAAAACAACTGAACAACAACATCTAATACACCACAATGTCCAACATTCTTTTTTCTTTCAGATTCATAGAAAGAGGTCTCAAGAAGTGAAACTGGACTTGAATAATTTCAGGTTTAGGCTTTGTTACCATGATCAAGGGAAGAGCACCTCCTTTATGATAGGCACCGTGCTAAGGGCTTTACAAATAATCATTTCATTTGATCCTCACAGCTACTCTGGGAGGTAGGTGCTATCACTTCCACCCATTTTACAGATGGAGAAACCAGGCAGGAAGAGGTGGTGTTTTGTTTCTTTTTGTTTTTTTTTTTCTGAGTTGCCCAGGGTCACATAGCTAATGCTGAATTTGAACTCAGGTTTTCCTGACTCCAGACCATGTAGCTGCTGCCTATCAAGGCACTTAACATAGCCGAACTTTATCTTACCTACTTACTGGTTTTGCAAATCATCAAACACAGTAGAAAGAGAGGACCTGGGTTGAAATTCTGTCTCTCATGCTTATTCCCTGACTGACTGGACAAATCACTTAACCTCCTTATGTCTCAGTCTCTTTGAAAGTAAAATGAGAAGGTTGGGCTAGATGGCCTCTGAGTTTCCCTCTGACTCCAGGTCTGTGATCCCATAATCCTATGTCCTCTGTGACTTTGAGTTTACCCATTTGTAAAACAGGTTGAAAAATCCAGGTACAATCTTTCTCAGGCATATTATGAAGATCAAAACAGACAATACCTGCAAAGTGCTTTATAAACTATACAGATGTGAAATGATAGTGTCCAACTAGACAACCCTCCCCCCATCTTTCTGCTGTGAGAAAGGAGGTATATTTAATTATTTTTAAAAATCAGGACCTTCACTGGTTCACTTCCATTCTTCAGAGCTCTTTCTTTTTTTAGCAATCTTTCCATTTATTTGGTTATGTTGTACATAGTTTTCCCTTGGTTCTGCTCATTTTGTTTTTCTTCACTTAATATGAATCTTCTCTCGTTTCTCTAAATTCCTTACATTCATCATTTCTTATCACTCAGTCACATTCCATTACTCATATATAACATGGTTTTTAAGTCAGCCCCTATAATCAATGGGACAAAAGGCATCAGTTCTTTGCTCTTTTCCAGTTCTTTGCTTTTGCAAAGATTGTTGCTACTAATATTTTGCTTTATCTTGGACATTTGTTTCTATATTTGACTTCTCTAAGGGCATGTTCCTGTTAGTGGGATTACTAGGTCAAAGGGTGTTGACAGTGTGATCACTTTTCTTGTGTAATATAAAATAGAAATCTAGAATTGTTGAATCACTTCAGAGTGCGTCAGTGTACCTGTTTTTCCACAGCTGCTCCCATCGTGTGTGTGTGTGTGTGTGTGTGTGTGTGTGTGTGTGGTCAATTTACCTGGTGTGAAATGAAATTTCAGAGTTGTTTTAATTTACATTTCTCGCACTATTAGGGAAACTGTACCACTCCTGTCACTTTTTAATAGTGTACTCTTTCACAACACTGATAGTGCTTGTAACAGATATTATCTCATTTGATCCTCAAAATAAACCTTGAGGTAGGTACTATTGGTTTTATTTTTTTGCATTTTATAGATGAGGAAACTGAGATTTTGATGGATTGAGGAGTGAAGAACCTTGAGGCCACGTGTGGCCTTCTAGGTTACTGGGACACCTTTTGACTAAGTCTGGGTTTTGCACAACAAATCCTTTTATTAAGGGGATTTGTTCTGTGAAGTTTGGATTGAGTCAAAGGGCTGCACTTGAGGAGCTAGAGGGTCACATGTGTCCTTGAGGCCACAGTTTCCCCACCCCTGGTAAGTGATTTATTTGCTCATGGTCACATAGCTAGCAAGTATAAGAGGTGAAAAGCTTACCTTCAGATTTCTCCTGACTCCAAATCCATGTTGTACTTACCACCACACCATTGGTGATAGTACCTACTTCATAACATTGATGTGAGGAAATTGTGATGTAAACCTTATTAAAGTCTCATTACATAAATATGGGCCTCTTGAACTCAATATGGCCAAAATGGAATTCATTTCCTTTCTCGTTAAACCTTTCCCCTACTCCTACATTCCCTGTTATTGTTGAAGACAACACCATCCTCCCACTTCCTCAAGCTCCCAACCTAGGAGCTATCCTGGGTTCCTTATTGTCCCTCGCTGCCCACATCTAATCTTGTTTTAAGGCCTCTCGATGTCACTTTTTCAATCTCTTGTATTCACTTCCTTCTCTCCTCTGACACTACCACCATTCATCACCTCACACCTGGATTAGTGCAATAGCGTCCTTGTGGGTCTCCTTGCCTCAAGTCTTACACTCCTCCAATCCATCCTCCATTTATCATTTCCCTGATGTCACGGCCCTCTTCGAAAATGAAAGACAAACACAACAGAAGTGATCATGTAGCCCTTCTGACTCAATAAACTCCATCGACTTTCTATTTCCTCCAGGAACAAATACAAAATGCTCTGCTTGACATTCAAAGCCCTTCATAACCTAGCCTTCTCCTACACTTTTCAAGTCTTCTCACACCTTATTCCCTGACATGTATTTTTCCATCTAGTGACACAAGACAACATCTCTTAGATCCAGGCATTTTCTCATGCCCAGAATACTCTCCCTCCTCCTCTTTGACTCCTGATTTCAGTGATTTCCTTCAAGTTCCAACTAAAATCCCTTCTTCCCCAACCCCTCTTAATCCCAGTGCCTTCCCTCTGTTAATTTTCTTGTATTTATCCTGTATATAGCTTGCTTTGTATATTTGTTTACATGTGGTCTCCCTCATTAGATTATAAACACCTTGAAGGCAGGGACTGCTTTTTGACTCTTTTTGTATCCTTAGTGCTTAGCACTGTGCCTGGCCCATACTAGGCCCTTAAAAATATTTATTGCTTGAGTTGGGTAAGAATCTGGGTAGATCACGTGTTTTTAGTTCAATGTGTGACTTTCTATTAAAGACTATGAAGTTGTAAATTTGTCTGATCACATTAATAAAAAGGACCCAGAATTACATACAAAGTCTTCAATATTTCAGTTCTTCAAGGACCTGTGATTTTATCAGTATAGGTCCTCTACTCCCACAGATGCAGATCCCAATTCCTCAATATCTTAATGGATAGAATTCTTGAATTTATGTAGCTAAAAAAAATCCAGCCCTCTGGTAATAAGCCTCTTGTGACTGAGGCTGGTCCTCAGAAAGCAGGCACAACATTTGTTACATGGCGCTTATTTGAAGTTGTTCCAGTTTTATGGGGCCTACCAGGGCTTGATAGAGGAACATATTGAAACTCAAGCTCACGTCCCCACATCACTTCCTGTGATACATCCATGAAACATAGCTATAATAATGGCGGAGAAATCTAGGTGGTACAATGAATAGAGCATTGGACCTGGAGTTGTCAGTTATTCAATCGTGTCTGTCTCTTTGTGACCCCATGAAACATAGAAGGCCAGTGCTATCCTTGGAATTTTCTTGGCAAAGATACTGGAGTGATTTTCCATTTCCTTTTTCAATAGATTAAGGCAAAGAGGGGTTATGATTTGCCCAGGATCACACAGCTACTAAGTGTGGGTTGGATTTGAACTCAGGTCTTCCTGACTGCAGGCCCAGGGCTCTAGCCACTGCACCACCTAACTATCTCTGAACCTGGAGTCAGGAAGAACTAAATTCAAATCCATCCTCAAACACTTATTAGCTGTATGGCCCTGGCCAGTCACTTAACCTTGGTCTCCTTTTTCTCCTTTGTAAAATGTGGATAATAATAGCAACTCTCTCCCAAGTAAAGCAGAGGTTTCAAACATGTGACTACTGGGCCCCAAATGCAGCAGAACCCGATTAAAATATAATTAGGAAATGCTTAACAAAATAAATAAAAATGTAATAAAATATAATGAAACACAGATAACATTAATATGTGGTTTTGCACACTATAGGCCCCATTTCAATTTGAGTATGACTACAGTTATAAAGATAAAATGAGGTAATATTTGTAAAGTGCTTTTGCAAACCTTAAGTCTCTATATAATTGCTAAGCATTATTATTAACGACAGAAAAAAAAGGTTTATCCCCCATTCATCAGATAAAATAGGAAGGTTCAGCAGAAGTTTAATTAACCTTCTTTGCTTTTGCTGCTAACCCCTTTTCCGCTCATTAACTAAGGCAACTACAAAATCAATGTAAGGAGAAAATAAACAACAAGTAAACATTAATTAAGAGTTTACTATGTGCCAGGTTCTGTGCTAAACTCTGGGAATACAAAGATTAAAAAAAAATAGGAAAACAAAACCTGTTCCTTGAGCTACAAGAGCTTGTTTTCTATCAAGGGAGATAGCATGTGTGTTAAATAACTATATCCATAAGAATGTAAGGTGATTGAGGAGGCAGTAGCAGAGTTGAGGGATCAGAAAAGGTCTCACACTGGAGGTGGTCCTTGAGCTGACCTCCACAGGTAATTAGAGATCCTATGAAGGAGGGCTGGGAAAGGAGGGGACAGGGCCTGTGCATAGACCTGAAGGTGGGAGGTAGAGTGTCATGTATGAGAAATAGAAAGAGAACATGCTTGGCCAGACTGTAGAGTATATGAAGGAGAGTATTGTATAAATCCTGGAAAAGATTTTATATAACACTTCATAATCAACAAGACAACTTTACATAAATTATCTTAATTAAACCTCATTACTACCCTTTGAAGTAGGTAGTCAGTGGATTATGATCTCTATTTTAATCAACAAACGGGATTTATCAAGTTATCTCTATGTGCCAGGTACTCTACTAGGTTCTGGGGATACAAAGACAAAAATCAAACTGGTTCCTGTCTTCAAGGAGCTTATATTCTATAGATAGGAAGGAAAAGAGATGAATTATGTGACTACTGTGTGCACTATGCACTTTACAATATTATCTCATTTGATCCCCAAAACAACTCTGGGAGTCAGGTACTATTTTTATCTTCATTTTACAGCTGGGGAAACTGAGGCAGACAGTGGTTAAGTGACATGACCTGGGTTTACAGTTAGTATCTGAGCCTGGATTTGAACTTACCTTCCTGACTCCAGGTTCAGCCCTCTGCAAATTGTGTCAATGTGTTGTTGTTCAATCATTTCAGCTGGGTCCAACTCTTTATAACCCCATTTGGTATTTCTTTGGCAAAGGTACTGAAGTAGTTTGCCATTTCCTTATCCTTTGCCATTTTACAGTTAAGGAAACTGAGGCAAATGGGTTTAAGTGACTTGCCCACAGTCACATAGCTAGTAAGTGTCTGAGGCCAGATTTGAACTCAGGAAGATGAGTCTTCCTGACTCCAGGCTTAGCACTCTAGATGCCCTGGGAGGAAGATGATATGTACTGATACAAGTATAAATAGAAAGAATACAAAAGAAATACAATATCGTTTTGGGAGCATTGGAATTGCAGCTGAGGGGATCAGGAAAGGCTTGATGTAGAAGGTAGAATTGGAGCTGAGTCTTGAAGTGTAGAGAACTGACCATAGCATTGAAGGAAGTCAGACATTCTGTGACACCCGGGGAGGAAGGAGTGTATTCTAGGTATCTGGGACCACTAGTCCAAAAAGCATGGTAATGGGGTGTCATAAGTAAGGAACAACAGGAAGACTACTTTGGCTGGACCAGAGTAACCAGATAAAGGGTTAAATATATAAGAAGCCTGGAAATGAGGGCTGGATCCAAAATGTCCAAGGGTTTGAATGCCAGATAGAGAAATTTGTGTCTGATCCCAGTGGTACCTGGAACCCATGAAGTTTTGTAGATCAGGGAAGGAGCGCGGTCAGACCTATGTTTTAGGATGAGTATTTTGACAGCTATGAAAAGGATGGATTAGAGTAATGAGAGGCAAGTCCAAGAAACTGAGGCTCCACGATGTTCAATGACTAGAGGATTCCATGGAGGAGGAAAAAGACAATGACAAGGAGCTGAGGTCAGCTACAACAGAATAAACAACACAGTCCTATAAGAAGAACATCAGGAGCTTTTGGATCTTCTGACTTAGCTTTGTTGAGGGCAACTGGATAAACAAAAGAGGTCAGGATGATTGGGCAGAGTGAAGGAAGTGAACTCTTATTTTCCTTCTGCTTTCTTCATATGAAGAGGTATCTTTGGATTGATGAAGTTAGAATACAAGAGCCAAAGGCAGCTAAAACCAAAGATAAGTGAGGAGATGATAACTGAGCACTTTGTTGCTTAGCTGCCCTTTTTTTTTTTTTAAAGCAATCAGGGTTAAGTAACTTGCTCGAGGTTACACGGCCAGTTATTTCTGGGTGTGGTGCTAAGTATCTGAGCCCAGATTTGATCCCCAGGTCATCCCGACACTGGAGCTGGTGCTCTTACTCACTGAGCCACCTGGCCGCCCCTTTAGCTGCCCATTTGTTCAAGTCATCAGTCTCACCTGGACTGTATTCTAAGGTAAGGAAAGGACTGACAGATGTGATTGCTGAGTATACATGTGTATGTGTGTATATATGTGTGTGTATACACACACACACACGGATACTACATATAGTGGGCACCATATAGAGATTAAAATGGGCACTGTATATATATATATATATATACTGGGCACTATATACACAGGGCAGTATATAGGTAACATGGGTACCATATAGAAAGGGAGCACCATATGTAATGGACACCATATATGATGGGTATTATATAAAGTAGGTGCCATCTATAGATAAAGTCAGCATCATATGTAGATAAAATAAGCACTGTATTTATAAGTGGATATATATATATATATATGAATGAAGTGGGCATCAGATATATTTTAAAAGTGGGCACTATATATGTGTGCATGTGAATACACATATACACACACAAATATATGTGTATATATCTGTAGAAACAGGCACCATATATAGTGGACAATATGTGTGTATGTACATATATACACATACACACATGTGTGTATATATGTATATATGTGTATAAACAGGCACTATATAATGGGCACTAATGTGTATGTATGTGTTTATATACCTCTAGAGAAGTACCCCAGGGGGCATTATCCTGTTCAATCATTCTATCAATGTCCTTACTGGGATGAAAACATGTAAAGCAGATTTGCAAAATATCTGCCTGACATGAAACAGGAGGTGGGAATGGAGATAGTTAACATACTGGATAACAGAGTTAGGAGTCAAAAAGATCTTAATGGGCTGGTATGATGGGCTGGAATTAATAAAATGAAATTTAATCTGATTAGGATCATAAAACCACAAATTTAGAATTGGAAGGGACCGTAGCTATCATATGGTCCAGCCTCCCAATTTACAGATAAGGAACTAAGATCTCAAGAGAAGTAACTTGCCCAAGGTCACACGGGTAGGAAGGGACAGAGCTAGGCAAGATTTAAAGTAATCAACTTCACAATTACAGGATGGGGGAAGTGTAATTAGACAACCATTTACATAAGAAGATCTGGGTGCTTTAGTGGATGTCAAGCTCCATATGAAGCAGCAGTGTTACACGGTGCTTATGCCATTCAAGTTTGCATTAAAAGAGTCATCATTTCCAGGATGAGGGAAGTGATAGTTCTATAGGATGCTGCCTTGGTCAGACTGCATCTGCACTGCTGTGATCTAGACACCTGAAGTTCTGGGCACCATTTTTTAGTAGGGATATAACAAGCTGAAGGAGGCCCAGAATACAATGTTCAGGATGGCAAGTGGACTTGAGACCAAGATATATGAGCATTGTTAGACAGAAATAAGTACAACGTTTTTTTGGTTGTTCAATTGTTTTTAGTTGTGTCCAACTCTTCATGACCCCATTTGGGATATTCTTGGCAAAGATACTAGAGTGGTTTGCCATATCCTTTTCCAGCTCATTTTACAGATGAAGAGATATATTTAGCCTAGAATAAAGATTTAGAAGGAGAAAATACCTGAAGTATTCAGGCAATTAGGTGGTACAATGGTTAGAGCAATGTATCTGAATTGGGGAAGAACTGAGTTCAATCTAGCATCAAACATTTATTAGCTGTGTGACCCTGGGAAAGTCACTTAACCTATCTTAGTTTCCTCATCTTTAAAATGGAGATAATAATACAACTTCCCTCCCTGCTATGAGAATAAATGAGATAATATTTATGAAGCACTTTACAAATATGAAAGCACTATATAAATGCTTGTTATTGTTAGTATCATTTGCAGGGCTATCACATGGAAGAGAGAATTAACTGGTTCTGCTGGGCTCCACAGGACAAAACTAGGGACAATGGTTGGAAGTTGAGGAGAGGCAAATTTAGGCTCCTTGTAGGGAAACATGCATACAAGCGCATGCACACACACATACACACACACACACACACACACACACACACACAGCTGTCCAAAAGAGCAATGGACTGCCTGGGCAGGTAGTGATTCCCGCCTCCTCCCCCAACCCAGTACAGGTCATTAAAGCAGATGACCACTTGTTGAGGGTATTCTTGGTCATGAATGGGTTGATCTAGCTAATCTTTGAGGTCTCCTTAACTCTCGAGATTCTCTGATTCTGTGTCTTGCCAAAAGAAATTGACTCACATTTCTTTAGTGCTTTTAGGTTTAGAAAATGGCTTGTTTAGAACAAGAACTTCAGATAATGTGAGTTCAGTTTCAGATGCTGATAAAAATCTTTTTAAAACTCTCTTTCCTCCATTTGCAGCAATAATAACAGCTCACATTTAATGATTTGTATCTCTTTACAACAATCCTATCTATGTATCATGTCTTATAAGTATTATTATCCTTGTCACAGATGGAAGAGAGATTCTGAGGTCCTCCAGATTTTCCTCTTTGGGGATAACACACTGATCACATCAAGTTCCAGAATAGTACACAGACTTTATAATAAGAGTCACAATCAATCAAGGGACTTTTGTTTAGCAATCTATATAGGAAAAACCATGTAGATGAAAAATGTCTATGTTGGTTTACAGAGTTAATCCATGACTATATATATGTGTGTGTGTATATATATATGTCATAGACAGGCAAAGTTGATAGACATGAGCTTGGCCTGTCATTGAACAGGTGGAAGAAGACAACTTGAACTGCATTTAGGAAATTCTACAGCTATTTTTAATGATCCCAAACTTTTCCCTGAAACAAAACCTCATATTTTTGACATCAATATCCTTACCAGCAATGCTGTATGGTTCTGAGACATGGAATACCACCATCTCCAAAGTATAAAAATTTTGAGTAACCCAAAGACTAATGGAGAACTGTATTGTACAACACACGACTTAACACTCAAAAAATGGTATAAAAGGTATGTATGTAATTGGAAATGTGTGATTAGTCAGACTAGTTATGCTTATATCCAGAGTAAGGGATGGCAGGTGGATAGCCTCAGGAACCAGCTATTCTTAAAAGACTTAGAGAGAGAGGCACAATAGGGTAAAGGGGGAGGAAGAATAGGGTAAATTATATCACATAAAGAGTCACAAAAGACCTATTACAATAGAGGGAAAGAAAGGAGGAGGTGAGCACTGTCTGAACCTTACTCTCACAGGATTTGGCTCAAAGAGGGAATAATATACACACTCAGTTGGGTATAGAAACTTATCTTGCCTTATTAGGAAGTAAGAGGGAAAAGGAAAAAGAAAAGGGAGAGGGAGTGCTGACCAAAGGGAGGGCAAATGGAGTGCAGCAGTGTTCAGAAGCAAAGGAGGGACAGGGTGAAAGGAAAGAGAAAAGTATAAATGGAGAAAAATAGGATGGAAGAAAATACACAATAATCATAACTGTGAATGTGAACGGGGTGAACTCTCCCATAAAACAGAAGCAGATGGCAGAGTGGATTAAAAACCAGAATTCTGCAATATGGTGTTTACCATAGAAAAAAAAGAAACACATTTGAAGCAGAGAGATACACACAGAGTAAAGGTAAAAGACTGGAGTGGAATATATTATGCTTCAGTTAAAGTAAAAAAAAAAGTAGGGTGGCAATCATGATCTCAAAGCAAAAGCAAAAACAGAGATAATTTAAAAAGATAAGGAACAAAACTACATCTTGCTAAAAGGTACCATAGGCAATGAAATAATATCAATATTAAACACATATGCACCAAGTGGTATAGCATCAAGCTTCTTAGAGGAGAAGTTAAGTGAGTTATAGGAAGAAATAGACAGCAAAACTATACTAGTGGTGGACTCAGGCTCTCCCTCTCTAAACTTGATAGATCTAACCACAAAATAAACAAGAAAGAAGTTGAATGGGTGAATAGAATTTTAGAAAAGTTAGATATAATAGACCTCTGCAGAAAACTGAAAGGGGATAGAAAGGAATATACCTTTTTCTTGGTGGCACATGGCACCCTACACAAAAATTGACCAGTTTTAGGGCATAAAAACTTAATAATCAAATGCAGAAAGGCAGAAATATTAAATGCTTTTTAGATCATGATGCAATAAAAATTATGTGTAATAAAGGGTCATGGAAAGAAACATTAAAAATTAATTGGAAACTAGATAATCTAATCCTAAAGAATGAGTGGGTTAAACAACAATAGAAACAATAAATAATTTCATCAAGGAGAATGACAATACGACAACATACCAAATTTAAGGGATGCAGCAAAAGTAGTACTTAGGGGAGATTTTATATCTTTAAGTGCTTACATGAATAAAATAGAGAAAAATCAGATCAGTGAATTAGGCATGCAACTAAAAAAAGCTAATAAAAAACAAATTTTAAAATTTCCAATTAAATACAAAATTAGAAATTCTGAAAATCAAAGGAGAGATTAATAAAGTCAAAAGTAAGAAAACTATTGAGGTGAAACAAGTATGCCCATTATCACCACTATTATTCAATATTGTACTGGAAAAGTTAGCTTTAGCAATAATAGAAGAAAAAGAAATTGAAGGAATTAGAATAGGTAATGAAGAAACAAAACTATCACTCTTTGCATATGTTATGATGGTATACTTAGAGAATCCTAGAGAATCAACTAAAAAACTATTTTAAATAATTAAGCAAAGATGCAGAATATAAAATAAGCCCACATAAATCATCAGCATTTCTCTATATTACCAACAAAAACCTAGAAAGAGAAATTCCATTTAAAATAACTGTAGATAATACAAAATATCTGGGAGTCTACCTGCCAAGACAAACACAGGAAATGTATGAACACAATTACAAAACACTTTTTATATAAATAAAGTCAGATCTAAACAATTGGGAAAATATCAACTGCTCATGGGTTGGCTGAGCTAATATATTAAAATGACAATTCTGCCTAAATTAATTTACTTATTCAGTGCCATATCAATCAGACTACCAAAATTTATTTTATAGAGCTAGAAAAGATAACAAAATTCATCTGGAAGGACCAAAGGTAAAGAATATCAAGGGAATTAATGAAAAAATGCAAAGGAAGTCATACCAGATCAAAAGCTATATTATAAAACAGCAGCCATCAAAACTATTTAGTACTGGCTAAGAAATAGAATGGTAGACTGGTGAACTAGGTTAGGCGTACAAAACACTGTAGTAAATGACTAAAGTAATCTATTGTTTGATAAACCCAAAGGCTCCAGTTTCTGGAATAAGAACTCACTATTTGACAAAACTTTCTGGGAAAACTGAAAAATAGTATGGCAGAAACTAGGTATAGACAAACATCTTACACCATATGGCAAGATAAGGTCAAAGTGGGTACATGATTTAGACATAAAGGGTGATACCATTAGCAAATTAGGAGAGGAAGGAATAGTTTACCTGTCAGATCTATGGAGAATAGAAGAATTTATGACCAAACAAGAGACAGAGAATATTATGAAATGCAAAATGGACAATTTTGATTACATTAAATCAAAAGAGGTTTTGCACAAACAAAACCAATGCAACAAAGATTAGAAGGAAAACAGAAAACTGGGAGACAATTTTACAGTCAATGTTTCTGATACAGGTCTCATTTCTCAACTGTATGGAGAATGAGTCAAATTCATAAGAATATAAGTCATTCCCCAATTGATAAAGGGTCAAAGAATATGAACAGGCAGTTTGCAGTTGAAGAAATTAAATCTATAGTCACATGAAAAACTGCTCTAAATCACTATTGATTAGAGAAATGCAAATTAAAACAACTCTGAGGTACCACCTCATATGTATCAGATTGGCTAATATTGTAGAAAAGGAAAATGATAAATGTTGGAGATGTGGGAAAATTGAAACACTAATGCATTGTTTATGGAATTGTGAACGGATCCAACCATTCTGGAGAGCAATTTGAAACTATATCTAAAAGGCTGCAAAACTGTGCATACCCTTTGATCCACCAACAGCACCACTTTATCTGTATTCTAAAGACATTCAAAAAAGGGAAAAGGACCTATTTGTACAAAAATACTTATAGCAGATCTTTCTGTGGTGGCTAAAAATTGGAAATCAAAGAGATACTCATCAATTGGGGAATGGCTAAACAAGTTGTGGTATATGATTGTAATGGAATATTATTGTGTTATAAGAAATGACAAGCAAGTTGATTTCAGAAAACCCCCCAAAGACTTACATGAATTGATTTATAATGAAGTGAACAGAGTCAGGAGAACATTGTGCATAGTAACAGCAACATTATTTGATAGAGAACTGTGAATGACTTAGCTCTTCTCAGTAATACAATGACCCAAGATAATCCCAAAGGACTAATGATGGAGTATACTATGCACTTCCAGAGAAATAACTGATGTTGTTTGAATACTTACTGAAGCATGCTATTTTTCACTTTTTTTCCCTTTTATTTGAGTCTTCTTCTACAAAACGACTAATAGGGAAATGTTTTATATATATATATATATATATATATATATAAACTATATCTAATTGCTTTCTTGAAGGAGGGGGAAGTAAGGGAGAAAGAGAAAGAATATGGAACTCAAAACTTTAAAAAACGTTTTAAAAAATAAATAAAGCATTAAAATAGCAAAGAAAAAAAAAACAAAACCCTTTAAATAAGTAAACCAAAAATGTAAAAAACTATCTTTACATGTAATTGGAAAAAATAAAATACTAGTGGGAAGACCTAGAAAGAGTATTAGGTAGATCCTTTATGGAGGAAATGAATGAGATTTGCACAACTGTGCATGAGATGAGAGCTCTACTGGTGGAGGGAGTACCTTAAATTGATGGGATCACAAATCTGCCGAAGTATTTTTAATGAATGAATTAATTTTTAGTTTTCAACATTCATTTCCACAAGATTTTGAGTTCCAAATTTGCTCCCTATTTCTCCCTTCCCCCCACCCCAAGATGGCATGCATTCTGATTACTCCTTCCCCCAATCTGCCCTCCCTTCTATCATGGCCCCCTCTTATCCCCTTCCCCCTCACTTTCTTAGAGGGCAAGATAGATTTCTACACCCCATTGTCTGTATATCTTATTTCCCAGTTGCATGTAAAAATAATTTTTAACATTTGTTAAAAAAAAAAAACTTTGAGTTACAAATTCTCTCCCTTCTTCCCTCCCCACCCACACTCATTGAGAAGGCAAGCAATTCAATATAGGTTATACTTGTGTAGTTATGCAAAATGCTTCCACAATAGTTATATTTTGAAAGAATAATTACAATTCCCTCCATCCTATCCTGCCCCCCACTTATTCTATTTTATCCTTTGACTCTGTCCCTTTTTAAAAATGTTTGCTTCTGACTACTCCCTCTCCCAATCTGCCCTCTCTTCTATCATCCCCCTCCCCCCCTTCCCCCTTACTTTTATGTAGGGTAAGATTTCCAATTGAGTGTGTATGTTATTCCACACTTAAGTCAAATCCAATGAGAGTAAGGTTCACTCATTTCCTCTCACCTCCCCCCTCTTCCTCTCCATTGTGAAAATTTTTTCTTGCCTTTTTTATGTGAAATAATTTACCCCATTCTATCTCTCTCCTCCCAATATATTCCACTCTCACTCCTTAATTTAATTTTTTAGATATCATCCCTTCATATTCAACTCACCCTGTGTCATCTATCTACCTATCTACCTATCTACCTGTCTATCTATCTATCTATCTATCTATCTATCTATCTATCTATCTATCTATCTATCTATCTATCTAT
>NW_027186418.1:3614986-3618665 GCF_028583685.1 Petaurus breviceps papuanus | reverse complement strand
TATCTATCTATCTATCTATCTATCTATCTATCTATCTATCTATCTATATTTCCTCCAACTACCCTAATATTGAGAAATGTCTTGTGAGTTACAAATATCATCTTTTCATGTAGGATTGTAAACAGTTCAGCTTTAATAAGTTCCTTATGATTCCTCTTTCCTGTTTACTTTTTCATGCTTCTCTTGATTCTTAAATTTGAAAGTCAATTTTTCTATTCAGCTCTGGTCTTTTCATCAAGAATGCTTGAAAGTCCTCTATTTCATTGAATGTCCATTTTCCCCCAGAAGTATTATATTCAGTTTGTCTGGGTATGTGATTCTTGGCTTTAATACTAGCTCCTCTGACCTCTGGAATAGCATATTCCAAGCCCTCTGATCCTTTAATTTAGAAGTTGCTAGATCTTGTGTTATCCTGATTGTATTTCCACAATACTCAAATTGTTTCTTTCTGGCTGCTTGCAATATTTTGTCCTTGATCTGGGAACTCTGGAATTTGGCTACAATACTCCTAAGAGTTTTCCTTTGGGGATCTCTTTCAAGAGGTGATCAGTGGATTCTTTCAATTTCTATTTTACCCTCTGGTTCTAGAATATGAGGGCAGTTTTCCTTGATAATTTCTTGAAAGATGATGTTTAGGCTTTTTTTTATCATGGCTTTCAGGTGGTCCAATAATTTTTAAATTATCTCTTCTGGATCTATTTTCCAAGTCAGAGTTTTTTCCAATGAGATATTTCACATTATCTTCTATTTATTCATTCTTTTGGTTCTGTTTTATAATGTCTTGATTCCTCATAAAGTCTTTAACTTTTGTTTGTTCCATTTTAATTTTGAAGGAATTATTTTTTTCAGTGAGCTTTTGGACCTCCTTTTCCATTTGGCCTGTTTTGTTTTTCAAGGCATTCTTCTCCTTATTGGTTTTTTTGGACTTCTTCTGCGATTTTGGTTAGTCTATTTTTTAAGGTGTTACTTTCTTCAGTATTTCTCGCATCTTCTTTAGCAAGCTGTTGACTTGTTTTTCATGATTTTCTTGCAACATTCTCATTTCTCTTCCCAATTTTTCCTCTACTTTTCTTATTTGATTTTCAAAATCCTTTTTGAACTCTTCCATGGCCTGTGACCAATTCATATTTTTCTTGGAGGCTTTTGATGTTGAGTTTTGACTTTATTATGCTCTTCTGGTTGTATGTTTTAGTCTTCTTTGTCACCAAAGTAAGATTTTATAGTCTGAGTTTTTCAAAGCTGTTTGCTCATCTTCCCAGCCAAATAATTGACTTTCTAGATCTTTATCAGGGTAGGACTCTCTTTCTAGTGGGGTGTGGGTGTGCGTGTACTGCCTCAGGTTTTAGGGGTTGTGTATTAACCACTCTATTCCCCACCATCTGTCAACCCAGAGCTCTAGAAGCAGCTGTAGCTGCTGTCACCACTGCTGCCAACTCTGCTACCCTGGGGCTGGAACTGGTCCCCAGCTGAACCAAGTTTCTCTTTCACCCAGGTCCCACAGTGTTTGCTCACTGACCTTCTATGCTGTCTTTGGCATTTGTGGGTTAAGAAGCCTGGAAACCACCAGAGTTGCAGTGATTCAGTCCTGTGAGACCTGCCCTGGTCCTGTCTTTGCCTGCACAGCCCATGCTGAACTAAACTCTGTTCACAGCCCAGTATGGCAGACCCTTCCTTCCGACCTTCCAAGCTGTCTTGGACTGGAAATGTGCTTCACTCTGTCATTTTGTGAGTTCTGTAGCTCTAGAATTTGTTCAGAGTCAATTTTTTTTTGCTTTTTGGACAGGGGAAGGGAAGTTGGGGTTAAGTGACTTGCCCAAGGTCACACAGCTAGTAAATGTTAAGTGTCTGAGGCTGGATTTGAACTCAGGTCCTCCCAACTCCAGGATCGGTGCTCTATTCACTGTGCCACCAACTGCCCCCAGAGTAATTTTTACAAGTATTTGGAGGAGTTTAGGGGAGATCTCAAGCAAGTCCCTGTTCTTACTCCACCATCTTGGCTCCATCCCAGTATTTTTTTCATAAGGAAACTGAGACCCTGAGAGGAGAAAAGATTTGCTCAATCATACACTAGAACACATTAATAACAATGACGATAATCAAAACAGCAATAGCTTACAATTATAGTGCTTTAAGGCGTGCAAAATAATTATATATATATATTAATCATTCCATCTCAGGTCTCTTGACTTCAGCTGCCCTTCCCTCCAGGTATTTTCCATGTCCTTCTTCTACCTTACTCACTTCTCTCTGATTTTCACCTCTGAGAAATGTAATCAACTCAATGCTACGTTATTCTCTGGAAAGAATGCATCAATGGACCATTTTATTTTTTTACCCTCCAAATTTGTGGCTTCCTCGCACAAACTCTTTTTCCCTGACCACCATTCCCCTACATGTGCTATTTCCCCCAATAGAATGTAACTTCTCGGGAGGATAGGGACTATTTTGCTTTTGTATTTACATTACAAGTGCTTGGCATCTCATAGGTGCTTAATAAATACTTTCACTAGCTTACTCAATTATATTACTCTTTCCATTATACCACATTGCCTCTTAATACAGAACCTTAGCTAATAGTAACCCCAAAGAAAGACTGAGTGGGGCAAATGTATAAGTGGAACAGACTTTTTTTTTTGTTTTTGTTTTTTGCTTTTTGGAGAGGGGAAGGCAGGGCAGTTGGGGTTAAGTGTGCCACTGTGCCATCTAGCTGCCCCAAGGAAAAGACTTTTTGTAAAAAACAACAGCAATAACAACAACACCCCTCCCACCCCCATTCACAGGACAATTAGCATATGTTTAAATAGCTGAAATACATAGTACACAATGTTTCAAGCAATGGAAGAGTTATTGGGTGAAAGTAAGAGGAGAAAAATAGAAGTGTTTTTGTCATGTGTATAGTAAAGACCACCTGCACAGAAAGAAGAAATAGATCAAGAGTTTGTGAAATAGATCATAAGACTGGAACAAAGTCATGAGAAAACGGTGGGTTACTGAACATTTCAAATATCCAGACATTTACTGGAATTTTATCTCTGCTAAAAGCAGAACAGCTAATAACTTCTTGATTTGCCTTGGCACTAATTTCATCTTTCAAAAGGTAAGAAGGGAAAATCCTAATGTAGATCAAATTCTTGTTAAGAAGGAGGAACTTGTAACAGGAGTGGAAATGATGGGAACTCTCTGGGGAAGTAACCATATCGTGATGGAAAAGAAGAAATCTGAGAATAGTCTGACATGTACCCCAGATTTTGGGAAAGAAGAATTCAAAGATCTCAGAGAAAAGATATTCCAAATGAATTGGCCCAGGAGGGATTAAAGATACTTAAGAGTTGAAATTCTGAAGATATGAAGAAAAATAATTCCAAGGAAAAAGAAAAATGGAGTTTGAAGTCAAATTTGACCAAAGCTCCCTGTGGATACCCAAGAAACTTACCATTGAAAAATAGTGAATCAAAAATTGTAAATTGAAGGTAAATTTAAAAAAAGGTATACAAGGTAGAAGAGCCAGGTGTAATGGAAATGCAGATTTAAAGATCTTCCCTGCCCCTAGGCTAACGTGCACCTGGAGCCTGGGGTGGGAGGCTGGTTTTTCAGTAGATACTTTTTGATTGGCCAGTGAGTCAATAAGGTAATGTTACATTCTCTGAGCCAGGAGAAGGCTATATAAGCCCTGATGTGT
>NW_027186418.1:3611415-3614586 GCF_028583685.1 Petaurus breviceps papuanus | reverse complement strand
CCATTTTGAGTTGCTTTCCTTTAACAAAGCAGATCCAAGAACCTGTGTGAGCAGGCACCCTGGGGACACTGGGGTGCTTGCTGCAACAAAATGGCGCTGTGAGCAGGATCTGCATAGTAAAAGGAAAGTATGGGGGCTGGGATAATTGTTTGTTTCCCAGTTGTGTTAGCTGTGATTCTGTGGAGCCATGGAGCAGGAGAGAAGAATGGCCTGCACGCGGACTTCGCTGAGCTGAGAGCCGGAATGGTGAGCTGCCTGCATCGGGACCTGGGCAGAAGCCAGGAGCGGCTGCTGCCTGCGGGAGGAGAAGGAGCCCAGGAGTTCGGAGTTCAGCCACAGGAAAAGATAAGAACTGAGCAGCAAAGCAGGGGCACTGAATGTGTTTCCTGGCTGCATCCCACAGTTTGGGACCCAGGGGGAGGATGGACTTGTGACTATGGTGGGTGGGATGAAGTGCCTTGGATCCCCAGGGACCCCACCTTGTTGGTTTTGTTGCCCAGCCCCCTCTCTGTGCTTGGAAGCTGGGGCTGGAGCTGTGTGAGGGGAAGGACACTCCCCTCCCCCCAGAACTTTATTTGAACTCTTGTTCTGAATTGAAGTGATAATGCTATGTACTTGGTGTTTGTTTAAGGCCCAGTGGCCACTTTGGTAACTTTAGTTCTGTACCTTGAAAATGTAACCTAAGAATGTACTTTGTGTTTGTTTAAGGGCCAGTGGCCACTTTGGTAACTTTAGTTCTGTACTTTGAAAATGTGACCTAAGAGATGTTTAATGCTAATTCAAAAGTAAATTGTCTGTGCTATGGGCATGAAAGATCTTGGGGCCGAATGTAATGGAAATGCAGATTTAAAGATCTTCCCTGCCCCTAGGCTAACGTGCACCTGGAGCCTGGGGTGGGAGGCTTGTTTTTCAGTAGATACTTTTTGATTGGCCAGTGAGTCAATAAGGTAATGTTACATTCTCTGAGCCAGGAGAAGGCTATATAAGCCCTGATGTGTAGCTTTGTTTTGGGACTCACTTTGAGAAGTGTTCTGTGATTTGATCTGAATTCTGGGAAGCCGTTGTTGAGAGTCCCCCGGCTTTGAAAAACCCAGAATGTGGAAACCCAGATGTTGACTGGGTATGGATGTAATGGTTGGACAGTTTGGAAATCTGTCTACTTGATGTTTCTGTCTTGATAATTATTCCTGTATACTTTGAGGTTCAGGGAGCTGACCTTTTCTCCTGAACAAGGTAAACGATATATGTCTGACTGATTAAAGTAAGCTTGTTAACCCATTTTGAGTTGCTTTCCTTTAACAAAGCAGATCCAAGAACCTGTGGTAGCTGCAAACCCTGAGGACGCTTGGGGTGCTTGCTGCTACACCAGGCAAGAAAGAATTAAAATAATAATATGGTACAAGTTCTATAAAAATAGTGTAGGACTGCCAGCTGGGGTGTATGAAGGAAGCTAAGGACAAAAAGAGGTATGTGGTTAGCTTTATTAGAAATGACTAGCTTGAACTGATACTCAAGTAAAGAGAGAATGAGAAAGATTTGATTTCCTATGGTGAATTGAAATCTCCTGGCCTAAATGAACTACATCCTCAAATCCCAAATGAACTGGCTGATGTGATTGCTGGACCATTGTCACTGATATTTGAAAGGTCATGGAAAATGGGAGAGATACCACAACATTGGAGAAGACCAAATGTACCAGTTTTTTTTTTAATATAAGAGAAAGAGCCAAAAACTCTAGGCCAGTAAGTTTGACTTTGATACCTTGGAAACTTCTAGAATAGAGCAATAAAGAGTTGGTTGTTGAACACCTAGAAAGGGAAGCAATGATTACAGAGAACCTGCACGGCTTCACTGAAAACATGCCAAGGCAGATTAACTTCATTTCCACGACTGAATTAGTAAACTAGTAGATGAGGGGAATACTGTGACTATTGTTAAACCTAAATTAGTGGTGTCAAATGCAAATGGAAGCAGGTCCCACTGAGCAAGACATTGGCTGCAGACCACATTTTGACTTAAATCTCGTATTACCATTGTTTAGATTATATTGTATTCTTATTTAGTTAAATATTTCCTCATTGCATTTTAATCTGGTCAGTGCAGTCCAGCAATATGTTTGAAACTTCTGACCTGGATTATAGCAAAACTTCTGATAAAGCACCTCATACCATTCTTGTGGAGAAGATTGAGAAGCATACATTAGATAGTAATAGAATCAAAAATATTAAAAATGAAGTGATGGTTGGATTCAAAGGGTAAATGTTTAAAAGTCAATATTGATGTAGCAAGAGTTCTTTTTAGAAACCCTAGAGAAGTGTGTTTTTAAATATACTTATAATTGACTTGGATAAAAGAAAAATGACACGCTGATCAAATTTGCAGATGACACAAAGCTGGGAAGGATGAGGAAAACACTGATGACAGAATCAAGATCCAAAAAGCTTTTGACAGAATAGGTCATTGAACTGAACCTAAGAAGATGAAATTCAATAAAGTCTGGGCAACTAGGTGGTGAGGTAGATAGAGCACTGGGCTTGCAATCATCCTCCTGCATTCAAATCTACCCTCAGACACTTGTGTGGCTCCAGGAAAGTCACTTAACCTTGTTTGCCTCAGTTTCCTCATCTGTAAAATGAGCTGGAGAAGGAAATGGCAAACCAATCCAGTGTCTTTGCCAAGAAAACCCCAAATGGGGTCATAGTGTCACACATAACTGAAATGATTCAACAACACAGCAAAATGTAAAGTCTTGCATTTGGGCATGAAAATAAAATTTTCATAAGTATGAGATGGGGGAAGGCATGGTTAAATGTTAATTATTCTGAAAAAATAAAATATCTGGAGATTTAAGCAAAGTGAAAGCTCAGTATGAGTCACAACGTGATACAGCAGCTCAGAAATCTAATCCGATCTTGGGCTTCGTTAAGAGGAACGTAACTTCCAGGAATAGAGTCTGTCCTTGTCACACCTTGTCTGGAGCACTGTGTGCTTGGTGCTTCTATCTAAGAATGGCATTGATACGTTTGAGATTGTCCAGAGTATAGGAATAAGGATGGTGAGTGATCTGGAATCCAAGTCATATGAGAATCCATTGAAAGAATGAGGCATGTTTAACCAGGAGAAAAGAAGACTCTGTGTGTGTGTGTGTGTGTGTGTGTGTGTGTGTGTGTG
>NW_027186418.1:3587173-3611315 GCF_028583685.1 Petaurus breviceps papuanus | reverse complement strand
ACAGAGAGAGACAGAGAGAGAGAGAGACAGAGACAGAGACAGAGAGACAGAGAGACAGAGAGAGACAGAGAGTGAGAGAGAGACAGAGACAGAGACAGAGACAGAGAGGAGAGAGACAGAGAGACACAGAGAAAGAGAGAGAGACACAGAGACAGAGAAACAGAGACAGAGACACAGAGAGACACAGAGACAGAGAGAGACAGAGAGAGAGAAAGAGAGAGAGCGAGACAGAGAGAGAGGGAGACAGACAGACAGAGAGAGACAGAGAGACACAGAGAGAGACAGAGAGAAACAGACAGAGACACAGAAAGACACACAGAGAGGGAGAGAGACAGAGAGAGAGAAAGAGAGAGACAGAGAGAGAGAGGGAGAGAGAGAGAGACAGACAGACAGACAGACAGAGACAGAGAGACACAGAGAGAGACAGAGAAACAGACAGAGACAGAGACACAGAGAGAGAGGGAGAGAGACAGAGAGAGAAAGAGAGAGACAGAGAGCGAGAAAGAGAGAGAGATTTGGAGGGGGACATGATAGATGTCAATATATTTGAAAGGTTGTCATGTAAAGAAGATTAGCCTTAGACATGTTCTGTTTGACCCCTGAGGGCAGAACCAGGAGAAAGGCTGGAAGATCAAAAGAGGCCCATTGGGACCTGATGTCAGGAAAACTCTCTAACAACTGAAAGTTTACCTAAGTGGAATGGGCTGTCTCCAGAGGCAGTGGAATCCTCTTCCTTGGAGGTCACAAAGCAGAGGCTCGATGACCCTTATGTACTATGGTATTCTGGGTATTCTGCTGTTTATGGTTTAGACAAGATGGATGCTGAGGTCCCTTCTACCTCTCAAAATCTGTGCTTCTGTAAGATCAAGAGAATTAAAACTGTACAATCAAATCTAAGTTCTAATGAAAGCATTTTAAAGGGATGGAAATATTTAGGATAATTTGAAATGGGTAAAACTTGGATGTACTTATCTTAAATGACAGTTCTATCATCTGAAACAATGGCTACTCTAAAAAGTTGGAATGCTTAGGTACTTTTGAAATATTAGAAATCCTTCAGAGCATTGTCTTTTAAGAAATAAAAATACGCCCCCACTTTAAAAAAAAATCTGTCTTCTTTTTCCCTAAGAGGGATGAAGCACCATAATATAGTGGAAAGGGGGCTGAATATGGAGTCAGAGGATGACAGTCAAAACATAGTTCTGTCACTTTGTGACCTTGTGAAAGCCATTTAATCTTTTTGATGCTCAGCTTCCTCATCTGGAGAGTGAGAAAATTTGAGCAAAAAATCAATAGAGTTTCTCTCAATTATGTGCTATTTGCTTAGCTTAAATAATTAGAACTTAGGAAGCCGTACAGTGTAAGGCAGTGGTTTCCACTTAGTGGTTTGTGAATCCCTTGAGAATTCACAATATTGGTCCAAGGAATTCACACTAAAAATTCTTTAATGGAACTGTAAGTTGGGCAATTGTTCACTCATGTCACAAATACATTTTTCCTCTGTCTCAACAACAGCATACATGTTTTTAAGCATTATGGAGTTATTTCTTCAGCAATTTGAAACAATCATAAGCTTTCTGGGGACAAAAGTTATCATTGTAGTTATTACTGTAAGTAATAAATCTAAAATAACATTACAAATAATATTAATGAGAGCTTAAAACATATTTCTTTGTGGTTGTTGAAAGGAGTTTGCAGAACAAAAAAGTTGGGAACCATTGGTGAAGAGGCAAGCACCCTGGATTTGGAGTTAGCCAGCCTGAGCTGCTAAACTAGAACTAACACGTGGGCCTTCTGACTCCACATCTCTCCCACTTTCCAGTTTCCATGCTGCTTAAAGTTAGGGACCATCAGCACCCACTCATAGTAGATGCTTTACAAATGTTGGTTAAAGTGAATTAAACATAATGGTCATAGTGAACAAGACATATAAGCAAAAATTTTGCTTCCCTATGTCACCTGTTTGTGTTGTTATGTCATTTTTCAATCGTGTCCAACTTTTCATGAACCCATTTGGGATTTTCTTGGCAAAGATACTGGAGTGATTTGCCATTTCCTTTTCCAGCTCATTTTACAGATGAGGAAACTGAGGCAAACAGGGTTGAGTTACTTAACCAGGGTCACACAACTAGTAAGTATCTGAGGCTGGATTAGAACTCAGGTCTTCCTGGTTCCAGGCCCAGTTCTCTATCCACCAAATCACTTAGCTGCCCATATTAGCTAGGTGAGTCACTCATTTATTATAGACTACTTATGTCAAATGGTTTGGAGATGAAATATAAAGGTAATGTAACATAGGTAAGTGAGACTTTATATTGTCCTTCAAAAGAATATGAGACCAAAATTTGGTGTGTGTCCTTGGTACCTTCGTGCCTCATGTTCCCATCTGTTAAATGAGGGGCCTGGGATAGATGATCTATAAGCCCCTTCTAGATTTAACATCCTGTATGCTATAATTTTCTAACTTCTACAAGCTAATTTCTATAATTTGTCCAGAAAATCAAGGATAGAATGGGATAGAACCCTGGCCTTCAGACTCCCAACTTAATGTTCTTTGTCTTATAGCACAGTTCACGTGTGGTGAGAGGTAGCTAGACACACACATACATACATATATGTACACATACATATGTATATAAAATATGTTATATACATATATATGGCAGGAGGAATGGAAAGATAAAGATGGGAGGGGGAAAGAAGAAAAAAGAGAGAAGGGAGTGAGAAAAAGAATGGAGAACAAGGAGAGAGGAAGAAATAAGAGAAGGGAGGCAGGAGGGAAAGAAGGGGAAAGGGAGATAGGAGGGAAAGGGAAGAGTGAGAGAGGAAAGGAAGAGAGAGAAGAGGAAGGAGAGAGAAGAAGAGGATAAGGAATAGGTGGAAAGAATTGAGAGAAGAGGGGAGGGAAGGGTGAGGGAAAGAGGGCAGGAAAGGTTGAGAGGGAGAAGAGAGGGGAAGAAAAGGCAAGAAAGAGGGGAGAAGGGAAAGAGAAGAGGGAGATATGAAGGGAAGAAGAGAGAGGGAGATAGGGGAAGAGAAGAAGGAGAGAGGAGAGGAAAGGAGAGAAGAAAGGAAGGGGGAAAGAGAGGGAAAGGGAGGGAGAGGGAAGAAAGGAGAGAGGGAGAGAGAGGAGAAAGAAGAGGAGGAGGAGAGAGTGTTCTTTTATAGATTATAAAAATATTTAGCTCCCTTGTTACATAAAAATATTTGTCCAGAGCTACAAACCAAGGATCAGAGCCCTTTATGCTCCATTAACTATTATCCTTTTTAGGGATTTACAGCTCTGTTTAAATTTTTACCAAGTTTTCAAATCGGAACATGTGTTAGTCACTGTGTGAATTGTGAAACAGAGGAAATACCTCCAAAGTCCTGGCCTTGACATTGCAATCTGGCAAAGGATGGTTAGAAATAAAAATAGCGCCATTCAATCAGGCCATTTTGATGCATGTGAGAAAGAGAAACTGGGTATTGTTAATCAAACACATACACACAGAACAGGTTGCTTATTTCTATGGATGTAATTACATAATGTACAGCTCAGTTGAGAGGCAGTATGTGTATGGTACAGTGAAGGTGAGGAACTGTGAAGTAGTTAACTCATCTGCCCCAGTCCAGGTACTTAATAGATAACCTTGGTCAGTAAGACCTAAATTCAAATCCAGCCTTAGACGCTTAATATCTGTGTGACCCTGGGCGAGTCATTTTAACCTTTTTTGAGCTTCAGTTTTCTCATCTGTAAAATGGGGATAATAATAGCATCTACCTCATAGGTATATTAAGAGGATTAAATGAGATAACATATATAGAATGCTTTGCAATCCTAAAAGTGCTATAGAAATGCTATTATCATGATGATGACATAAAGAAGCATTGATGAACATTCAATGATTTTATCTTCCTCCACCATCAATTGTCCCCCAACACCTCACCAAATCCTATCCATCTTTCAGGGCAGAGTTTCAATCACACTTCCCCAAGTAAGTCTCCTTGACTACTCTAGTCCACATTGATTCCTCCCTTTCCTCTGAACTTTGAGATTAATACCCCTAATTTTGCCCTCAATTATATACTACCTTATACCATGTAGTGGTTTTATGTATGTGTCATCATCTGTCCAACTAGACCGCATGCAAGTCAGAAGTCAGAAACCATGACCCATATAGTTTTTCTGTATCACCTATGGCACCTGAATATTAAGTGTGCTTTAGGAGAAAGAAGGGCAGCTAGGTGGCACAGTGGACAGAGTGCCAGGCCTGGAGTTAGGAAGACTTATCTTTCTGAATTCAAATCTGACCTCAGACACTTACTAGCTGTGTGACCCTGGGCAAGTCACTTAACCCTGTCTGCCTCAGTTCCTATAAAATGAATTGGAGAAGGACATGGCACATCACTCCAGTATCTTTGCCAAGAAAACCCCAAATTGGATCACAAAGAGTCTGGGTATTGACTGGATTTTAGTTGTGAAATTCTGGAATAAAAGAGGAAAACAGACATGATTGAAATGACTAAACAACAAAAGGAGAAAGAATGCTCCACTTGCAGTTAGAAGTCCTGGATTTGAGCCCTTTCTTCCAAGTAACTTTGGATATACCATCTCACTTTTCACTTTCCTTACTTCACAAAGAGTTTGGTTACCTTCTGAAGGGACAGCAAACAAATCTGGCCCAGCATAGTGCTGCCATCAACTTTCCTGGACAGGTACCCTGCTCCTATTAATGAGGATCAGTTGTTTTTAACTTAATGGAAAATTATAGTTGTTAGAATGTGTAAAGAAAAAGGTTCAATTTTTCTCATCTAAAACAGGTACAATACATATATGAGATAATGGTAACCAATGTAAATATATCCCTATAGGGTTTGCAAAGTGCTTTATATGCATCATTTCACTCTATGTTTTCAATAACTCTATGAAACTGGTATTATTGGTATAGGATGGAATTTCCAGTAGGGTACTGGATTCAGAGTCAGCAAGATCTGGGTTCATCTCCTTCCTCAGACTCTAACTGTGTGATCCTGAGCTGGTCACTTAATTTCTCTGTGCCTTTATTTCCTCATCTATAAAATAATGGGGGAAGTCATTGGATCTGATGGTCCCTAAGGCTTTTTCCAGTTCTAAATTTATGATACTATGATCCTCATTTTATTGATGATGAAACTGAAGCTCAGAGGGGTTATGTGACTTGCCCAAGGTCACACAGATAATAAGAACAGATTTTAGCTCAGGTCTCTCCTAACTCCAAGGCCAGCATGCTTTCTTTCTGCTGCAGCAAATTGACTTTCCTGCCAACATCCCAAGGTTAGGGCAAAGCGCTTTGCAAACTGTAAGACAAATAGAAATAACCTTGATTATTAGAGAAAGCACAGAATTTCAGAGTTGGAATGGATAGGTAGATGGTGCAGAGGACAGAGCTCTAGGCTTGCAGTCAGGAGGAGCTGAATTCAATCCTGCCCTTGGTGTTCACCACCTGTGTGTCTTCAGACAAGTCAATTAATCTCTCTTTTTTTCCCCAATCCTTTCATCTTTCAGTTGAGGCTGATTGAGTCAATAGACTCTCAGGCCACTTCTAGATCTAAATATCTATAATTCTCTGACCTCAGAGGCCTTTTAATCAAATGTGTACCTGGACAAGAGCACCCTCTATAGCATCCCTGACAAATGGTCATCCAGATTTAACTTGAGAGCCTCTAGTAGGGAGGGATACACTACCTTCCAAGGCATCCTACTGAACTTTTGAATAGCTCCAATTGTTCAGAATTTCTTATCTTTTCATCTTGCCTAAATCTTCCCTTCTGCAACTTCTACCCATTACTTCTAGTTATGCCCTCTGGGGCAGAGCTAAATAAGTCTAATCCTTCAAATACTTTCACATGCCTGAAGATGACTATCCTGTCCCTCTTGTGTCTTCTCTCCTACAGACAATAGATTTCTTCAACTGATCCTCATATGGTTTGACTTTGAAGCCCTGTGCAATCTTGGTTTTCTTTCTCAAGCTGCTCTTGATCTTATCATGCTCTCCTAATCCCAGTTATTCTAAACCCTTTGGCTATCTGAGCTAAAATTCCACATTCTACGAGCAATCTTTCCCAAGACTCTTAATACTAGTGTCTTTTTTGTTGTTGTTGATCATATCCACTTTATCTCATATATATCCTGTAATATTTAATTACATGTATGTTGTATCCCTCACTAGGATGTTAACTTCTTGAAAACAGGCAATTATTTTGGGATTTGGTTTTAATTTGTTTTTTTGAGGGATTTTATTTTGCCTTTATTTGTATTTCCAGTTCTTCGCACAATACCTAGTACATAGCAGGTACTTTAAAAAAATCATTGACTGACTTTCTGGACGAACTTATCAGCATCCTTCTTATTAATTCTAAGTCTGTCCAGCTGGCTCATTTCCTAAGCCACATCCTTCCTTCTTCTTCCCAAGGATAATATGGGAAACTTTGTTAAATACTTTCCTAAAATGTAAATAAGATAAATAAATAAATAAAATAAATAAATTCCTAAAACCATATCAATGGCATCCCCCTAATCCTTCTAATGACCCTATTAAAATATTAGGAAAGTTAGTTTAGCATGACTTGTTCTTGAAGCCATTCAGAATTTCTCCAGGAATCAAAGCAATGACCTGTATTTTGACAACTCCACTCTCTTCCCATTTAAGAGGTTAAATCAGTACATTTTTCCTTCTCCTGTCCCACAGGGCTTCTTCCATTCTCTATGGTCTATTAAAGATCATTGGTGGTGGTTCAGTGACCACATCTATAACCAGTAATATGTTCTACTTGTGCCTGTGGCCTGAACTTATCAAGGGTCACTAGGTGTTTTCATATCATATCCTTACCTATTAAGCTTCCTTCCTCTCTCCTACCCACCTTAGTGATTTTTGCTTTGTCCTGTATCATCCAAAAATCACTGTTCTTGGCAAAGAAAGCAAAAGCTAATAATAAAAATAAAAATTATGATGATGATGATCAAGATGATTGAATAGATTTATTTTCTTTCCATTAACACTTTTCCAATCATATTGAATATGGTCCTATCCTTTTTTTCATTTTCCTCTCTTTATCAGCATAATTTTAATTTTTGTTGTTGTTGTTGATCTTAACATTTAATCTTCAGTCTCAGATAATTCTGTGGTTTAAGATTCCTGACACTACTCTTACAGAGTCATACAACTGTTTTGTAGCATCTTGTATTACTTTCTCTTGCTTTTATTTACTATTTATTTCTCTAAGTTGGTTGAGGAGTATCTTATGCATCCATCTTGGTTTCTTTAGATAATTCTCCATTTCTTTTCTCCTTGTTGGATTTTTTCCTCTTTTTTCCAGAATTTCACAACTAAGTTTCCCAAACTCCTTGACTTCCTTTATATCATGGCATACTACTATCTTCCTTGTCACTATTCGTATGATATCTGCTCTCCCCAAAATCTAGGTTTCACATTAGACTCTACTTTCTATCTCATTCATCACAAATTATAAGATGGAGTCGTCACTTCCTCCAAAGGTTTCCATTATCTATAACCCAGAAATCGATTCCTAATTGTGGTTCAGAATTAGTTCTAGAATGTCAAGTCTATAATGCCTTCCTTTAACTTTTAAAGGGTGAAATTTTCATCAAGGCAAGCAGTTATTAGTTGCTTCATATCCGTTTCCCATTATTATATCACATACCTTTTCTAAGTTTTTGTTCTCTTTTCTGAACTCCTTATCTAGTTTTTCCTTCTGTCCAGGTGGTCTTTAATATAATCATATAGCAAAATATACCCTGTTTCTCCCTTTCTTGGTCACTGTTCCAATGTTCTCCTATCATGATTACTAATTTCAGTATTTTCTCATATTAGTTCATCTTAACAATGCCACTCTGCAATATTCCCCTCTTTTTAATTTATTTCTTTTAAATAAGGGACGTTCTTCCAGATTTATAGTTCTATTATGAACTCTAACCAAATCTCAGGTATACCCATGGTGTCAAATTTGCCTTCTTGTACCAATATTTCTAATTCATCTTGCTTGTTATTAATGTTTTGTGCATTTATGTATATATTTGGACACCTCAGTACATGGGATTTACTGTTGTCTTTTTTTCTTGAAATTTTTTTGTCTCAGGAATAACTGCTATTTTCGCTGTATTGTATCTACTATCGATGGTATCTTGCTTAAGTTATTTATTCCCACTCCCTTTTCAGTTTAAAGCCTTTTCAATTAGATTTCAAGAATCCAAGAAAATATATTTTTTTCCTGCTCTCAATTCAGATTCCATACTTGGTTAAAAGGCCATATTACTATATTTCAAGTCACCAAGTACAAAGATCTAAATCTAGTTTTCATGTACTATCCAACTAATTTTTAGCCAGATACTTCTCAAAATTTCCCTTTAAAAATCAAACAATAAGAATTTGCCAAGTGTCTTTCTTGTCTATACCAGAGACCACACTAAGCACTGAGAATACAAAAACCCAAATCAAACAAACAAAAATTCCAACAATCATGAAACAACACCTGCTCTCAAGGAGCATTTTCTTCTTATCTTTGATTATCTCCTGTTCTTTACCCAGTGACTTCATAATCCTCTACAATGCATTCATTCTGTTATTCAAATGAAATGATGCTTATAATGTGCTTTATATAAGTTAGTCTTATTTTATGACAGTATCATATATATATTCATATGAATCATCATTAGTAGGTAATAGTCACCAAGTTTTCTAAGTCTTAGATAGTTTTATGTCTCAGATACATGTTCTGAGAAGGAAGCTGACCTCTTAGTAACATTAGTCAGACAAATAGCTGCCTTTATAGTCTTCAACAAACAGACTCTTCTTCTTTCTCTTACTAGAAGACCTCTTTCTGGAAAGCATCTGTGAATTCTCTTCATTGTTCTTTGGGCAACAAGTAGTTGATTCCTCCTCAAAGAATATTACTCTTCCCTCTACCAGAAGAGCCTCATGTCTATTACTTAACACTCAACATTAAGTGGTCCCTTTTCTATTTCTACGTTGTGTCACATTCTTCTATGCTCCAACCTCTTGATACAGATTAGGATTCCTTTCTGCCTTTTCATATCTTTTCCCTGTGTTTTCACCATGAAGTCTTTCTTCCATTCTTTAGATAATACTTCATTCTCTTGGACAATTTGGTGGTCAGATAGCTCCATTATGTACCTGGCACATAGTAGGCATTTAATAAATGTTTGTTTCAGGACGGCCAGGTAGCACAGCGAGAAAGAGCACCAGCCCCAGTGTCAGGACTACCTGGGGATTGAATGCAGGCTCAGACACTTAGCACCCACCCAGAAACACCTGGCCATGTAACCTTGAGCAAGTTACTTAACCCCAAATGCTTAGAGGTGGCCAGGTGGCGCAGTGAGTAAGAGCACCGGCTCCAGTGTTGGGATGACCTGGGGATCAAATCTGGGCTCAGATACTTAGCACCACACCCAGAAATAACTGGCCATGTAACCTTGAGCAAGTTACTTAACCCCAATTGCTTTTAAAAAATAAATGTTTGTTTCATTTTCTATAGTTAAGAAGACTAATAGTTTTTAAATATAACTTAAAATGTACTGATTGAACATTATTACTCTATTTTCCCTGTGTTTATTATTCTTGTGTTTAAAGCTCTTGAGAAAGAGTCAATATAATTTACATTATATCTACTTCAAAGTAATTTTCTATTTAAATCAATCTAGGGGTATGTGAATGGCTATTAAAAAATAATTGAAAAAGGAATATAATCCTGTCTCTTCTCTGAGATACTGGTAGGCTCTACTCTTCATGGCTCACCATACCTATGAGACACCTATAAGGTACAAATACCATAATAACCACATTAGGAGGAAACAAATGCACTTTACAACTAACCCTGCTCCAAATCAATTTCCTATTCATCAGGTCCTCATTATGTTTTCGATTATACTGAGGGGCTCGGTCATATTCCACACATAGCGAGCATTTCTTTCGTGACAATATATAAAGCACAGTGGAAATGTGCCACTATTTAACATTGTTATTTAACTTTTTGTGCCTATCAATTTTATCTCTCCAACTAGATTATAAGCCTCTTGAGGACAGATACTATATATTTAGCTGCCTGTCTACTTCTCAGTGTTTTGAACATAGTAGGTGCTGGGTTGAATTAATATATGAGGAAAGGATTCCGGGACACATACAAAAGGATGGTTTGCTTCTTTGGAAGCCTGACCTCTGAGAAGTAGAGGGAGAGATAAGAAGTCCCAGAGGCTAGGCAAAAAAACATTTGAGAAGGAGAAGATCATTTTCTTGATGGGCAGGGTTAGGGATAGGAGTCAGGGAAGAATTCTTGGAGGTAGTAGAACCCGAATTGGTCCTAGAAGAAAGAGAAAGACTTCAACAGATGGAATTGGGGGTGGAGGGAATTCATTAAAAGAACAAGGGACAGCATGAAAGCAAAGGCAGAATGAGAACTAGTGATGTTGAGTAGTCCAGTTTGGCTGGGCCGTAGAGTACTTGAAGTATAGTACTCTGTGTTCTGGCCAAATGGAAGTACTTTCTATCCTCTGTTCTCATAAGAATGGTCACATTTTTCTCTTTCTCTGGAATACCTTCTTCCTCTGATCCTTACCTGGTGAAATCCTGCCCTTAATTTAGGACGTGACTCCCATGCTGCTACCTCCATGATGCCTTCTGTGATATCTGCCCCCTCCCCTGCCTACTCAGCTGTATATGATTAGATCTCACACAATCCTTTCTTTGTGTCCCTTACAAGGTGACATGTTTTATTTTAAATAAATTTTTTATGTATGAATCACAACCCTCCCTACTAGATTATGAGATCCATGAGATCAGGGAAGACATTCATTTCCCAGTGTCTAGCAAAATGGGCTGCACACAGTAGATATTTTTAAATGACAAATGTCTATTGAACTGAATTAAATGTGCTATAGGTTCAAAGGCTACTCCTAAAGAGGAGTTTCAAAAACATTTTAAATAGTGATGTCAATGGAATAGTCATATAGCCAGTTTGGAAGGTGAAGCTCATTTAGAATAAGTTCTGGTCTATTAAAACTTGCCAATCAGTATAGTCATGTATCATACTGAAATTGTGGAACTCTAAAGGTTAAAGGAAACTTAAAGTTCATCTATTCCAATCTTCTTATTTTATAGATGAAGAAACTGAGGGGAAGTGAGTGACTTGTCCAATGTCACACTGGAAATGATCAGGAAAGATACTTTAAATGTTCTATAAACATGACTTTACTGAGCATGATGATAGGCTCTGGAAATACTAAGGGTAGGGAGCTTAGGGAACTAACTGACAGTACAATGCAATGACTCAAAAATGCAAGCTTCTTGAGGTCAGGGACTTGGCATTTCTTTGTCTCCTCAGGGGCTAGCACAATGCCTCAGATGTGGTAGGGGCTTTATGAGTATTTTTAGCTAGATTTAATTGGCAGCTTTAGCTGTCAGGGTAATTTATAGAAGCTGTGCATGATCTGTCCAGATGTCACTATCTGCAGCCATCCTCCTAAGGATAGAGCCCAGCATCCCTGTCCTGAAATTGCGGAACTTAGAATATTTGCTAAGGGTTCTGTGATTGCAGGAGTCATTTGAGAGTAAGGATGGCTAAATCATGGAATAAGAAGGTACCAAAGAAAGTCTTTGAAACTCTTTAAGAATGGGATAGATGCCTCTTCGAGGTTATTTAAGTGAACCAAGGAGACAGAGTGGATGGCAACATGACACAGAGGAAGGAGTGCTGTATGTAGACTTTGAGGCACTGTTTGATTCCCATGTCTGCCATTCATTACCAGTGAGTCTTTGGTCAAATAGCTTAAGATTTCTGGGTCTCAGAGAGACTCTGAGTCTTTAATTTTAAAAATGAAAGTGTAGATATTATTGGCACGGTGCAGAGTAGCAAATAGAGCTTTTCTCTTTCAGATTTTATTCTTGTTTGGTCTTTAGTAAGTAAAAGACTCCTTTCTCTCTTTCTTTAATTATAAAGACCTCACGAGCCTGGGTAAGCACTGTAGTTTTTTTTTTTAATAGAACATAAAACTTTCTACTTGTATATTATTATTGTTTTTCCTTTGCGTAGTGTTCTCAGGTTTAGAGCTTTTGAAAAAGATGCAATATTATTTATATTGTGTCTGCTCCAAAGCACAAAGTACTCAATGATCTCTAACATCTTTTCTATCTCTAAATCTATAATCCTAACTCAAGGATTTGTACTTGTTAATCCACTCACTGTCTTCTAACCATATTGGAAGTTCAGTATAAATTAACGACCTCCATTGTTAAAACACTGAACTGGTTTTTAAAGTGGGATTACAGAATCCCCTATTCTGTAAGTCTTTGAAATAAAAAATCTTTCTGACATGGTCCACTGTGGTGCTTCTTGAAAATTGGTTAAAATAGGGGACTTCCTAAAGTTCTTTCCATCTCTGTGTCTGAAGTTATCTTCCATTCTCTGATAAGAGCGGCCCCCTAGTGGTGGGCAATGTCAAATGGTGAGCATAACCTTGAATTTGTATCTTATTTCCTTAAGGTCCAGATTCCCACAACAGCAAACTACTCCTCTATAAATGTCCTGAAAGCCATCCTTTGAGCTTATCTAGTCATAAAGAAGGGAAATATAGGCTTTAAATATCCAAATATACTCCATATATAGGCTTTTAAATTCCAGTTCCTAAAAACCAAGTCTGAAAGATAAGAATGTTGGACTGCTCATGACTCCAGTATTTTCAGTTCATTCAAAATAAAAAAAAAAAGATCATAAGCCCAGTGTTTAGTGAAATGGAGGGAATACTTTATTTGAAATCAAAAGACTTCTGTTTGAATCCTGGCTATGCTATTTACTATATTGGAGACAGTCAGGTAGCCTGGTGGATAAAGTGTTGGATTTTTTTAGGCAAGGAAGACTTCAATTCAAATCTCTCCACCAATGATTACTAGTTGTATGACCCAGTGCTACTCACTTTGTCTTGATTTCTTCATCTGTAAAATAGAGATAACAATAGCACTTACCTTGTAGAGTTGTTGTGAGGAGCAAATGAGATAAAAGTTCTTTATAAACCTTAAAGCATTTTACTACTACTACTATTACTGCTACTACTAATACTACTACCATCACGATTACTACTACTACTACTACTACCACCACCACCACCACTACTATGATCTTAGGCAAATCATTTCATCTCTCTAGTCTTAAGTTTCCTCATCTGTAAAAGAAAAAAAAAAAGGTGGGAAGGACTAAAGTGTTGTAGATGATCACTTAGGTTTCTTTCTAGCTCAGACTCCTATGATCATAAGTCTTTGATAATCTCCTCCTTATTCTTCACTCCCAATCTTCTTGAGATCTATACCTGATATTTGCTTCTGGAACAATAGGCACATTTTTTTATTGGAAACTCCCCAAGGTGCATGGCAAGTACATGGCACTCCAGGGGTAACATTAGAGGAAAACTTGTTATCTCCCCCAAAACATATAAGATCACAAGCTTAGAGTTGAAATGGACTTGGGTGACTATCTGATTGAACTATTCATTTTATAGATTATGTAACTAGGTATCTATACTATGTAATTAGAGCTGGGTCTATCTGCTGCATTGAAAAGAAACCAAAATTCCAATTCTAATTTAAACCAACAATTATAATTTTCACTGACCCTAGAGAGAGTTCCAAAGAGGAAAGCATCATGGTCTAATGGCTAGAGACCTGAAAGAGGAATGAGACCTGCACAACAATTTAGCAAAGATATGGATAACAAGCCCAGTGAACAGTATAGCAGAAAGAGCAATAGCTTTGGAGTCCAAGACTAGGGTTCTGATCTTTATACTGACACTTTTATTTGACCTTGGATAAGTTTCTTGGTCTCTCTCGATCTCAATTTCTTCGTCTATCAGATGGGGGAGTTGAATAAAATTATTTCTATGGGTCTTTTATATGTTAAAACCTTTGATTAACTCTAAAATTCTCTGCCTCTCACTGGGCAGACCTACAGAAACTTTTAGCTCTGGTTTGATGTGGTTGTTCCATGCAGAAATTCTCTTATTTTATAATCCTGGTGGGCCCAAAAAAGCTAAGGGACCCCAAAGAGAAAAATAAATTTAACTGAAGCAACTCCTTATAGTTGAAGCAATGAAAAATGAACATAACTGAGAGACAGATTGAATTAATAAAGGAATTAATGTGAAAATAAATAGCCAAAGTCATGATAGTGCAAAAGACAAGAAAACAAAGTCAGCATCCAAAAGTAAAGGAAATTAAAAGCATGAAATACATGCAAAACTGAAGCAGGAGGTAGATCTGGCAGAAATGGGAATATATAAAAATGCAGTATGAAATAACAATGGGAAATCCAACTAAGTGGACGTCTCACCTGGGAGCAACTCCATACAACAGGAGGCAGAAGAAAGAACACTGAATTTGGAGGGCTTGTGTTTGAAACTTTGCTCTGTTACTTACTATCTATGTGACTTTAATCAAGTCAACTTTACTCCTTGGGCCTAAATAAAGTAAAGAATGTTGTAAAATAAGAATGTTGAACTAGATGATTTCTTAGTCCCCTGCCAGCTCTAAATCCTATGATTCAAATCATCAAAGATTTATTATGTGCCTATCATGTAAAAAGCACTTTTTAGATAATGGGCATTTTTGTTTTCCTTTAAAAAAATGGAACACTTCTCTGCTTCAATAAACTTACATTCTTGGGCAGGGGAAAGGATAAAATATGGATACAGATAAGTAAATGTCATGGAATTTGATACTAGACTGTGAAAGTAGGGCAGACTATGGAAATTAAAGTATAGGATGACAGAAAAATAATGTGATGCTCAGAAAATGAACCTTTTCCTCCTCCTTCTCCTTCCTTCTCATTTTCTTCCCCCTTCTTTTCCTCTTCCTCCTTCTCCCCTTTTTCTTTCTCCTCCTCCTCTCTTTTTTGTTTTTTTTTAACTTTCTGTCCCTGTCCCTGCTTCTGTCTCCATCTCGCTCTGATTCCTGTCTCTCTTCTCTATCTGCCTTTCAGAATGAATTGGTACAGAATAATAAGTTTCTAAATGTTGATGTAATTTCCTGGTTCTCCTAAGTATCAAAAGTCAAGATGCTCCTTTAAACTGACTTACTTTATTGCCTGGGATAAGAGGGTAGATGGATGAATTGGAGGGCAACAGAGAAGGGAATGGGAGATGGAGTTGTGTGGTGCACATTGTGAAATGTACAGGCAAGAGAGCTGCACCCAACTGAATTAATTCTGTATCCTCACTAAACATGCTTTTCATACTGCTGTTAGGTAAATTTAATTTTGTTAAATTTTAGCTGGCCTATCTGTCTGAAATTCTCTCCCTCTTAGCTTCTACCTCCTGAATTTCTTCAAGTCTAAGCTAAAATTCCACTTCCTGCAAGAAGTCTACTTCCTCTGTTTCCATAATGCTAGTGTCTTCCCTCTGAGATTATTTCCAATTTACCCTGTACAAGGGTGTGCTGGAGAAAGTTTGTACCTGCTTGAAAGAGCAGAGTGTTAAAATTTCAGTGTGAGCATCTCTACCTCAGAAAACAGCAAATACTACAAATCAGGGATTGAGTTACTGTTGGGTTGATTGTCTAGACTTAAGAAATTGATGGGGAAAATGTTAATAGTGAAGAATAATTTTAAAAGTGTATCTTATATACTGTTTTTTCAGAAGAACCACTTATTAAACATTTACTAGATACCCCTGCCTCTCCGTGTATATGCCTATGTGTGTGCATGTGCATATTGTTTTTCCCATTAGACTGTGAGCCTTTTGAGGGCAGGAACTATTTTTGTCTTTCTTTGGATTCTCAGTGCTTAGTACAATACCTGATGTGCAGTAGGCATTTAATAAATGGCAAAAGACACTTGACCATAAGTGTCTTATTTCCTTGCTACCTCAGTCCTACACCACTGAACGGGACTGGCCTGAGTCTACAATTCCTGTATTCCCCATGTCTAATCATATTTTTTTGTCTTTTCTGACTTCATTGTATTCATTGAAATGAAGCCTTAAAGACCATATAGATCAGTGAAACCTTCTCCCCCAATAAAACACATTTTACAAAATTTTCACAATATACCAATTATTATCCTCCATTAAAATCCTACATAAATGTATAGAAGTGATTCTAAATTCTCAAGTACTGTGCAAAGGGAATATGATCTCTGGAAAGTTCTACTCTGCTGGAAAGTCTTATGGTATAGTCCAAAGAAACAAAATGTTTAGACTTTCCACATATCAACCTAGCTTCTTATGGAGAGAGAGGCTCATCAGCATGAGGCAGGACACTTTGGCCATGGTAACCAATGAAACAAAGGAAAACATAAGAAGGTCTTCAGTTCTGCACAGCCCCCCTTGTACTTCAGTAGTGAGAATAGGCAAGGAGCAGCTAAAGAGACACAGGATGCTCTGGACCCTCCATAAACATTAATTATTTTCTAAATGTGAGATTTTTGCCCAGTGACCAGTAAGTCAGCTCACTAATGGAAGAACTGAATAATTTCAATCTTGACATTCTCACTGTAAGTGAAACCAGAAGTCAAAAGGAAGTTGCAAGCAACTGGAAAGATGGCTCGCAGGACTGCTTAGAAGAGGCAAATGAAAGAACTGGCAGAGTTGGGCTCTTGTGTCTCCAAAGGCAACAATGGGACCCTTGGTTATGCCGAATTTCAGTGCTCACAATAAGTATAAACAAAAAGACCACAATGAAGTTTACTGCAGTTTATTCTCTATCTATTACAAAGAATAAGAAATAGAAAAATTCTCTGAAGAACTTGATAAAGCTTTCCAAGGCAAATAAATGAATGTATACCTTAATACCCAATGTCTTAAAAACAAAAGTGGGCACAGGGGAAGACAGCAAAAAATATACTGGAAAATATAACTGAAGAACAAGAAATGAAAAAGCCACAGTCATGCAGACCATAGAGAAGCCACATATCTAAAACGTCAAGATTATTTTCTTCAAAACTAGTGTCATTAGGTATTTTATGTGATGAGCACCAAATAGTACCAAGAAAAATTAAACTGGCTATATTTTAACAGATAGGAAACAACTGGTTTCTTATGTAGTAGTCATTTTTGAAATGACTTTCTATGGTACAACCAGACCATCGCCTAATTCAAAAGCAAGATCTAGTTAGAAGAATTAAAATGAAAATACAAGGCACACAAATAATACATTTTCAAAGAGACCTTTTTAAAATAGCCATTGCTTCTAAAACATTGGAAATGGATAAAGGAGTAGACATTGGCACTGACTATTTCTACTTCCTAGAAAAGTTTCACCAGGGGTGGCTAGGTAGCACAGTGAATAGAGCACCAGCCCTGCAGTCAGGAGGACCTGAGTTCAAATACAGCCTCAGACACTTAAGATAAAAAACTAGCTGTGTGACTGTGGGCAAGTCTACCAACTTACCCCCAATTGTCCTACCTTCCCCCCTCCAAAAAAAAAGAAAAAAGAAAAGTTTAACCAATATAAAGTGATCAGAATAATGAGGAGGACAAAGGGCCTACCAGTTACCTCAATTAGCAAAACTTGATGTTCTTGCAAGGTATCAGTGTAGCAATCAAGGGAAACAATGATTTACAATATAAACTATTTTCAGTATCCTTGGGGAATGATGGAAGAAGATTGTGAATCATATAACCTTATAGGGAAAAACAAATTTGCAGAACTTGGCATGAGATACAATTAAGTCAGACCATTACCAAGAGTATTTAAATAGGACAACAAACAGGGGAAAAATGGAAAATTTCTGTTATGATTTCCACAATAAACCATTCTCTCCACCAATCACAGTATGGCCATCATATTTAGATTCTGACAAGGAAATGAGACTAAAGGAAATAAAGGTGAGAAAAGTTTCTGTACTAGGCTAATAATAGAACAACATACGAGAAGGTTAATGTAAGAGAACACAAAACATGATGGTATAAGGAAGACATTCCAAAGGAATCTAAAATTATTGTGAGGATAGGAAAGGAAGGGGGAAGAGATTCTTAATGGCTGAGAAAAAAGTACAGATATTACTACTGCCTCCAAAATTAGATTGAAAAGATATCGTATGCTTTCATCTCTAGAAAATTTTTATTAGAAAAATTTATAGATTTTGAAAGTATCCTTGATGAAAACATGAGAAGGAAGGAAACATACTTTCCTAAATAGTGTTCTACAGCAAATCACATCTTTACAGTTACACATGAACCTTTCAGTTCAGTACATATAACACAAAACGTCTCTACATAAACTCTTGGATGACTATAAAAATGATCTGATTTGCTAGATCAAAACATACCTTTGAAAGCACTCCAACAAATTGTCTTCTGTACTTATAATGATAGATATAGCAACAAAGGAAACAATGGTATGATTAATAATATCAAATTAAATACAAAACAAGTATATGTATGTATGCTCAATAAAAGGTATGTGCCTACTTGTAAATGGTATTATCCTCATTGCATCAAACCTCAGAATATAGTAAACCTCCTAAAAGAGATTTATAATCATGCAAAAAAGCCCTGGTCTAATTATTCCCCTAGGAAAAAGCAAATGAATGGAAAAAGCCTATTATCCAGACTGGAGCAGCTAGGTGGTATAGTGGATAGAGCCCTGGGCTTGGAATCAAGAAGACTTATCTTTATGAGTTCAAATCCAGCCTCAGACACTTACTAGCTGTGTGACCCTGGGCATGTCACCTAATCCTGTTTGTCTCAGTTTCCTCATCTGTAAAATGAGTTGGAGAAGGAAATGGCAAATCACTGTAGTATCTTTGCCAGGAAAACCCCAAATGCAGTCATGAAAAGTCAGATACAAATGAAATCACTTAACAACAATAAAAATCATTCAGACTAGGATATATATATATACACACACACACACACAGTATAGACCAGTTGGATGATGGACAGCTTGTAGAACTAGTCCATAAATACATATATCCTGGGTAGACAATGCATATGGATTTGTCCCTATTAGGTTTAGTCTTGCAAGAAAAAGAGAAGATCCCACTTTCTCTTGTGTGTTCTCGGGCAAATGTTTTCCTATCTAGTTCTCAGTTTCCTCCTTTGTCAAATGATGATTTGGTTTAAATTATTTCAAAGGTATCTTTAAAACAACATTCTGTAAGTCTATGAGTTATTTCCAGATCTAAAAATTCCAATTCTGTGATCCTCCACTATAAAGGTAGGGAGCTATGTGGTAAAATTATTGAATTGGATATGGCCATCAGAGGCTAGTCATTGTAAAGTCAATCAGGAGCAGCTCTCCTGAGGACTGCTGCTGTGACTAACTTGAAGGATCTAATCACATGGTATAGGGAACTCTCTATTTATTCAGCAATAAACTAAAGCAAATTTAGTTTAGCAAATAAATTCAAGAAACTAAAGTCCAATATTCACAACAATATAACATAACTTATTATTAAGGTGGCCATGTAGTCGTAAACAAAACACATCATTCAGTAAGTCACAATCTCCTCAATCAATATAGAGTACCCAAGTCAAGTCTTCTTTCATCTTAACTCCAGGCTGGCTTCCAGTCATCCTCAAGGGGTAGTAAAAAGGACAAAGATCATCCAACCATAGGTCACAGTAAATTTCATTATTATCAGTCAGCATAGAGTACCTAAGTAAAGACTCCTTTCATCTTAATTCCAGGCTGACTTCCAAATTCCATTGCTCCTCTTCCATGTTCCCAGCTCTTGCCTGGATTCACAGGTAGGCAGGTCTAGCTGGAAGCCCTTTGCAGTTTCTGTTTCTAGGAAAACAAAGCTTAACAGAGCTACAACAATAATTACACACATTGCTGGCACTATCATCTCAATTCACTTTCTGTCTGAGAAATCAACACAAATCAACAGAGTGCTTCTGTCTGACAAAGTAACACAAATCAACAGACAGAATGTTGTCTGACAAAGTAACACCAACACAGAACAACAGACAAAACAACAGACAGAGTGTTGATATCACAAACATTCCCTGTCTTAACTCTGCTTGGTCCCAGCTTGTGCTCAAGCTTTTATCTGCTCTGCTCTTCCTGTTCCACAATTTCAGCCAGATCCTTCCACCATGGGCTCCAAGTGATGATATTAGGATTATTAAAAGCAGGGAAGGTCTCCAAACTCCCTTAGGCCTATTTAGGGCAAAACAAGGTATACTGTTTCCAACAAAGGCTTGACACAATCAATGGCAATGCTCAAAGGCACTTGAATAGCTGAAACAAGCAACAAAGTACTACTTTCCTTGTCATTTCAGTCATTCTTGGTCTGTTTGATCTGAGGTTTGTGTAGAGCCTGGAAGAAATGAACTAGGTTGAGGTCCCTAGAATAGACTGAGTTCTTCTTAGTTATTAGTTATTGAGTCTTCTTTTCTTCTATGAGTTTTTTTCTTGTCTTAAAAAAGTACAATGTGGTATGGTAGAAACAGCCTAAATTGGCAGTCAGAAGACCTGATATTGAGTCCTGGTCTGATCTCAGTAAGTAATTTACTATGATGTATAGAGTAGGTGAGGTTATACCCTGGCCAGAATATACCAACAAACAAACAAACAAAAGTCAGGTTTTGTTTTGTTGTTGCTGTTGGCCATTACTCATAATACAGGCAGGAAATGACACTAAAGGAAATAAAAGTGAAAACAGTTTCTGTACTAGACTAATAATATCAAATGACTACCCTCTGATGGCCATAACTGTGTCTCAGAAGGTAAAAGAGTAATGGCCTTACCATCTTCACTTAGATTTGTTCTTGCTCAATTTAATTTACATGCCACTCTAGGAAGATCTTGGGAGAGAGTGGGCTTTGTAGTCTCAATCTCCATAAAAAAACTCTGGTTTTTTTTGGGGGGGAGGGGGTTGGGTGGGTGAGGAAGAAGAACTTAATAGAATGGTCACAAGATTTCCATAACAGGTTGATCAGAAATTATTAGTAATTTCTAATCCAAAATCAGTTGTCTAGAACCATACCCTTGAATCAAAATCAGACACAAATGATGATAATTAAAAATAGACAGTTTTAGCCTGGGACACTCTAGTCAGCTTTTGTTAACTGCCAGGCTAGGTATAGTCACACAGCCCAGGGCTGGGCAATGAAAAAACCACCTCACCTTAGTAGAAAGGAGCAGAGAGCAAGGAGATGTTAGTAGAGAAAATTTTCATAACCAGAGATGCCTAGCAGAGAAAACATACATAGGAAAGGCCATCCATCATAATGACATTGTCAAAGGGCAGCAGGAACCCTGAAGAGTCAAAGGTATGAAATGCCTTGACCTTGTATGGACCCTAATTATATGGATTTCTGGTTGGTATCCTACTTCCCTGGACACATATGTTAGCTATGTGGGTGCTCCACATGTGTGTTCCCTCATCACATATGTCCCCTGCCTCGGTAACCTCCTATTCTGAAGTGATAATCGTGGAAGAAAATGCCTCACTGTGTGCATGAAGGTGGTGTCTTGTCATTTTCTGCCTACGTTGTTTGACTGAATTTCTTTTGTTTTGAACTATTGTGTCTTTTGGCTGGTAAAGTTAAACATGAAGAAGATTTATAAGCTACACATTGGAATGGGTATTGAGCCAGAGATTGTCTTGAATTCAAGATAACTTTTCTGAAGACTTGCAAGTGAATAGAGTACCCCAAGAATTACAATAGAATTATTTATATATGTACATTTCCACATTTTTAAAGGATTTACTTGTTTTTGAAAATGAAGTTGAGAATCAAGTCTTAATTTACCTGGAAAGTTATTTTCTTACATACAAAGTTCTATATTCAATTTATCTAGGAAATTATATTCTAATATTATTTACCTAGAAAGTTATATGCTACCACAATGCAGCATTTTTCTAATTCCATGTATATTATCCAATATATCTTCTCTTCCAGAATATTTTTTTCTTCTTTTCCTCAGACTGAGAGTTGAAAACAGGGAAAAAGTCTAGATGAATAATGTACAACATATTGATAATTGTTCTCAAAATGCCAATAAACAGGTGTCCCTTTTCCCTTTCCTCTTTAGTCTAAAGGTTATTCCTAAAAAGCAGTCAACATATTTTTAATTTTTTTGAGACAGACGTATTTACTAGGAAAATACAAAGTGTTTGTTTTACTATACACTACTCTCCTATTGACACAAGTTTGTTAAACCAAAGCCATTTGATAAGGAATGAAAGTTCACTTCAAATACTGAACTTAAAAAAAAGCAAAACAAAACACTGTAGCCACCCTGACGTGAAATTAGTTGCAGATTAAACACCAAGGTCACTCATCTTGTTAAATATTAGTCAAAAGTTACTGCTTTGTACAAAACAAAACAAAAACAGAAATATTCTCTTGGTAAAATCTCTCAAAAAAGGGAGCAGGAATATGACTAGGTTTTCTCACATGACTTTCATTTCAATCTATTAAAATATTAGCTATGTCTAATAAACTGATTCTTAAAACACATATAACACACAAAAATCATGGGAGTTAGAGTCATTTACCCTTCCCTCATAATTCTTTCAGATACTTTCAGAAAAGAAATCAATTATGTTTAAGTCTAGTTGGCACATTCTGCCTACACAGAAAGAAGCTAGATTTCTTTCCATAAATCCTAAAGAAAAACAATTAATTCCTTATGTCAACTTAACATGAAATAATTTCATTTTCATTAAGACTTCTTTATGGCCAATAGAAAAGAAAGAGGGATTTTAGTCCCTGGCTTAGGTTTTATTATTATTATTGCTTAATTCCCACGAAGGTTAAAAAAACATCCATTGTTCTTTGTCAGCTCTAAATCCCATTATCTACAATATGAAACATTTTCAGAATTTTGAATACTCTGACAAAATTAAATATCACAATGATTGATTTTTAAAGAACTCATTTTTCTTAAAATTCACTTTACTTTTGATTGTTCAAATTAAAATGCTGCCTTTCTCAGACTATCTTGGAGAAGTTTAATCTCAGATGTTTGCTTGGTAGGAAAAATTCTGTCACCTATTTAGTTAAGAAGACTTTGAAAAGTAAACAACAGACCTTCCAAATAATTACAGAAACTTGTTTGCCTATTTAAATGAGTATTGAGCAACTAATAGAAATGGAAAGTGGAATTGGATAGACCCAGATATGTATCAGTTTTCCGTAGCCTCCTTAGATTTTCTTCACCAAGGCAAGAGAGGCAGATTACCAGAGGCTCCCAGATCTGTAAAGCATTGCCAGGTAGGCAGAAAAAGGTCTGATTTTGGAGAGCATAGTCCAAAGAGGCTGCTGCTATAAAGATGTCCTCCCCTTTCCCTCAACTGCTCTCTGATTGCATTCTGGACACATTTCATCATTTGAGAATCAAATAATAGAATAAATGCAAAGCATTTTGTCAACTTTAAAGTAATATACAAATACAACTTAATAATTATCCTTATGATAACAGCTTGTGGAGTTAGTGTTGGAAGGGAGTTTAAAGATCTAACGCTAGCCCCCTCACTTCACATAGAAAACAGACCCATAGAAAGGAGGCACTTGTAATATGCTTTTGTTTTCTTCACAGCTACCTTAAGAGTAAAGTCGTGTCCTTATTTTTAACATCATTTTATAGATGAATAAACTGAGGCTGAAGAAGTTAAGTCACACAGCCAGTTGTATCAGAGCCTGGAGTCACTTGACGCCAAGACCAGCCACTAGACTAGGATGCATTTCTTATTAGACTACAATACATAACTAGCAAAGCCAGATTGGAACCCAAGCTTTCAGACTTCAAATCCAGTACTTTGTCCACCATTTACTTTATTTTTTCTCTAAAAGACAAAACATAAGTACCCCAAAGGATACTCCACCCCTTAAGAGTTAAATTTGCCAATCCTGGCTCACAAATTTACAGATATTGTGCAATTTCTGAACTATTCAGCCCAATCGTTGGCTACAGGGAGCACCCAGGAGTGTCTTAACAGCTGTATTAAAAATGACAGGCAACTTTCAATGCAGGGGAAAGGTCCACCTTCCCCCGGCTCTCCGCTCATCATGTTTGCCACATTTCTAGCTTTGAGCCCTTGGTAACTGTTAATTAGAAACAAATGTCACGTTAGACCACGGGAAACCGAATGGACAGGGCAGCTGTGTGTGTGTGTGTGTGTGTGTGTGTGTGTGTGTGTGTGTGTGTGT